>NC_056725.1:1173705774-1173720774 GCF_019279795.1 Protopterus annectens | reverse complement strand
GGACAAAAATTAAAGTGGGAGGGTTCATCTCTGATACACTGTGTCCGAACAGTGGAACAAGTCAGGGGTGTGTCCTCTTTCCCCTTTGTCATTTGCTTTATATTTATAACTATCAGTAAAGAAATGCAAGAAGATAATTGGTATGGTGATCAAGTAAAATTGGCTTTATTTGCAGATGATATTACTTTGTACATGTATATTTTTCATACTGTTACAAGTGCTTGTGTTTATTTTCCCATGTCGGCAGCCACGGTGGTGCAGTGGTTAGGATTGCCACCTCACAGCAAGAGGTTCTCCGGTTTGATCCTTGGCTGGGGTGCCTTCTGTGTGGAGCCTGCATGTCCTCCCTGTGGTCATGTGGGTTTCCTCTGGGTACTCCGGTTTCCTCCCATATCCCAAAGACAAACTGTAGGTGGATTTGACACTCTAAATTGGCCCCAGGCATGAGTGTATGCGTGTATGTGCCTTCTGTGGAAGGTTGGGCACTGGGCTGGCAACTCGACACCATAAAAACTCCACTATCAATCATGAGCAGACAAGGTGATCCACTGTGGCGACCCCTAACCGGGAAAAGCTGAAAGAAGAAGAAGATGTTTCTTTAAATCTTGACAATTAAGTTTTAATTGTGTAAGTCATGTGGATTTTTAGTGCTATAAAAGGGTGAGGCTTCAAGGGATGAGTATTCTGAAGATACCCATCATACCTAGGACGGAAGTACTAAAGTTGTTTTACCACAGTGAGGTGCTATGGTCACTGCATTTGCTTTCCTTTGTTTTTTTTATCAGCTTATTGTGTTTACAATTCTAAGTTTGCACTGCGTATAATAAGTAATAATCAAAGATTCCAGAAACAGGGTGCCAGGTGGAGTCCTCATGAATAGTTAATTAATTACTTAAATAGTTGCACCAAACCACATGCACTAAAATAAGTCAATTTAAAACCTGCTGGACAAGTTAAACTCACTGAATGATGCACCCACTGAACCTGCAGCCGAAATAACTTAGAACAGGTTTTGCACCACTACTATGTTGCTAGGCGTTCACATACCCTTACATGAACTACATCGTCATCCAATCACAGGGAAAAGAGAAAAACATTAAAAGGGTAAAAAAAAACTTGCTATTGCACTTTCACAGAAGAAACTGCCTTTGTTAGAACCTTCAGGGATTGGTGACTTCAGTGAGCTGGGATTCGTGAAGTTGTCTTCCAACAGTTGCCATTCACAGAAAGATACATCTTCCTCTTCCACATTAATCTGCAAGATAACCTAGTGCAACCAGTCCTCACTCTGTATTCCACCAACCTAACATTGCAGTCACATCAGAAAGGAGGAGGGAGGTGAAGCTGTACCTCTCAATAAATGGCCACATATGTGGTTTCATAATTTATAAACTAAATACTGCACAGAAATTCAGGTTTAGCCATAACTAATTGCACAGGGTAGCTTCAGTACCATACCTGGTAAGTTGCCACTGTACTGTATAAACAAAAGCACTGATCTACTCTGGAAATATTAGCATACATGGCAGAGCCACAAGGCTGCCTGACATCTGGCTTAGCACTGCCCAAATACACTGTGAATCAAGCTTTGAAGCACAGAAGAATGTGCTGAGCATATATAACTTGTGCTGACTCAAGACTCACAAGCTGCTTTCACTCAGAGTTTAGTGATCTTATGAATTGCAAGAGGGACAGTGCACTTTAGCCTTAGCCACAACTACCAATTGTAGCTAAGTTCTAGGTTTTATGCCTCTTGCCCTGCATTTGGGAAGCCTCAAAAAAAAAAAAATCAAAGAAGGTGCAATATGGAGAACTGCTGTCAGGGTGACACAGTTATGAATCAAGGGAAAGACATTACGAAAGGGGAGAAAGACTACAGTAATTACAAGTCACTCCTTCACGGTAGCAGTGCTAATGTAAGGGAATACAGTAGCTATTTATAACCTATGGCAGATACTCTGAGTAGAAAATGAATGGCTATAAAAGAATCTCCTAACAGTCCTCAGCAGCAAAAGAATTTAATTATCAGGATGAATAAGAAATATGTATCTCCTAGGAGCGAGCATCACTCAGTATCATAGTTGCTTATGAGTCCGTTAAATATAGTTAAATGCAACAGACACCTAAGCACACATTTTCTCCTCCCAACAGACAACACCAATGAATTATATGGAATTATCATTTGTTGTATTTACTTACTATTCAAGTACAAATGTACAACTTGCAATTATCTGTCCTTAAGTCTACAGCTGGAGAAAGTAGCAAGGTATTATGAGTATATGCATATGTGCCAGGGGCAAGGAGATGGGAAGAAGTGGAAATGGTGATGATGATAAAAACTGTATAATTTCTTAGTTCTGGTGACGATCTGACTAATGTGACCTGAAAATGTAGTCAAATGACTTAGAAAAGGTGATAAAACCTTTCAAAATACATCAAGACCCAACACAAGACAAAGAAGGGATAACAAGGACTAATAAATGACAAAACAAGGTAGATGCTACCACAGTGAAAAAAAAGGGCACAGTGAAAGAGCAATGCAGCTCCAAATCTATGACAGAAGGTCAGACCTTAACTGATAAACAGAAACAAATACTCTACACTAGGAGTTTGAAGTCAGTCTTGTGACAAAGAAAGGGTCCTGTTAGGGCTCCTACAATTCAATGAGGCCTAACAAGATTCACCTCAGAATACCAAAGAATTATGGGAAAAACCCTGCAGCACAGTCAGCTATCGTTAATTTAACAAATTACATAAACCTGAGAATGACTACTGGACTTCACTAAGGCAGAAACACTTTTCCTTTTGAATTGCAAGAACAAAACAAGAGGCTACAAGCTATAAATTTAGAGACAACAATGGAACTACTTCTAAAAGGGGGAAAAAAAAGCTCAAGTATGTTTAGAGATAAACTGAACACAGGACAGCATTTAAAGCAAGAGTCATGTCAGATACATTAAAAAGTTATTTGGTTAGGTAATGAAAGCAGTAAGCCGGGGGGACAAACAAGTTGTGTCTTAAGCTTTAGAAATGCATCTGACAAAGCAACACACAAAATCTTACTAAGCACAGCATCCAGCCTAAGATTAGGTCACCAGTTATAACAGACTGAGCAGAATGAGAGGTAAAGTGAAAGTAGACGAACAAAGATTATTGCATAGTACCATTACTGAGACAGAATATTTATAGATAAATTAAAATATGCATGTATATTTATATTTGATCTGGTACATTTATAGCCAGAGTATCACAAAGCTATGTTTGGGCTTTAGTAACTTCTCAATATTTATTAATGGCGCTTTCCTGACTTTACCAAAACTACAACTTCCACTAAATACTAATGACCCCATTTTTTTAGGAAAACCAAACCTTCCTCTACTGTCCAGAAATGTATGCAAGAGAATGTTAACCTTATGTACTTCTAGCGTTCTTCAAAGAAATGTGTACTTAAAGTGATTTGCTGATGAAAATAATATTTCCTGTGTACCACAGTATGTGGTGCCTAAACTGCCAATCTAGAATCCTCCCCCCAATAGCTAATGTTTCTGTGCTTTAGTATTTAAAAAAAAATGTACAGATTGGCAGTTTTTGCACACTGATGCAGCAGACTGTAAATAATGAACATTAACCTTGTTAGCATCAGCGTACAGAGCCCATCCCATGTGTCCATAGACTTTAATGGTCACAGCATCACACATACATGATGGCATATCCATTGAAGTCTATGGATGTACCTCAAGCTAGCCCTAAGGTGACATCAACTTAGGTAGCCTAAATTTGTTTGGGCCATGGTTTTAACTCTTTCACACCTAGCTTGAGTGGAATTTCAAACCTCCTGACACGTGAACAGTTCCTGCTTAGACACCCCTCACCTGAGCTACATTTCTGATAATGTAGTTTTATAGGCTAGCTGTAAACAAATGCATATACCTCAAAAACAATAAAAATTACAAAAAAAGTTAAAATAAGAAAGTTATTCAGCACACACTCTTCATAACAATGATATTAATATGTCAGCCATATATAACAGTGAAATTAGAGCATATACACTTTTACTTAATATAATTATGCAATAACTATTAATATCGCTGTAACCATAGTAGACAGAACCCAACTATCAGTGTGACTCTTGTTTGGGCAGATGTGATCTTCATTTTGCTGCAAACTAGTTTTGTAGAGACAACTCCTTTTCTGAGACATTTGTCTAATTATGAATGGTATGCATATTTGAATATTTAATGGACAAATTAAAGTAGGTATCTGCCATGCAGTGCTACTTAGACAGCAAAGTTATTTGCGGCATTGTGTACACTTTCATTTGATCCCATGATGTATAATGTAAACACCTTCTGGTTCAAATTATTAATATAATTATGAACATATGCCATGCATTTATAATATTTCCAGGGGGGAAAAATCATAGCTTTTGTGGTACCATGTAACACACTGGTGTAAGGAGCCATTCATGACCTCTCTGGCAGTTTGATGTGTGAAATACTGAATCACAACTATCCAAGTGCACAATGCCAGATACATGTACAGAATATGATAATTGTGCCAATATACATATTTTATTACTCAATAACTAAAGTATCTCCTGAATGGTATTACACAGACAGCTAGTATCAGTGACAATTTTTGCAGCATGACGTATGCTTTCATTTGATAATATACAGTAGCAGGTAAACACCCTCTGATTCAAGTTACCCATACAATTATGAATATATACCATATATTCATAATATTTCCATAATAAAATCATAGTTTTTGTGATACCAAGTATCACATTGATGTAAGGAGCCATTCATGACATAACTGGTGACTTGACATGTGAAATACTGAAATCATAACCCATCCAGCTGCACAATACTAGAGATATGTACAGCAATGTAATAATTATGATAATATGCACATTTTACTACTAAACATGTATAAATATATACCAAATGGTTGCAGACAGCTGGTAGCAGTTACACCTTTTGTGGCATTATATAAGCTTTCATTTGATACCATGAAGTGCTATGTAATCACCTTATGGTTTGAGTTATTAATATAATTATTGGCATATGCCATCCACTCATAACATTTTCAGCCAAAAAAATCATAATTTGTGTCACCAAGTACACCAGTCATCTGAAGAACATACATGACCTGTCTGCTGAATAGGCATGTGAAATACTGAATGACAATCTGTCCAATTGCGATATGTTCAGAAATATGATAATTATGTTAATATGCATATTTTATTATTAAACAATAAAAATCTACAGAATGGTAGTATGCAAAAATATGGTATCAGTGGCAACATTTGCAGCTTTGTGTAAGCTTTCATTTGATACCATGAAGTACCATGTAACTGTCTTACGCTTTGAGTTATCAATATAAGTATTGACATATGCCACACATTCATAATATTCTAAGCCAAAAAAATCATACTTTTTGTGTTATGCAGTACCCCATTCATCTGAGGAGCCATTCTAACCTCCCTGTTGAAGGAGCATGTGAAATACTGAATCACAATCCGTCCAAATACACAATGCCAGAAATATAACAATTATGTTAATATGCATATATTATTATTGAGCAACTATAAATATCAGACGACTGGTAATACACATTCAGCTGGTATTAGTGACAACTTTTGCAGCATTATGTAAGTTTTCATTCAGCATTCCACTGCATGGTTCACCTGGTGAGTTACAATTTAAAGACATGTTCCTTCTGCTGCTTACTAGCCACAAAAAAAAAAAAAAGAAGTTACGTACTCACCATAACATTCCATCTGTGTTGTCAGTCTTCATTCTTCCTGAATGAGTGAGTTCAGATCTGATCTATTAGCTCCAACTCGGCCTATGCTTAAGCTTGCAACCTCCAAATCTTTTGAGCAATGCACCTACCCAGTTACCTCAGATCTTGTTTGCTGCTACATTAGCATAGGAAGATTAAGAGAAATGGATGAGTCATATCCAGTGTTTATATATATATATAAGGTACATGTACAGAGACCATGTAAATACTCGTTCCTCCAGAACCCAAAGGACAGGGATTGGTGGGAGGGGAGTTGAGAAAGAATGAAGATCGACAACACAGATGGAACGTTATGGTGAGTACATACCTTCTTTATCTGATATTGTCAATCTTCATTCTATTCTCAATGAGTGGAACAGCATCCATAGTTACTTGTATCTAGGATCAACTCAAGGAAGGATATTCCTGACCACCATAGAACCAAAAGATGCCCTACCTCTGGAGACCAGATCCAACTTGTTATGAGTGATAAAGGTATGAGGAGTAGCACAAGTCGCTGCTGCACAAATACTGTCTGTAGATCAATATGTATGTACACCTTTAAGAAACTTTCTAGGGGCTTGCACAAGTGTATAAATATTGAGCATGTGCAAGCCTGACTGTCATTTTGTAGTAAGCTGTTGAGCTGTAAGCATGTATGTCTGTGTAGTCTGTCAGTTAATCAGTTTGTTTATATTTTATGTTGCTGCTCTCCATCCTGATGTGTTTCTATGTAATAAAGCATATAAATGAACGACCCTGACTGTTCGTCTTTAATGGGAAACAAGACCAGCGACATGGTATCAGAAAGGGATCCAGAAATCCAGATTCTAGACTGAGAAGGCACCCTGTTAAAGGTGGAGGAATATAGAGGAGTGGATCATCCCCACTGCATGTTTATTTCGCAGAAACAGGCCAGAAGTGATTTTCAAGTATCAAAGCTTACTTAAATGATTTCTTATTTGCAAAATATGAAACAAAGCACTCAGAATGCTTTAAACGAATTTTTAAGTAAATGAAATGTCCAAAACTTCGACATATTGATAAACATATTTGAGTAATTAAAATATTTGAAATAAAGTCCGAATTGCATAAAATAAATAAAATAAGGAAAATTACCGCATTTTTTTGAAGTAGCTTATAGCTCATACTTTTTTCATTAATTAAAGCCATTCAAGACATTTGAAGTATACAGAGAGTTTGCACGATTGTGCAGAATTACAGTACTGTAGTTCACAAAATATAGCCACCTCTAAGAATATTTAGCAAAGTACAATATTTCGAACATTGTGCATTTGAACGTAACGGCTGTGTGTGCATGTTCATACATAATTACAAGGCCCATTTTCAGTGTGTTTGAGCATACTTGGTTGGCATGGCTGACAGATTTCAAAAAACAGCGCTACTTGTATTTGATAATAGTATTGCATAGAACTGGAGAGTGTGTTGAGCAAGAGTATGATATTTTCATACAAGCTGCATTTTTCCGATAAAGATGACCATACAAAAGCATTTATTCTGCTTAATTTAGTTGGTTCAGAAGCCACAGAATGAGAGTGTTCATTTGTGTACGTACATGCTGTATTTGCAGGGGAGGGGGAAACTGTCATATAGAGTCAAGGGAAGACCCCGAGTGCTTAAAATGTAAATTTAGAGAAATGTGTAACCCCCAAATGAATATTACAATGGAAAGTCACTTATTTTACACAAGAGATCAAAAGCCTGGGCAAACATTTGCAGCATATACAACTGACTTGAGAAACAGAGCCAAAATGTGCAGATTTGGTGATTTAAGGGATGAGTTGATAAAATACAGACGTGTGTGGTATTAAAGAGGATGCTATGAGAAAGATTTTGCTTTGTGACAGTGATTTAACTGAATAAGGCCATTGAGGTTTGTCAAATATATTAGCTCACAGAAAAGCACACAAATATGCTTACAAATGAGAAATGCATACTTCCAGTGCCTTCTGGTGTCTGCTTAATGAAACAGTTAATACAGTAGATTTAGGGCAAAGAATGAAGTATTTTCTACTGTTCGGATAAAAGGAAACCCCACAGAGCTCAAAGATGACACAGGTTAAAAGTGCAATGTTATGTCAGCAGAAACATTTGCTAGAGTTTGTGCATAGTGAGAAGCTTGATTTGGCAAAGTGTGCGAAGCTTGTTGCTTATGGTGGTGAAGAAATTCAAACCGAAGGTTCAGTAGTACTTTCATGTTACTCTGCTGGGAACAGCTATGACTTGCAATTTTACATAGTCAAAAGCCACGTCCAGTAGGCCTCAGACACAGTTTAAAAATGGGCCTACTTTCATTTAATAAGGAAGTGCACCAAGTTAGCTTGAAAGACCACTATTCCAATTTTACCCAGTCTATTTGTTCTACCTATGTTTATCTTTTTGAAGACAAACTAGGCAAACTCCCAGTTGTGTACTCCATGAAGTTAGACCCCGAAGTCAGACCAGTTGTCAGGCCAGCCCGGAAAGTTCCAGTACCTATGCAGGACAGAGTTAAAGCTGAGCTAGATAAAATGGTGCAGCAAGGTGTAATTTGCCCTGTTGACAAACCAACTGAAAGGGAATCATCCAAGGTCATAGCTCAGATGATATCAGAATATGTATTGATCCACGAGATTTGAACAAAGCACTGAAAAGACTTCATCATCCAATGCGTACAGTCGAAGAAGTCACTTCTTTTATGCCAAATGCCATTGCTTTTTCTGTCTTAGATGCAAAAAGTTCATTTTGGCAAATTTTGCTTGACAATAAATCATCACTGCTAACCACTTTCAGTACTCCTTTTGGCAGGTACAGATTTTTAAGAATGGCATTTGGGATAAATTCTGCCAGTGAAGTCTTCCAGCATGCAATGGAGCAAATTTTTTCTTGGTATCTGTGTGCTACTATAGTAGATGATACTCTAGTAGGAGGTAGTGGTGAAGCTGAGCATGACAGAAACCTCACGAAAGTTCTGGAAAGAGCACGCAGAGTGACTCTTAAGCTGAATCCACAGAAGTACAAATTTAGGCTACGAGAAATTACTTATGTTGGTCATTTATTTACCAGTTCAGGCTTATGACCAGATCCTTAAAAGAAAACAGCAATTATCAAGATGCCAGCTCCAGACAATGTTCAAGCCCTACAATATTTTCTTGGCATGGTTAATTACCTTGGCAAGTTCATTCCAGATTTGAGCCAACTTTCATCACCGCATAGAGAGCTGAAACATAAAAATGTATCTTGGTCATGGTTACAACAACACCAGAGTGCATTCAATGTCCTGAAACAGAGAATTGCCAGTCCACCAACTCTCAGATACTACGATGTTCACAAACCAGTTACTCTTTCTCGTGATGCTTCAAAATTTGGTCTTGGTGCAGTCATTCTTCAAGAGGGTAGACCAGTAGCCTGTGCATCCAGAACTCTAACCCAAACTGAAATGCACTATGTGCTGATAGAGAAAAAAGTCTTGGCAATTGTGTTTGCATGTTCAAAGTTCCGTGATTATATTTTTGTATATTTTTATATCCAGACTTGAAACAGATCATCAATCTCTAGTCACTATTTTGAGAAAGTCTATGCATACACCTCCACCCAGATTGCAACTCATGATGCTCAAATTGCATAAGTATAATTTCAGTCTTGTCTACACGAAAGGCAGGCAAACTTCTTTATCTTGCTGATACATTATCCAGATCACCCAGAAATGCCACTGAACAGCATGAAAATGAGAAAATTGATTTTGAAGTCACAGAAGTGAGAAATTTTCCTTCCACGTGTCTTGATGAGCTTAGAAGTCACAAGATCATAGGAAGTTACTAGGCTAATGGCCCTAGGGCCCTTACAAACCTAACCAAGTTCTTACCCTTATTTCCACAATCAGCACCTATTGCCCCTGTCCAAGAGGAACACAGGTGGAACCCCCAGGGTGAATTTATGGTCACCCATCCAATCATCCAGATTGTGTTTGAAGACGTTCAATGAGGTGCTCTGTTTGACATGAAGTGGAAGTCTGCTACAAAGGTGTACTAACCTTTGGGAGACAAATCTGTCTCTCCAGCAAGTTTTATTAATGTCACATACCAGGTTAAGGTCTTTAGAACGGGTAACCCATGTACCATTTGTCTTTTGGATATGACGCATTTCCAATAAAGTAGGGTCACAGACTGCCTTATATTCAAGGCAGAGAGCACCTCTGAGTAGTCTGTATGAAACAGAATAAAGTAGCAGTGATTTCAGATGATCCCCATAGGACAGATGGTGAAGACCTTGAATTTTCCTTGTGAGGCACCTTTGTGGTTCCTTCAATTGCTGCAGTTGCTTAGAAAGGTACATACCAAAAGGGGCATTGTACTCACTTATTGGCCTGATGAGGGAAGAGTACAGGGAGGTTATAACTTCTTTTTTTTCTGGTGGCAATGCCCTTATTTATGAGATGAGCAATATAGAATGCCCTTCTTACCACTGTGGAGACATGGTGGTCAAAGGTAAGGTTGCTGTCAATCTGTATGTCCAGGTCTCTCACCACTGAGTGCATACTTAAGGTGTTGCTATTGATGTGGTTGCTAACAGGAACATCGCTTGAATGGTCTTGCATGTTCTACAGATTAACATGAAATTTTTCTGCATGTGTCAGGGATCGGCAATGATATTGCTGACGCTTTCTTGCCAACAGTTTCACAAGGCAAAGACCCCTGGTTCTGGGGGTGACGAGTGTTGAGGAGCACATCTCAGAACTGGTATGAAACATTTGGAAAAAACAATAAAGAAGCTAGTGAAGGGGTCTTGGGCACCTAGCTGAAGGGTACTGTATACATGACAGATACAGTCACTTGCAGCCTTCAGGTATAACTTAGCTAAAGATGATTGTGGACAGTCTGCATACTTGATAAGGAAGGTTTTTTAGCACACAGATATGAAGGGGTAGATGCTGTAGTGACAGCTATACTGTATCTGATGGTCTTCAGTGGTATCATAAAAAGAACTAAGTTCCCTGACCCAGCAAAAGACTGGTTGGTAAGCAGGATTTTAAATATCTGGAAAATAATACATACATAATAATACATCATACAGCCTTAGATCCAGTTCTTCAGAAGCTCAACCACTTTATCAATCGAGGATGGCCACCAAAGCAATCTTGCTTACCAGTAGACCTGCAATCTTATTTTCCATACAGACATGAGATTTTGTTTGACAATGGTAGCATCATGAAAGGTCCAAATGTCATTGTTCAAGTCCTTGTAACAACAGTATACTACTGTTTTGCATTGTGGCCACCCAGAAACTGATTCTACCAAAAGAAGGGTGAGAGGACTAGTATTTTGGCTTTCTATATAACAGGATATTGGCTGAGTACTTTCATTTTGTTCTGTAATAGTACTAACCCACATCAACAGAAAGAACCAGCTCAGCTAAACCAGATTCCTGAACTACCTTGGTCAACAGTAGCTGCAGACATTTTTGAATGGAATGGTCAACATTACTTGGTGTTAGTAGACTCTTATTCCAATTGGTTCGAGATTGACCTACTTCCTAATCTAGCGTTCAGTACTGTCATTACTAGGATGAAGCATCATTTTGTAGTCCATGGTAGTCTGCACAAAGTTAGTTCTGACAATGGTACACAGTGTACAAGACAGCATTTCAGAAGATTTAAAAAGCAAAACACCAGGACTTGGAGATGGCTGTAAAATCCAGTGTAAAAATCTTTATTCGACACAAAACGCTTTCGTAGGTCACCCCACTTCTTCAGATGTCTAAGTAGTGGGGTGACTCACGAAAGCGCTTGTGTTGAATAAAGATTTTTATACTGGATTTTACAGCCATCTCCAAGTCCTGGTGTTTTGCTCTTTATTCTGGATCTGTTTTGTGCAGGACAAGTGAGTTCTAAAGCTTTGGTGGCAGTTTTGTGTTTTTTAGTTCAAAAGATTTGCTGAAGAGTGGGACTTTACTCATGTCACGAGTAGCCCTGAGTACCCGCAGTCAAATGGTTTGGCAGGACGTGCAGATCAAAGTGCGAAACAATTACAAGAGAAGTCAAAATGAGACAATAGTGATGAATCTCTTGAATCTCAGAAATATTTCTTGTGATAAACATCTTGGTTCACCTGCACAGAGACTTCTGTCGAGACAAACCAGAACCACACTACCAATTAGTAGTTCATTATTGGTTTCGTGTTTCAAGAACAACAGATCAGTGAAAGCCAATCTGTTAAAGAAGGTCTTATCCCAGAAGTCCTGTTATGATAAGACCTGCAAACGACACAATCCATTATGAGAAGGAGAGATAGTGAAGATGCAGACGTCCAAAGGCTTTGATCGGATTGGTGTCATAAAAAATGTATGTTCAGAGCCAAGATTGTACATTGTGGAATCACAAGGAGGAGAATTTAGGTGGAATTGGAAGCATCTGGTACTGGTGCTTGAGCCTGTATTATAGTATCACACCTGCAAGAAAGACTCTATATCTCAGACTGAGTTATCCAGCGTTCCAGTTCCAGAGGATGTTCCAGTAAATATCCCTGTTCCTAAGAAGAATCCCAAAACTTCTGAAGCAAGTTGTTCACCAATGACTGTCTCTGTTGCTAAATCCAATTCTGATTGCTATAGCACTAGATCAGGTTGCAATTCCAGACCATGTTCCAGATACACAGCAACTTGGACATAAGGACATGAGTGTTGTGTTTATTTTTTATTGTCTATACCATTGCATGTTTCTTTTCAAATGTCATTATACTGTGGACAATTCATTAAAGAGGGAGGATGCTGATCAAGATGTATGTACATATTTAAGAAGCTTTCTAGGGGCTTGCACAAGTGTATAAATACTGAGCACGTGCGAGCCTGACTGCCATTTTGTAGTAAGCTGTTGAGATGTAAGCATGTATGTCTGTCTAGTCTGTCACTTAATCAGTCTGTTTATATTTTATACTGCTGTTCTCCATCCTGATGTATTTCTATGTAATAAAGCATATAAATGAATTACCCTGACTGTTCATCTTTAATGGGAAACAAGACAAGCAACATCGTCCACAGAAAAACGTGGATGTATCCACTGATCTAGTGGAGTGTGCTTTCAAGGGATGTGTAATAGGAATGCCCAATTTAGCACAGACAAAGGAGATGCAATTTGTCAGCCACTTTCACTGGGTAACTTTGGAAACTGGTTTTCCCAATTTTGATTCAGAAAAGGAGATAAACAGTTGATGTGTTTTCCTAATTTCTTCTGTTCTATGAAGACAGAATAGACAGAATCATAACTGTCTATGAACATCCAGTAAATGTAAGCTATATTCTCCTTTGTTGGTAAACTTGGGGAAAAAATACTGGTAAATTGATAGTACTACTGATGTTCGATTCTGACACCACCTTTGGAAGAAAGGACTGGTTGGTATGCAAAGTCACTCTATCTCTGTGGAAAACCAAGCAAAGAGGTTTAGAAGATAGTGCTTGGATCTCAGAAATTCTTCTTGCAGAAGTAATGGCAACCAAGAAAATTGTTTTCCATGTAAGATAGTTAAGGTCACATGTAGCTGCTGGTTCAAAGGGAGGTTGTGTAAGAGGCTGAAGCATTAAGTTCAAGTCCCATGGAGGCGTAGGGTCTTTAAAAGGAGGTTTTAGAAGGAGTGTCCCTTTTAAGAAGGCCTTGCTCAATTTATGAGAAGCTATGGATGTGCTATTAAATCTTGTATGGTAATTTGAAATTGCTGCTAGCTGTACTATAACAGTTGAAGTACTGGCACCGTTCTGAAATAGGTGAGTGAGGAAATCTAAAATGTGGTTGATGAGAGCTGAAAAGGAGTCAAGATTATGGTGTTGAACCCAAAAGGCAAACCCTTTCTATTTACTGGAATGTTTTCCTTATCTTGGGTTTGTGGGCATATAAAATCATACATCAAACAGATGATGAGAGCACAGATTGTCTGACTAGTAAGGTAACTGAAGAAACCAAGCAGTCAACTTGAGGTTTGGTATATCCAGGTGAGACATGCCCTTCAAGTGAGACAGGAGATCTGGAGTCGGATCTAGGTTCCAGGGGCATTGAACCAGTTGAGGCCATAGGAAGGGGAACCAAATTTGTCAAGGCCAATAAAGGACAATGAAGCCTACTGTGCTATTCGATCTGGCAGCTTTGTGCAGAAATTTGGCAATCAATGGGATTGGTGGGAAGGCATAAAGGAGACTGGGGAGCCAATCGTGAAGTAGAGCATCCCTTGGTAGCTGCCCCTGTGGGGGGAAACAAGGGAAAAAGTAGTTGCTGCACTTGTTGTTTAGGGGAGAGGCAAAAAAGACTGCAGCATGGCTGGCCCCATTGATGGAAAATTTCATCCACGTGTGGAAGAAGAATGAACCTGCTCAATTTTGTCCGCAATCACATTGAATCTCCCTGGAATTTGTATCACTAAGAGAAAGCAGTCAGAAGAGATCGCCCACCATCAGACCCTGAAAGCTTCTCAACACAATGGATAAGACTTGGTTCCCCTTTGATTGCTGATGTACCAGACGACTGATATGCTGTCCATTTGAATCTAAATCATCCCAGAGGGAAGAACATCTTGAAATGTTCACAATGCCAAGAGCACTGCTCTCATCTCCAGAACATTTATATACAAATTGGCTTCTTTGGGGGACCAAGTACCATGGACTGTCTTCCCCAGATATCCCCTCCCCACCATATCTGGGAAGCATCCATGGTCACTATGGCCTTGGGCTACTGGAGGATGAAGAAACGGCCATGGCACAGTTGATCAGATTGGATCCACCAACAGAAATCTCTTTAGCAAGTGTTGGTAATTTTTATCTGGAATAGCACTGAGTGATGGAAGATTGACCACTGAGTAGTTAACCACTGAAGGATTCACATGTAAAACTTGACCAACAGAACTAAAGTTATCCCTGCTGCCATTAGGCCTAAAGTTCAGAGAACTGTGCGGGCTGAGATTGATGTGTTTCCTACAACCTTCTTTACTTGTGACCTTATTGTTTGAACTCATTGTGGTGGAAGGGAAGCAATGGCAGTCTTTGTGTTAAGCAGTGCTCCAATAAATTCCAATGTCTGAGATGGATGAAGTTGTGATTTGCTGTAGTTTATGGTTATTCCTAGGGCAGCATAAGTGTGGAGAACCTGATCCCTTGTGTGAATGAGCTGATGCCTGGTCAGAGCGGTAATGAGCCAGTCGTGCAGGCAGGGAAACACCCAAAATCCCTGCAGCC
>NC_056725.1:1173668274-1173700774 GCF_019279795.1 Protopterus annectens | reverse complement strand
ATACACAAACACAACATAACATACAAACACACCTACCCTACCTATAAGCAGGGGAACAGCACCCCCCACACCACCACTACTTATATATAACAACTCCGAGGTCGCAGTAAACACATAAACACAGAAAAAAACACCACTACACACACTCACACACACTAAAATCCCTACCCAATATCCTTATGTAAACACCACTTACCTGAATCCCCAGCTAAATCCACAAACCACACCGCACCATGACAGCGGATTCGACATTTCCACATTTGAGATAGTGCAGTTTCGCGTAACTGCACTTTCGACTATTCAGTCTCGAAATACTGAAATTTGACATTTCAGTATTTCAAGATTGTCTAGTGAACCCATATATATGGGAACCCATACCCTTCGGGAAAAACAAGGTTACCCCTAGCTACCATATAGGTGGCAATCCACTGAGCACAGAAAAAGTCATCAGGGATCTGGGGACCCAGGTTGACAGTAGCCTTTCGTTTGACACTCATGTTGCTAAAGTAGTTAGGAAAACCTTCTATATCGCCCACCTGATCATGAAGGGATTCACATCTAGATCAAGGGAGGTCATCGTCCCCCTGTACTCATCACTCATTAGACCTATGATTGAGTACAATGCCCGTTCGAATGTATCTGACCAGACACCTGCTGCAGCTTGAAAGGCCCCAAAAGTTCCTCACCAAAAGGATAAAGGGTCTCAAAATATGTCTTATGCTGCCCGACTGAAAGAAATCCAGCTCTATTCAGTCTCATACCGCTTGCTCAGAGGTGACCTGTGCCTGACATATAAGGCCATGTCAAACCCAGATTTGATGAATATGCTTCACCTCAAAAATCTAGATCCCTCAGAACCACAAGGCGGGAGACTTAAACCTTGACACGGTTAAAAATAGAACGTGCTGGAGGGACAGATTCATCACCCAGAGACTCCCTATGCTGTGGAACAAAATCCCGGTACATGTGAGGCAGAGCACCTCTCTGGCCTTGTTCAAGAGGAATCTTGACCAATGGATGGAAGATTGCAGATATACCCCAGGGATTACTTCAGTGTCACTGCTTGACAGAGGCACAGCAAAATGATAGGCATAGTTTTTATTCAAACTAAAGGGGTGGCGAAAGCCACATAACTATGGGCTAGGCTTATAAATGCCCTTGGGCAGATAGCCTAGTATGAACCCATGAACCATATATATATATATATATATATATATATATATATATATATATATATATATATATATATAGATAGATAGATAGATATCATCCAAATAGTATGGCAGTGCACAGCAGAACAAAGTAGGCACAAAGTATAACATTTTTCACAGCACTTTAATAGAGATAAAAGGTGAGCACTTTCACAAATAAAATTATCAATTTTTATTATCAATTATTATTATTAAAAAATCAGACGTTGATGAAGCAATAAAGCCATACTATTGGATTTTACTTATTGACTTACATTTCAGCAGTTATCCCCTGGTGGTGTTTGTTTCTTTTTATATATATATATATATATATATATATATATATATATATATATATATCTAGGTTGTTACTAGGCTAACAACCTGGGAGGTGTCCTTTCTAAGCCTACTAAGTTTTCCCAAAAGAATAATGATGTCTTGTATCCAAATAGGACATTGAGGGCCAGGAATTTATAAGCTGCCTCTGTCCATAAGGGACATAGATGCCAAGCCCAGTGTATATTTTCTATTCCCCATCCACTGGTCTAGGTTGACTTAAATTAGGCAACAGACAAACTCAGCTTCATATGGATGGAAAGCCTGTTCTACAGGAGTGGCATTCCCTGGGACACAGATATGTCTCTCCAGCATGTTCTGTTTAAGTTACAGACAAAATTCAAGTACCTAGACCTTGTATTTCTGGTAATGTTTGGTTTACGAACATGCAAGAGATTCGTAAGTGTGGGGTTTGCGGATCCTTTGTAAGCCAGGCATAGATCACCCCTCAGCAATCTATAGGTGATTAAGTAGAGGGAAAGGGCTTTAAGGTGTTCTACTTAAGGCAGGTTTGGTATGCTATGTATTCTTTTTGTAAGTAACTATAAGGTTGCTCTAGTTGCTGAATATGCCTGGTTAGGTACATACCAAAGAACACTTTATGCTATGATTAGTCTGATAAGGGCAGTGTACAGTGAAATAATGACCTTTTGGATCCAGATGCCATGCCCTTACTTATAAGTTGCGCAACATAAAAGGATTTCCTCACCACTGTGACCACGTGGTGAGTGATAGTTAAGGCTGTTGTCTATGTGTGTACCCAGATCCCCGACCACTTGTTGACTCTTAGGGGTATATTACGAATATGGTAATTAGGAAAAGGGTTGACTTCCCAAGGGGTGCAATAATGCATTTCCTAGCATTGAGTTTAATACAATGGCTTTCGCACCATTTGTTAGTCACAGATAGGTCTTTTTGAAGAATGTAATTATCTGCAGTGGAGTCGATGATAACCCCCACCTTGCAAACGTAGTCAGCCATAAACCTTCTGCATTTGCTTCCCATTCAGAGAAATAGATGCCAAAAAGGAGCTGGCCCAGTACAGGGTTCTAGGGACTCTGCTAGTTACTGGCCTCATTGTGGAGATGGCCTCATCTATTTTGACCTCCTGGGTCCTATCAGTGAGCCAGCTAGCTATCCAGCTGGTGATGAAAGGATTTATACCTAAATTAGTGAGCTTGTCTACAATGCCTGAGTGGGGTATTGTTTCAAAAGCTTTGGCCATGCCAAAGTAAGCTCTGTGCACAGTCTTGCTTTCATCCACTGCTTTGGTGGCACTCTTAAAGAAATCCACCAGATTTAATAGGCATGATCTTAACAAAGCTGAACTGTGATGGGTCCAGTGTTTTCAGGTTACCCATGTCCTCATTTATCAAGTCCATGAGGATTCTTATAGGTTCATAGGTAGGTACTAGGCTATTGGCCCTAGGGCCTATATAAGCCTAGCCAAACGGTACCCTGGCTTTTGCCACCCAAGAAAATTATTTTCCTGTGCCTCTGTCAAGCAGAGCCACAGAAGTGATCCCCGGGGTGAATTTCCTATCTCCCATCCAATCATCAAGATTTTTCTTGAAGAGTGCTAATAAGGAGCTTTGTTTGATATAGATAGGTAGTTTGTTCCAGAGTATGGGAAGTCTCTGGGACAGGAATCTATCCCTCCAGCATGTTCTGTTTATTGTGGTGACAAGGTTTAGGTCCCTAGAGCATGTAGCTTGGAGGGATTGGGATTTCTTTAAGTGGAGCATGTCCAACAGCTCTGAGTTTACATAACTTTGCATGTTAGGCAGAGATCGCCTCTGAGTAGGCGATATGCGACAGAGTAAAGCTGGAGTTTTTTGAGACGGTCTGTGTAGGGCATCTGTTTGAGGCTGGTAATCCTCTTTGTGAGGTATTTCTGTGGCCTTTCCAGTTGTTGTAGATGTCTTGTGAGGTACATACCAAAAGGGGCGTTGTACTCTATAACGGGTCTAATGTGTGATGAGTAGAGGGAAACAATGACCTCTTTTTTCCTGGATGAGAAACCTTTTGTGATGAGGTGTGCCACGTAGAAGGATTTCCTGACTACTGTGGGGATGTGATTATCAAAGGACAGACTACTGTCCACCTGTGTCCCAAGGTCTCTTATCACACTTTCGGTGTTAAGTAGACTACCGCCTATGTGGTAGTTTATGGGTACAGAGTTTTTACCAAAAGGAACGACAATGCACTTTTTGGCATTGAGCTTGAGGCCATGGCTTTGACACCAGGCATCTGTCTCAGTGAGGTCCTTTTGTAAGATGTCCACATCATTAGGAGTTTTGATTATAGCTCCTAGTTTGCAGTCCTCTGCGAGCTTTGTTAGCCAAAGACCTTCTGTGTTAGCCTTTACTTCAGAGAAGTAGATACCAAACAGGAGAGGACCTAGGACTGAACCCTGTGGTATTCCACTTGTCACTGGTCTGAAGTTGGATTTAGAGTCTGCTACTTTCACAGTGTGGGTTCTGTCAGTGAGCCAGTTGGCAACCCATCTTGTGACATAGGGATTTGGAGATTACCAATGTCATTGTTTATAAGTTCCATGATGATACGTTCCATAGCCTTGCAGACCAGGCTCGTCAGGCTAATGGGGCGGTAGTTCCCAGGGTCTATGGTGGCTCCCCCTTTGTGGAATGGGATAAACGTTGCTGTGCGCCATTAGGTGGGCACAAAGCCTGAGGTGAGGCTATGATTGAAATGGTACTTAGGTGGGGTGCCAGTTCATTCTGTAGTTCATGTAGAATGCAGCCTGGGATGTTGTTAGGTCCCATGGATGCTGTGTTCTTGGCTTTGGAAAGTGTGTTTTTTTACCTGTGCAGCCGTGATTACAGGAACTTTGCATTCTTCCGGTATAGAGATGGGCCCTTTAGGGGATGACAGAGAGGTAAAGTTAGCACTGAACTTATCTGCCAGGATGTTGGCAATATCAGTTGGTTCTGTATATTTAGTGCCATTGTGCTGTAACTCAGAGCAGATCTGAGTGTTGCCACTGAGATTCTTGACATAGCTATAGAATGCTTTGTGGTTGTCTTTAGAATCAGTGGCGATTTTGTTTTCATAACTAGGTTTGGAGGATTTTATGAGGGATCTCAGCTTCTTACTGAGGCTGACCACAGAGTTCCTCCAATCATGGGATTTTACTCTTTTTTGCAACAGTTTCTTTTTTCTGTTGTAGAGTTTGTTTATGGCAGGGGACCACCAGATTGGCTTCCTTTTTTTGGAGGATAGCATCTTGGTTCTGTTAGGGATTGCCCGGTCCATGCACTCGTGTAAGTGCTTATAAAGTGCAATTGTATACTCAGCAGTAGTACCTCTATTGTCCGTCAGCATGGGTGTCATGAAGTTTGCCAATTCTGTTTTAAGAAGCGTGAAGTTGGCTTTGGAGAAATATTTTATGGTGGTTTCCCTAATGGGGGGTGGGATGTGGATGTCTAGGGTGATTTGCTTGTGGTCGGATCTGACCAATGAGGAACTGACCTCTGGTGTGGAACACCGGTTGCCCACGTTGGTAATGAGCAGGTCTAGAATATTGCTGCCCCTGTTAGGGGTGTTAGTAAGTTGATCCAAGGCGCTGGAATTTATGAATTCCAGAAAACATTGAGCACAAGAGTTGGTACATGAGTAGTTTTCCCAGTTAATGGTGGGGTAGTTGAAATCACCCATTATTAGGGTGTTAGGTTGTATCCTAATATTTTCCAGTGTATCAAGAAATGAGGAGAGAGAATCCTGGGGCATAGTGGGGGATCTGTAGCAAGCTACAATTTGGATTGCGGTCTTGGCCAGAGTTAGTTGCACTTGGATAATCTTGGATGCATTATGCTGAGCAACTAGCCTGGAGGTGTGGATATCCTTAATGAATATGGACACGCCTCCGCCTTTAGTGCTTCAGTCCAGGTTAGGTGGCCAAAAGGTGTGGCATGAATTATAGCCTGGTAATGCAGGGGTGCTCTCTGGAGCCTTTAAGCAGGTCTCTGTCACTGTACAGATGTCGATGTTCTCCATTTTAAGGAGTGCCACAAGTGAGTGCATTTTGAGGTTTAGACTTCTAGCATTAAGTAGCATTACCCTCAGATTTTGCTTGCTTGCTTGTACCTGTTACAGTGGTGAATTTGTCATTGAATCTTGCCTAAAAAAGGCACTATAGGGGTGGCAAGAGCCTTAGCCAGTATCCGGAATCCCAAGGGCGGCAGGTGCAGGCCATCTCTGGCAAAGCATCGTGGCCTTACATATGAGGCTGGTCAGACTTATGGGCCTGTAGCTGCCCAAATCAGTGGTTGGACCTGCTTTGTGCAGGGGGATGACTGTATCCATCTTCCATTCCTTGGGCACAAAACCTGACTGTAGGCTCCAGCTGAAAAGTGATTCAAGTGGACCAGAGAGGTCATATTTCATGCTATTTAATAAGAATCCTGAGATGTTATCGGGTCCAATTGACTCAGAGTTTCTGGCCTTGGAAGGTACATGGATGACCTGTTCACTAGTAATTGTTGGGGGGACTGTGGTACATGGTATTTCCTTTGGACTTTCAGGGGAGGGTGTGGGAAGGGGGAGATCTGAGCTGAAGCTATCAGTCAGAAGTTTGGCAATGGCCACCTGTTCAGTGTGGATGATGCCATTTACAATAATATCCGCACATTGTTACGCATTTCCCCTGATGTTACGGACATAGTTGTAGAAAGCTTTATGGTTGGCCTCTGCCTTAGAAGCTATTTTTTCCTGCTTTTGAAGTATTAATTAACCCTCTTAACTACCTGTTTAGATTGTTCAGGGTTTTATTTGTATGTAGAGATTTGTTCCTCCTATAGTTGGCCAAGATATTTTTTCTGTTGTTGTATAACTGACTGATATTGGGATTTCACCAGGTTGGTTTGTGCTTTGGATTTGTCTTATTGTTAATATGAGTAGGCACAGCTCGCTCTGTACAGCTGTTAATATGGCTGTACAGAGATTTTGCAAATAGCTCAGCATATGCTATGGTGTTTACTGGGTTTCGGGGTGCATGGAATTTAGCCAAGGTGTCACTTAGTAGAGAGAGAGGTTAGCCTTGGAATAGTTCCTAAGGTTTTTGGTTTTGCTGAGTCCCTGGATTTAATTTTAACTTCAAACAATGCTGCCTTATGGTCAGATGTGATGAGTGAAGACATGACAGTGGTTGAGGAACACTGACCCCCCCCCCCCATGTTCATGAGTACAAGGTCAGGTATGTTTGTACTCCTAGTAGGAGAATGGACCAACTGTTCCAGGATGTTGGTATTAACAAAGTTTAGGAATCACTGAGCTTGTGCATTAGAAGTGGTGTAGGATTCCCAATCTGTAGAGGGGTAGATGAGATAACCTCAGGAAGATCATATTGGGCTGAACAGTGGCAGACTCTAGTACATTGAGAGAGGTAGTATGGGTTTCTTGGAACATGGAGGGGGCCTATAGGTTGCAAGGATATGGTAAAAGACCCTTTTATGGTGATTTGCACATGCATGAGTTCCACTGGGTCATATTGTGAGGTTGTTTTTAATATACACTGAGAATCATCCAACTTTAATACCCTCCCATGCTGTAGTTGGTCTAAAGGTGTGAAAGGCATTATAACTTTTTGCCAGGGTACCCTCAGTGACTTTAAACCATGTCTCTGGTACTACACAGATGTCTACATTTTCCAGGGGCAGGAAGGTTTGCAGGGAGTAGAGTTTCTTGTTAAGACTTCTACTATTGAGCAGTACCACCTTCAGATATTCCTTTGTAGGTTCAGTTAAGTCTGGAGCTTTAGCAATTTTTTTTTAAACAAGAAACATCTTTATTAAATTATCACGTATAGGCAATCATACATTTATATAAATGAAAACAAACCATATTGGCATATGCAAACATTACACATATTGACATAACTTTAGTTGTAAACATTATACATCACTTATAATCAATCCAGTTATTGTCAGTCAAACCTCATTCCTCCTCTGCATATATTGTTCCCACAATTCTCTTTTTTTTCTGTGTAATTTGCTCCTACCCTTTATTCTCATTATTTTTCAATAGCAACCATTGTTTTTTTTTCCACTTGCGCTGAAAGGATACATGGTCATAAAACATAATGATCATGATTGCATATCTTTAAGTTCTACTCTAAGGAGGATAGTGAGTGACTTATTTTTGAAGAAGTTTAGTGAGGAGCTATAGGTGTTGCAGGAAAGATTATTGTCACAGGGCTTGCACTGCGGGAGTGTAAGAAGAAATGCAGAATTGGTGCTGTAGGTGAGAAATAGTTAAAAAAAAGCTTTTATTAAAATACTACTCAAAAACTTAAGCAGTAACAGGCAGGAAAATACTTTGCAGGACTTGACTCCTCAGATGACACAAAGTCAGTATGAATGCCAGCAAATCATTTTAGTCTATGAAAACCTGTAACTATGCTGTTCAGCACTAGGCAACATGTAATTTAGGCTCAGAAACTTAATGCAAAGAACAAGTCTTTGACATCCATAGCACAGGTGTACAAGTATATATATATATATATATATATATATATATATATATATATATAGTGAAATTTTTTTTCTGTACATTAGCTCATCACCTAAATTCTAAAGGTAGAACAGCAATTGGAATAAATAATTTTACAGTTAAACTGGTTGTTGTTCTATGTTACTCTCTGACAACAGGGAACATCAATGCCTATCAATCCAAAGAGCAAACTGGCACCTATTTATCCAAGCTAGAACTTCCTTTCTACTAATTAAACTCATATATAAGCTTCTGCTGACATACTTCTCAACCTCCAAGCATTAACAATCACAGCACTGCCCTTTAAAAAGTCATAGAAGAGGGTCAAATAGAGGAGCATTTTCTTATTTTTCACAAAAAAAAGTCTTTATATAATAGACCCTATACATTTAATGGTATTGAATCTTTGTATATGCTTAATTTATAATGTGTGTGTGCGTATATATATATATATATATATATATATATATATATATATACACACAAACAACTTATGCACCCATAAAAGGAGCTGCCTTTATGAGGAGCAGCATAAATCACGGAGGAGCAAAGTTCAATCTGAGTGCCTAAATCACAGCACACAAGAGTTAAAAGTTAAAGCACTGTACTCCTCTGTCTCAAAGATAATGCCCTGCAACTCATCACTATCCTCCACAGACACAGATAAGGGGGGCCTTTTTTTAAGCAACCCACTTATACACTTGCACTGGGGGGAAAGTGCATACAGAAAGATAACTCCTGGAAGTTGCAACAGCATGCCTAATCACATAAAAAATGAGCAACATCTATTGGGATTCAGAAAAATGTAAGGCTCACCTGAAAGAAGAGTGCCAAGTGTCAACACTGTAAACATCATGGCTGGTCTATATCTCTGTCTGAATTCCTCTAAAAGCCTTTGACCTGTACTTATTTCATTACTGTTTATTGTCTTGTTACATTTTGTTTATAGGCTTTATTATCTTATTACATCTTATATATTTGTTTGCAGTGTGAGTAATTGTATTCATTATACCTGTTCCTTTAATATTCCTTTTTGTATGTACATGAGGCTGAGGTCATTCCCAAAAAGGTCTTAAGTCCAAGGTTACTAACCGAGTTAACATTAAACAGATTAATACATGCATACATGTATGGAGATCAGAAAAAGGACAGAAAGGAACTTATGCCTGTTTGGGAAATTACAGAAAAAAATTCAAAAAGACAAATATACAAGTTAAGACGGAAAGGGTAAGCAGAAACTTAACATCTATGGAGAAAAACAAATATGATTGCTTAGTTTCATTCCATAGAAGGGGTGACGATACTAGCAAACAGGCAAACACAGAGAACTGCATCAAAAAAAAAGAAGAAAAGAAAAAGAAAGAATAACATTCTGTGGAGACAACTGGAAAGATTTCATGTGAAGGAACTAGAAGTAGAAATCTGAAGTCCATAAGCCCAAAACCGTTAAGCCAATGAGAAACTGACTATACTCCTTACACATTAGAACACATTTCGTTTACAAAAAAAAAATCACATATATGGTAGCTAAATAAATACATATATGCATATAACATAAATAAATAAGTAAAAGAATGAATGAATAAAAAATTAAAAATAAATTACTGGGAATCACGATACGCACCAAAACGTTATCCTCCATTTGATGGATGGTGCCTCTGCTTTCTCAATAGCCTTACCATCTTAAATATTCCCCTTTTCTCATTTTAAGATTGCGGTAATCCAACAGCTAAACTGTAATACATATTTCCTTGTGCCACTCAGTTACTGCTGTGACTGCAAAGTGTTGGAAATCAGGTACTTTCAATACCTGAACTGAAGTCCATTTCTGTTAAAAACTGTCAGTTTTCAGTTTCACATTTATACACTTTTAACTTCCTCATCTAAATTCCTGCAGTATTACCTGTCTAAGTCCTTTCTAGAGTGATAGTTCATAAAGGCACGGACAGAAAAAAGACTTTCCAGAAAAGGAAACCTAACAATATGGAAATAAAGTACTAAAGTTCTATGTACCATGTACTAAAAGAAACAAGAGGAACTTGAAAGAAGTGTTCATGTGTTTGAAGGGGATCCACATAGCCTAAGAAGGTAACCACTTTCAGAATAATATAATAAGATATACAAGGACAAGGCAGCGCAATCCTAAAGGGAAAGCTCAGGGCAAAGTAAGAAAGCATTACTTTTATAAGCAGTGAACAGGTGGGATAATTCTTTGAATAAAAATACTCAGTTCAAAACCACAGGAAGAATTTGAGACTGTAACTGACACACAAGACATTACAGAACTCCAGTCAAACGAAGGTGCACTGAACAAAAGCAATGATGGCTTCTACTTTATCAGTTTTGAAAATGTAATTTTATACTGTATGAAGAACACTTACCAATTTTAAGCAAGGGTTTAACCTTTGTGCCCTCAGGTAGGGCTGATTTAATTGGCACAATTAATGCTTTAAGAGATTATACAAAGAAATTGAACCTGAAATGTTATTTTCAGGGCAATAATGTTGGGGGATCTGAGCTATTTAGAAAGCCAAGTGTATTTAATCCATGCTTAAGACCTGAATTAGAAGCAAAGAAGAAAGAAAAAGAAGCCTTATTTCTATAGATTGCTGAGGGATGATTTGAACAACAAAAAGTATACATATATATATATATATATATATATATATATATATATGGATTCACTTCATAAGACTGAAACTTCACAATCTCAAACTTCATAAGACTGAAGCCTAAAATCATGAAAACTCAAAATCCTGAATCCCAAAAGACTGAAAACATACAGGATGCATATACTGACTTTAAACAACACAAATCATATTACTTTCCACCAAGTATAAGCAGGGGGGCAAGCCCCCCTGCACCCCCCACATCCTCTGCTAATTAAATATATAAACTCTGAGATCGCACTCCACAGAAAAAATGGCAAACATACCATCATATGTTTCATGACTGCCTGTTGTAACCTCAGTAATGTTCCCTTTTAACTTGCTATACTACAACATAACTCATGATAGTGTAGTGAAGTGCAACCTCGGAGTTGATATACTTAAGTAGCAGGGGGTGCATGGGGGATACAGGGAGGCTTGCCCCCCCCCCCGCTCATACTTTGTGAAAACTGCTATGCTTTGTCTTGTATGTGTTCTATGAGTCCTTGTACTGGAATTTTGTTATTATTTGTATCCTGTATGTTTTCAGTCTTTTTGGGATTCAGGATTTTGACTTTCAGGATTTTGGGCTTCAGTCTTATGAACTTTGAGATTGTGAAGTTGCAGTCTTCTGAAGTGAATCCATACATATATATATATATATATATATATATATATATATACACATATATATGTATGTGCATATATGTGTGTGTGTGTGTGTGTGTGTGTGTAAAACAAAGACTGATAAGGGAAATGCTATGGTGGTATTAAATATGGATTATTATTATTGCCAATTAAAAAAGATGATAAATGATGAAAAGTTTTATAAAAAAAATGGCATGGGCAGATGTTGTTAAATTGTTTAATAATGACTGATACACGTATTGAGGAATGGTGGATGGAAGGTTTGATTACTGCAAACACTGCAGAATATTTTTGAATTTGGAAACTGAAACGGAGGACATTTTTTGGTCTGCCAAAAATATATAAGTGTTTAGATGTGCCAATGTTTAGACCTACAGTGTCCAGTCAGGGTAATAAAATAGAGTCACTAGCCATTTATGTGGATAAATATTTACAAGAACTTGTTTGTTGATATGATTCTTACACAAGAGATTAATTCGAATTTAAGAAATTTATTACTGAGTTAACAGTGGATGATTCAATGATATTAGTCACTGCAGATGTTGTTTCTTTATATACCACCATTCCCAGTTTTGAGGGGTTAGAAATTGTTAATAGAGAAATGTACTCATCAGGTCTTTTTACAAGTGAGCAAGTAAGGATGGTGATAGAAATGTTGGATGTTATTTTGTCTTACAATTGCTTTTGTGTTTAATAATGATATATATAAGCAAATAAATGGCGTAGCTATGGGGGCAGCAATGGCCCCAAGTTACTCTAATATTTTTATGACAGGCTGGGAAAAATAATTTGTTTACAAATCTGAATTTTTTTAAGAAGATGTAGTTGTTTATAAACATTTTATTGATGATTTATTTATGTTATGCAAAGGCAGCAAAGAGAAGTTATTAGAATTTTTAATGTATTTAAACAATGTTACTGATTATCTTCAATTCACATATAAAACAGAAAGAGTTAGCATTAATTCTTTAGATTTAATAGTCTATAGATCTGCCAACAAGTTAAAGGTAAGAATTTTAAAAAAGGAATTACAAAGTAATAACTATCTCCACTATAGTAATATGCATAAGAAGAGTCTCAAAAAGAATATAGTATAAGGGCAATTTATAAGATTAAATGAGTTAACAGAGGAGACTCTTTTTTTTTTTTAATTTTGGAATGTGAAGCAATGGAAAACAGATTTTGTGAAATGGGTTATCCCAGCGGTATGGTGAGTAAAATAATGAATGAAGTCAAAAAGGAAAGAGAATGGTGTTTCAAATAATAATAAAAAAGTTCTGGTGAACACGGAAAGAGTAATAATGATTATGCATTAGCATGCATATTGGAAAATTCAGTAGATGAAAATAATATTAAGAAAATAGTGAACAATAGTTGGAGGTGTCTCACCAGTCTTCCAGAATTAAAAGGTATTACAGGGGATAGTCCAGTATTTGTGTCCAAACAGGGAAAAATTTAAAATTATATGTTTATAGGAGTAGTCATATGAATAAGCAGCCAGATGTTTCTAATAAAGGAATGGTGAGGTGCAGTAATTTTAAATTTTGTTAAGTATGTTCTTAAAGGAAAAGAAGTTAAAATAGAAGCTAGAAGTTATAATATTAGATCATTACAGGAATATGACTGTTAAATCTAAGTTTGTTGTTTATGTTGCTTTATGTGCACTTTGTCCTGCGTTTTATATTGGCAGGACAATTAGGGAATTCAATAAAAGACTATATGAGCATCTAAGAGCTGTAGAAGTTATGGAGTTAAATAAGAAGTTATGTACCTACCATAACGTTCCATGTTAGTTGTCTTCTTCTCGCCTTCTTTCTTGCTGGATGGGTTCGGAGCCGATCCTCGGCTCCAACTCGGCCAATACTAAAAGCTCGAGAGCTAATTCCACCGGCTCGAGGCTCCCCTATATCCCACAATGCTAGGCGGTAACTACTCAGATCTCATTTGATAGCTATACCAAGCAATCCTAGTCTCCATATAATGGAGTAGGGAAACCCACCTCAAAACAATCTGCGTAAAGGAAAGGCAGACCTCAGTAAGGATAGAAGAGGTGGAAGAACGTGTGGGAATGACAACTTTCAGAAGAAAAACACAAAATGAATTCCAGTCGGTCTGTCCAGGCTTGGGGGAAGGAGGGTGGGACGCAAGAAAGAAGGCGAGAAGAAGACAACTAACATGGAACGTTATGGTAGGTACATAACTTCTTAATGTTAAGTTGTCAATCTCGCCTTCATTCTTGCTGGATGGGACCGCGTCCCTAGCACCTTATCCCGGGTGGCCTATCTGAACAGACTCTTGAGAACAGTGGAACCAAAATTGGCACGACTTCTGGAAACCATGTCCAATTTGTAATGTGAAATGAATGTATGAGGAGAAGCCCAGGTGGCTGCTGCACAAATTGAATCTATTGGCAGCCTATCCTGAAAAGCTACGGATGTAGCTAATGCCCTAGTTGAATGAGCTCTAGGTCTTGAGGGTAGTTTTGATGTCTGATCTCATAGATGAAGGTTATTGTAGAGGTGAGCCATCTAGAGAGGGATACTTTAGTAACTGGAAGGCCCAATTTACCTTCCGTGATATGACAGAAACAATTGATCAGATTTCCTGAATTGTTTAGTCCTGTCTAAGTAATATCTAAGTTGGCGATGAACATCCAAAAAATGTAGCTTTTGTTCCGACCTGTTTGAATAGTTAGGGAAAAAGACGGGAAGATCAATAATTTGGATTAGGTTTATTTGAGAAGAAATTTTAGGCAAAAAGGATGGATTAGTACGGAGGGATACCCTATCTTTGTGAAAAACTAAGTAAGGAGGACGACTGCACAGAGCATGGAGTTCAGATACCCTTTTTGCTGAAGTTATAGCTACCAGGAAAAAGTGTCTTCCAAGAAAGCAACTTCAGAGAACATGAAGCCGCCGGTTCGAAGGGGGGAAGAATTAAAGATGCCAGAACCAAGTTCAAATCCCATTGAGGCGGGGGATCTTTGATTGGAGGTTTAAGAAGAAATACACCCCTTAAAAAGGCTTTACAGAGTTTGTGAGCCATGATGCTAGACTCTGAAACACCAACATGAAAATTTGATATGGCAGCCAATTGAACTCTAATGGTTGATGCAGAAGATCCTAAATGAAAGAGTTCTGCTAGAAATTCTAAAATACACTGGATAGGTGCAGTAAAGGGATCTATGTTTTTTGATGTTGCCCAAAAGGAAAAACATTTCTATTTGCTACTATAAATCTTCCGGGTAGAAGATTTATGAGAGGCTATCAAGATATCTCGGACCGAGTGAGATATTGAGGGAAGCCTGGCTAAGGTTGGAATCGGAGAAACCACGCTGTGAGGTTTAGAGAAGGCAGAGATTGGTGCAGCTGACCCGATTGGTGGGTTATCAGATCTGGTACTGGGTCCAGATGCCAAGGCTGCTCCAAAAGGTAATGATGAAGAAAGGGAAACCATATCTGTCAAGGCCAGTAAGGGGCAATGAGGATCATAGTCACTCTCAAGGCGATGGCTTTCTGAATTAGTTGAGATATCAGTGGAAAGGGGGGAAAGGCATATAGAAGTCCCCGGGGCCAATCGTGGACTAGAGCGTCTCTGGTGGGATGGCCTGGTAATGGGAAGAAAGTGAAGAAGTTGTGACACTTGCTGTTTTGGGGAGTAGCAAAAAGATCGCAGCAAGGCTGGCCCCATCTTAGGAATACTTCTTCTAGAACTGATTTCTTTAGAGACCACTCATGGGGCATGAGAATTGCTCTGCTCAATTTGTCTGCAATAACATTGGATTTCCCGGGAATGTGCGTTGCTATCAGAAAACGCTGACAAGAGATCACCCATTGCCAAAGTCTGAGTGCCTCTCGACATAAAGGGTATGATCTGGTTCTGCCTTGCTTGTTGATGTACCACACTACGGACATGTTGTCCGTTTGAATTGCAATAGTCCCAGTGGGAAGAGAGTCGTGAAGGGCTTGCAACGCTAAAAGCACTGCTCTCATCTCTAAGACGTTTATGTGCAAGTGGCACTCAAAAGGTTGCCACGTGCCCTGGACTGTCCTGCCTGATAATGCCCCCCCCCACCCGATCAGGGAGGCATCTGTTGTCAACGTGGCGACTGGGGGGGGGAAGAGTGAAGGGTCTTCCTTGGAGAAGTTGAGGTGATGAGATCCACCAATACAGTTGATTCTTGCATGCTTGAGTTATCAATATGGTATGGGACATCGGGAGCTGTTGAAAGGACCATTGAGTAAACAGCATCCATTGGAGGATCCTCATGTGAAAGCGAGCTAAGGGGAGAAGGGGAATAGCTGCTGCCATGAGTCCTAGTACCTTCAAAACCAGTCTGGCTTTGACTTTGTTGCATTGTAAGAGAAGGGAAACTTGGTTCCGAATGTCTGACACCCTCTGCTCTGTGAGTCTGGCTGAAAGATTGAGTGCGTCTAAGGTGGTGCCTATAAAGACAATAGATTGACAAGGCGACAAAGCAGATTTTTCGAAGTTTATTGAAATGCCTAGAGCTTGGCAAGATTGAATGGTGAAGTCCCTGGATAGGAGAAGCTGATGTCTGGTGGTGGCGGTAAGGAGCCAGTCGTCTAAATATGGAAACACCTGGAATCCTTGACGTCTCAAGTGAGCCGCGACCACTGCCATGCATTTGGTGAACACACGGGGGGCTGTAGTGAGACCAAAGGGCAGGGCCCTGAACTGGTAGTGACTGGCTCCCAGCCTGAAGCGGAGATATCTCCTGGAGCGTCTGTTCATTTTGATGTGGTAGTACGCGTCCTGAAGATCTATCGAGCACATCCAATTGTCCTGACCCAAGAAGGGTAGAATGGACTGTAGCGTGACCATCCGAAACTTTGTTTTCTTGACAAACTTGTTTAAGTAGCTGTGATCCAGTATGGGTCTCCAGTCCCCTGTTTTCTTTGGTACCAAAAAGAATTTGGAGTAGATTCCGGATCCTTGCTGGTCTGCCGGGACTGATTGGATAGCTCTTTTTGATAGCAACTTTGAAATTTCTAATGCTGCTTGTTCCCTTAGACCGGGTGGAACATCTGGAAGGGATCTTTTTGGCTGGGTTGGGATGTGAATAAAGGGAATTTTGTAAGACTGTACCCATTTGTCTTGAGTAAGGGAAAGCCAGGCTTTTGGGTACAGTGATAACCTTCCCCCGACTGCCTCCGAAGGTGGACAGCCGGGCAGCCCCTCAGGGGTGCTGAAAGGGTTTGTCAGAGAACATTTCTCTGCTACCCTGGTTTTGCGGACCTCCTCTGCCTCTAGGGCGGCGTCTATTATTATTCCCCCCTCTGCCTCTAGAGGGAATCGGCCTTGTGCATCAGATGAGACTCCCTGGGATTGTTTTGAACCACATCTTTCCTCCCTTTGACCTTTGGGATAGGGTCTAGAAGGGTAAAAATGGACTCCTACAGCAGAGAGAGTCTTACCTTCTACCTCGCACCTGGTCAATGTATCCTTCACCTGTGGACCAAACAAGGATGATCCATCAAAGGGAGAATTGGTGAAGGACGCCTTGAAAGGGTCTGCAAAGTTGCATAGCCGCATCCAGGCATGACGTCGTAAGGCAACACCTGTGCCTGCGGCTCTACTCGCTCCATCTGCTGCATATGAGACCAGCCGCATGGAGGAGTTGACGATGGAATTTAGGGTTGCCAGCTGGGAGTTCATTGTATCTTTGAACCCCTCAGCTGTAGGATCCTTTATCAGTTCACCCATATCCTTGAGTAAATCTCTCTGGAGACGAGTGAAGTGGCATAAGTAGTTCAGCGACCGCATTGAAAAGGTCGCTGATGAAAACATCCGCTTGCCATACCTGTCCATGGTCCTAGATTCCTTATTAGGAGGATGGACAGGAACCGAAGAATCAGCTAATTCCTTCTTTGTGGCCGCAGCCACCACCATGGCATCAACAGGGACACCTTTGGATAAAAAATCTTTGTCTCTGGGGGCAGTAATAAATTTGGATGGTCTCCTCGGGGTGGGTTCCACTGAGTCAGGAGCCGTCCAAGCCCTCCTTGCCACCACTTCCATAAGGGGGTCAAAGGGAGGGGACACCCAGGAGGTAGAAGGGCGAGAGCCAAACGCCTCAAGATACACTGACTCATCCTCCGAAGGGTTAAGGGCTGGCCAGTTCCCCCTCTGTTTCAGGATTTCAAGGATGTCAGCAAAGGAGACATCCTCAGAGGGGGATCGAGGGGAACCTTCGGATTCCTCTAAGTCAGTGTCAGAGGTGACAGACTCAGGGGAGTCAATGTGCTTCCTCTTGCACTGCCTCTTCCTAGGGAGATCTCCTGCAGGGTCAGGAGAGGCCTCGGAAGAGGAGGAAATTCCCAATGGGGAAACTTGAGGAGTTGGCTCTCTGCGGTCTGAGACAAGGGGGTGAGTAGAAATCACCGCAGGCACTGTAGATGGAGGGGCTGAAGGAGCTGACTGTGGGGCAGAACCTGGTTCTAGCATGCTCCGCATGACCTCGAAGGCACCCCTGTCAGGCAAGGCCCGAGGCCCCCGCTCTGAAGAGACAAGGACCTCCCCCGGCACCGACAGAGACGGCTCCGAAGCCGATGTCGGAGCCGAACTCACCAACGCCGAAGCCCCGAGAGGGAGAGCAGGGTCGGACAAGGGTCCAATGCCACTCGCCCCCTTGGAGCCGACGAGGGAAGCCTGGCGCCGAGATCCCTCCAAAGAGGAGATCGGAGCAGACGACGGAGCCGAAATGGAAGGTATCAGATCCGACGCACCGACAGTCATGGCTCCGACAAGCCTTGGCTCCGAACTCGAAGGAGTCGGAGGAGGAACTGGGAACTGCTGATTGAGAGCCCAGTGTCCAAGTGTATTAGTTCTGGTTTAGGCACTTGGGCTTCAGGCCAGTTATTTTACATTAAGAAGGTTCGTGGTCTGCACTCTTGTGGGAGAAGAGGCTGGACTCTGCCCTTCTGAGCTGGGAATTTCTGGTTGAAGGTTTATAGTGCCTGAATATTTGAACTGTATCTTAATGAAATTGGTACACCTTGTTTGCTCTAGCATAGACTAGATCCAGGCCTGCTGAATCTAGCTTTGTTTATATGCTTGTTGTTTGTTTGCTTGTTATTTCCCTGGAAGCTAATTCCACCTAATACGCAACTTCTCAGCGCTTCTGTGGATCACTAGTGATATCTGCATTGCTTACTGTACTTATTTCCTTGTTTCACTTGAAAGAAAGTTACTGTTTGTCGTTTTGCATTTAGTTACTTGTAACACATTGCACTCAAGTTACCTGGCACTTGCTCACTAAAGCAATTATATAAGTCAGCACTAAAAATTAAAAGCACTACACCCTCACTCCCCACTGGCCCTTGTTTTCAATTAAGGATTTCCCAATATTATTCTAGCATGTCCAAAGGTCAGTTGTCAATCTCCTCTCGGTCCAGCTGGTGAATCTGGGAATCTTGAGGCAATGTTATAACTGCCTCATGTACACAGACAACCCTCTCCTCCTCCCACATAACACAAATACTTGCGAGAGATGCAGCTATTTAGCCAAACTGGAGGCTGAGCTCTCTCAACTCAGGACTGGCAAGACCAGACAGGAGGAGAAGGCAACTACACACACCACAAAACCAGCCTCACATAATGCTACCACTCCACTGAATCAAACACATAAACACACAAAGACATACTCGGAGGCTCTGAGTAAAAATTTACCTAAACAGCAGAGGCCTCCAAATCAGACACCCAAACAACTGCTACCTCAAGACACCCCACAAGCAACACATAAACCACAAAAGCAGTGTGAAAAGCAGTCACAGCCCTTAAGGCCAAATACAACACCAAACATACTTGTCATAGGTGACTCCATAGTCAGACACACTGACGTCCCACTCACCAGGCTGAACAAGGAGAGGGTCACAGTAAGCTGCCTATCGGGCACTAGAATCCGCCACATAACACAAGCACTTGGGTCACTCCACGGCAAGTACAAATATGACACAGTCATTGTCCATGCTGGTGTGAACGACCTGAGACATACCTCCCTGGAATACATGAAAAGAGACATAGAGGAGCTCTCTGATTATGTAGCCCAGGCAGGTATGACCCTAACCCTGAGCAGTATCCTTCCTTCACCAAGAATGATGCCACAATATAGAGACAAGATGATCAGCTTTAACAATTGGCTTAATGTCTGGTGTCATTCAAAGGGGATCCAGTGTCTGTCTGCCTGGGATGACATGCTTGACAAGCCACGCTGCTTCGCAAGGGACGGCTTGCACCTGTCACCCCTGGGATTCCGGATATTGGCTAAGGCTCTTGCCACCCCATAGTGCCTTTTTAGGCAAGGCTCAAATTCTAAACCTACCACCCTAGAAAACAAAAATGGGAAGAAACTGAGGGTAATGCTGCTCAATGCCAGAAGTCTAAATCTCAAAATGCACGCACTCGAGGCCCTTCTCAGTATGGAGAACATCGATGTCTGTGCTGTAACTGAAACCTGGTTCAAGGCTCCTGAGAGCACCCGGCACTATTAGGTTTTACCTCATATCATGCGTTCCGGCCCCAAAACCCAGACCACACCACAAAAGGAGGGGGTGTATCCATATTCATAAAGGATACCCACACCTCCAGGTTGGTGTAAACGCATAAGCTCGGAAACCATCCAGGTGCAACTAACCATAGGCAAAACTGCTCTACAAATTGTAGCATGCTACAGGCCACCCTCTCAAACTCAGGAACCCCACACAGCCTTCCTGAAGACACTGGAGTGTATAAATGTATCTCCAAACACCATCATATTGGGTGACTTCAACTACCCAAATATAGACTGGGAACATTACTCAAGCCCTAACTTTCTAGCCCAACGGTTCCTGGAGTTCATAAATTCAAATGCCATGGAACAGCTAGTCACTGTTCCCACGAGAGGAGAAAATATACTAGATCTCATTGTCACAAACATGGGGACAAAATGCTCCACACCGAAGTATATCCCTCATTGGTGAGATCTGATCATAAACTAATCTCACTGGAAATCCACATCCCGCCCCACCCCAAACAAAAAGACCATAGTGAAGAACTTCTAAAGCAAACTTCACACTACTCAAGACTGGTGTGGTATCCTTCAAGGCCCCTGAGCCAGTGGAAACCACAACCCAAGCTGCGGAAGCCCTTACAAATGCCTTCTATGAACACCTCCAGGACTGCATGGATCAGGCAATCCCAAATAAAACCAAGACTCTTTCCACAAAGGGCAAACGTCCAGTCTGGTGGACCCCAGCCATTAACAAACTTTACAATAAGAGGAGAAAGCTATTACATGATAGAACAAAATCCATAAAAGGAAAGTCACCCCTGATCATTATTAGTAAAAAAATACGAGCACTCATAAAATCAACTAAGGCCAATTTTGAGAGAAAAATTGCCATGGATTCAAAGGACAATCATAAGGCCTTTTTCAGCTATGTTAGGAACCTGGGTGGAAACTCCCAGATATGCTCAGAATTAGTCCAAAATGATACAAAAATCACTGAACCCACAGACATTGCCAACATACTGGCAGACAGGTTCAGTGCAAACTTCACCCCCCTCCCCTAAAGGAGAGATAACTATCCCAGCCGAGTGTAGCCTCCCGGACATCTCAAATGCGCAGGTGAAAGCTGCTCTCTCTAAAGCTAAAAACACAGCATCAATGGGACCGGATGGTGTCCCCGGCTGTGTGCTACACGAGCTAAATGAGGAATTAAACCCGCACATAAGGCAGCTGTTTAATCTCAGCCTTACCACAGGATACGTGCCCAAGGAGTGGCGACGGCAACTGTGGTCCCACTCCACAAAGGCGGCGCCTCTACGGACCCTGGTAATTACCGCCCCATAAGCTTAACAAGTCTAGTCTGCAAAGCTATGGAGAGGATCATAATGGAGCTCATAAACAAAGATATAGGGACTTGCAGACATTGGACCCGACCCAGTTTGGCTTTGTCAAGGGAAGATCATGCCTTTTGAACTTGGTCGACTTCTTGAAACAGTCACCAAGGCCATTGATGAGGAAAGGCAGTCCATACAGCCTACCTTGACCTTGCAAAGGCTTCGACACAATACCCCACTCGGGTATTGTAGAAAACTTACCAGCTTAAATGTAAACCCATATGTCACAAGATGGGTTGCAAACTGGCTTAAGGACAGAACCCACAGGGTTAGAGTTGCTGGCGCTGTGTCAGACTCCAAGCCGGTCACAAGTGGTGTCCCACAGGGCTCGGTCCTTGGCCCCTATTGTTTGGCATCTACTTCTCAGAAGTACAGGCCAACATGGGAGGACTTTGGCTGACAAAGTTTGCAGACGACTGCAAACTGGGCGCCATAGTGGAAAGTGCATCGGACACGGATATCCTTCAGAAGGGACTCACGGAAACAGATAGCTGGTGCCAGAGCCATGGCCTGAAGTTAAACGCCAAAAAATGTATAGTCATACCCTTCGGGAAAAACAAGGTAACCCCAAGCTACCATATAGGTGGCAATCCACTAAGCACAGAAGAGGTTATCAGAGACCTGGGGACCCATGTTGACAGTGGCCTTTCTTTTGACACTCAAAGTGGTTAGAAAGACCTTCTACATTGCCCACCTGATCATGAAGGGATTCACATCCAGATCTAGTGAGGTCATTGTTCCCCTGTACTCTTCACTTATCAGACCAATGATCGAGTACAATGCCCCATTCGGGATGTATCTCACCCGACATCTGCAGCAATTGGAGAGACCCCAAAAGTTCCTCACCAAAAGGATAAAGGGACTCCAAAATCTGTCATATGCTGCCAGATTGAAGAAACTCCAGCTCTATTCAGTCGCATACCGTCTGCTCAGAGGTGACATGTGCCTGACATACAAGGCCATGTCCAACCCGGAATTAATGGACATGCTCCACCTCAAAAAATCCAAAACCACTAGATCAAGCGACTTAAACCTTAGCACGGATATAAATAGGGCGTGCTGGAGGGATAGATTTATCACTCAGAGACTCCCTATGCTGTGGAATAAAATCCCGGTCCATGTGAGGCAGAGCACCTCGCTGACTCTGTTCAAGAGAAATCTAGACCTGTGGATGGGAGATTGTAGGTTTACCCTGGGAATCATCTCTGTGTCACTGCTGGACAGAGGCACAACAAACTAATGGGCACAGTATTTTTTCATATAAGGGGTGGCGTAAGCCACAAAAATTTGGGCTAGGCTTATAAATGCCTTAGGGCAGATAGCCTAGTATAAACCTATGAACCTATGAACCTATGAATGTATTGGGGAACGGGAATAGCCACTGACTGGTGAGTCGGGCTATGCAGCATTTGGGCCAGTGCCTCGGACTTGAGAAGTCTACTCACTACCCTTTGCAAATCATGGTCGGATAATCTGGAAGACCGAGAGGAATGAGTTTTGTGTCTTCGTTCCGAAAGGAGAGGGAATCCTGGCGCCGAATACACGGATCCGATAGAGGGGGATCTGGACCTCTTTCTCGATTGTGGCTCCGATAAAGGTATCGGAGCCGACAAAGTTTTATCAGCCTCGGCTCCAGCCGGAGCCGAGGTAACAGTATGGGGCTTAGAAACATCGACTCCAGCCGGAGCCGATGTCGAAGCCGACTTAGATTTCTCAGCAGTCGACTCTGGAGCAGGAGCCGACTGTTTAGAAGTTTTTGAAGGCTTCCCCGACACAGACTGAGTCAGGGGGCCTTCAGGCTTTAATAAGCCCCGCAAGATGAGCTTATTCTTGCATTCCTGCAGGACTCTAGGGCTAAACCCATGACAAAAGGCACACGAGTCCTGCAGGTGCAAAGGCCCCAGGCAATACACACAAGAAGTGTGACCGTCTGTCAGAGACATTTTCTGACAGCACGAGTCACACTTCTTGAAGCCTGAGACCTTGTCTTTAGACATAGTAAAATAAGAGAGCCTAACACACACAAACACACTACAGACACTCTCTTTAGAAAATATTAAAATAAATTTTAAGGTTAAACCACTAACACACACATACAAGCCCTTACAAAAAAAACTAATTTAGTAAAGGACTAGGGGAAGGGAAGGGGCCGAAGGCCTAGAACAAGGAAAAAAAAGGGAAAAGGGGTTCGACAAACAGGGGTCGATTTGTCTAAATTTTTAAATTAAACTGAAAAGTTATGTATTAAAAATAAAAAAGGGGTTTTTAGAAGTACCTAAAGGTAAAACTGTAACTAACCTGCCTGAGCCGGTAGAAAACGCACCTAGTCAGCTATTGCGGCAAACGAGATCTGAGTAGTTACCGCCTAGCATTGTGGGATATAGGGGAGCCTCGAGCCGGTGGAATTAGCTCTCGAGCTTTTAGTATTGGCCGAGTCGGAGCCGAGGATCGGCTCCGAACCCATCCAGCAAGAATGAAGGCGAGATTGACAACTTAACATTAATAGTTTAGCAAAACATGCTAGGCGGAAACATAATGAAGAAATAAGCAAAGTGAATTTTAAATTTTCAATAATTGATCGGGTTGTAAATTATAATGTTAGGCTAGAAACAGAGGATAAGTTAGACTGGAAAGAATATTAATGGCAGGTAAGGTTGAATGCTTGCAGTTCTCCAGGACTGAATGAAAGGGAAAACTACAAGATTGCCCTGAAAAGGAAACGGGTAATTCACTAGATGCAACTAGTCACTTGATTTTATTGAAAATATTTAAATGGATTTTAGATGTGTGCGATTTGGTCTGAAGAAGTTCTATGTATAGAATGAAAGTGCTTACCATTTGTACGTTTTATTGTTTTGTTGCTATTAAAACTGAAATGTATTAGTTTTAAACATTTTTAACCATTCCTGCTTTTTTATTGTTTTATTTGTGGTTTAGTTTTGAAGTTGTTCGTAGGGGGTTTGGATTGATTATAATGTACATGTATGTTATGAAGGTCACATGAACAACACAATCAACCTCTGAGCAAAGGAAGCTATGTGAATGTCTTTAGTTTTGGTGCTTGGTGGCTGCATGCCAATAATAAATGCTCCATTGGGCATGGCATCTATTGGCACTGTAGTGGGTGGAGGTTAATGATGCTGGATTCAAACAATGACTCCAATTTAGTCTTTGGCTTCTGAGATATTTGCAGGGGAGGTGGACTCACTGTATGCCTATAAATGAAATTCTGGTATTGTTAAGCTATACTGAAACACAGAAGAACACAACAGTCAGAGGGCGTCTAAATTTACACCAACAAATAAACAAGACTCAATGGAGATAGGATCCTAACTCAATATATTCCCAGCCTATGGAGTAAGTTACCTTTGTAGGTCGAGAAAAGTATTACTTTGTCTGCCTTTAAGGCTAGTCTTGATGACTGGATGGGCAGACAAAAATTTACATCAGGATTATCATGTATGGCCCTGCTTGATTTGGGAGTTGGGTACTATTAAGTACTCATAAAAGGTGGCAAGAAATTTTGAGTGTGTCTACTTAAAGGTGTATATAGCTAAGCCTCTTATAATCCTATGACTACATGCCAAAGTATTACTCCTATGTTCCTGTGTTCTAATCAGGTACTGAGATTACCCCAAAAGGAAAATATCATTAAAGGTCTACTTCTACTTAAAGTGCACAGTAATTTGTCAGTACAGAATGCATGGATTGCTGACTCTTGTGTGAGAATGAGCAGTTACACACAATAAACCCCAGTAATGATAAAAGGAACAACATGGTAGCTGGAATACAGAATGCCAGCTAAGTAGCCACTGCCATCCTATGAATATTTACATTCGTTTATTCATTCACTCTTTGATTAATGGAATAAATGGACTGATCCACGATGGACCACTTTCAACCATGACAAGGGACAAAGGCATTTACAGTACACAATGGTATAATGGAAGCATATTACAAAGAAAAACTTGCAGTAAGAGTAAAATAATATAATACAGGGCCAGAAAGACCAGCTCCACTGGCAGAGTGAGGGAAAGCACTGACTATGGGCCAGCAACCCAGGTTCAATTAGAAGCTCAGCACCATGACCTGGCCATAGGGGAATATGATTCATTGCGGTTACAAGGCAACTTTTAGTCTCATGACCATTAGTACTTTGCCAATATCTCCTTTCCCAAGGACAACTAGGTTAGTCAGTCCTGGGGTAAATTTGAGGGTATCCATGCAAACAACCAGGTTCTATCTGAACACAGATAATGTGTCACACTGCTTAACCTATACAGAATATTTATTTCAGAAATGGGGGAGGCATTGTGTAATGAGTCTTGCCCTCCAATGTCTTTATATTCTCTAATGGCAAAGACTTAGGTCCCTGGTTTTGTGGTTTGTAGAGCTATTACACTTGTAGAAATACAAGAAACCAAGTACATGCTGGTCTCAGTAGGAGAGGCATGGATCATCCCCAGAGAGGCTAGGTAGTTCAGTATCTTTAAGCTCACAATTTTCATGGTTAGGAACCTTTAGGGTTTCAATAGTTGTTTGGAATTCCTAGTGTGGTACATCCTTGGAAGGGGGGTGTACTCAATGACTGGTCTAATCAATGATGAATATAATGGAACAATGACTTCTTCAGATCTAGATGATATACCACTGACTGTTTTGCTAAGCAGAAAGACATGCTAACTCTAGTTGCTTTATAAAGACCAAAGGACAGGAAATTGTCAACTCAGGATCCAAGGTCCCTGACTACGTTTCCATTTTGTTGCAAGGTATCATCTATACATATGTTAAGGGTGGAGGTTATCTGTCAAATGCAATGATACTACACTTTTTTTTGTATGTAATCTGAACCCATTTTCAGTACAACAGGTACTTACTCAGGTGAGTTCTTTCTGAAGGGTACAAGTATCAGATGGGGCCTTCACACCAACTCCCAGTTTGTAGCTATGGTTTCTGGTTTCAAGTCAAAAGATTAGAGAAGTAATGCCAAAAATGCTCTCGGATGAAGCACCTGCCTTACAAACTATATGGTTCTGTATTTTAACCAGTTGGCAAGTCGTCTTGCCATTTAGGAATCGGTTTTTAGTGCATTTAGCTTTCTTACTATATTCACATGTGGCAAAGCATCAAACACCTTGGCCACATCAAGATATGTTTTATGACAGACCAATGATTACAGCCTGAGTGTCACTCTTTAAAACTGACTCATTTTAATAAGCAGTATCCCTTTGATGAAGCCAAACTGATTGTTGGAGTCTATGTCATTTAATCCAAACACAAAATAGCTAAACACAAGTGATCACAGCACAACTAAACTAACTCTTGCTTTGTGTAATTCCAGTATATCTAAAAATGCAAAAAAAAAGACAAATAATGTTTTTTTTTTATTTTTTTGCAAGGAAGCTAGCTCTCCTCACCCCCTAACGTATATATAACAATTCCATAGTTGTACTACAGTGTAAGAAAGGGAAACACTGAAACTGCACCATCAACTTACACAATCCAACACACTGTGGTATAGTAGTAAAGCAAACTGCAAAATTACTTGTACATCTACAAGAAAACTAACACAAGTGATCACAAAATTATACATTTTCCTTCTTATCAAAGTTTTATCTGGTAATATGTGCTGAAGGCTATCATTAGATCATCTATGATTAGATCAATTTTTAGACCACTTGTGATTAAAGTAATAGTTAGACCATTTTTGAAGGTAATCTTGTTTTTGGTAACATAATTGATTACATCAGTTATAATACACTCCTTAAATTTGCAGATCAAGCTCGCCAGATTGATAAGGCTTTGCCTGCTCACCTCTGGGAGGAGAGACATCCTGCTAAAGGTCAACTGCTCCTGTAGTTCCAGTGGAAACAGAGGTTCAGAACAGCAGCGGGTTAGGCATACAGGTGAGACTTGGGCAGTATCACCACTTGAGGGAGGGGGTTGGGGATGCATCTAGACCATGACTGACAGCTCACATTAGCCTACCTATAAGTACCACCACATGCTGTGGGGGGTCTACTTTAACTTGTCAAGCTATCCTCCATATCATCTAACTCTTCACATATTGTAGAACGTCCCTGATTTTGCCTATTTTTGCCCTGTCTCTCATAGCATTTCTAGTACTTATTGTTCAGAAAATGGATATTGATGCAAAACCCATTTCTGTATTACTATTTAAGTAAATTAGAGCAATATGTAGAAATTGCTTTTGATTTTGGATCCTTGTACTTCATTATTTTTGTCTTTGACCAGAATTCTTGAGCAAAGAAGTTGAGACATATGGCATCCTCAGCAACCAGCAGTAGTGACTCACAGGCTCATTCTCTCTCCCACTGCCATCTTCTGTCATCTCCAGTAAGGGGTGTCTGGTAACACCAGGACCAGTGGAATTAAAACACCTGTATGAAACTGCATAATAAATGCAGAGTTTTGGGGAATGAAAGGCTTATGGTAATTATGCTCCTGCACAAGTCAACCCAAAACCAGACAATCCACTTTGTGGTAAAAAAAATATGGAGCAACTGAGCAGCATGTTAAAAGAAATAAACAAGTTCAATCATTTCATAAATATAAGAAATACAAAACATGAGTGCAAACAAATTGCTTCTAAAAGTAAAAGTTTAAAACTATAATGTAAAGATGATTTAACACAAAACATACAAATGATGCTGTAAAAAATACAGTGCAGAGCTGACTGAAATTCACAAAAGTGAAACCTGCTTTACTGTTTAAGAAAGTACACATCTTGACATATTCAAGTCTTCATGAAGCATCTGTAGTGACATGCAGTTCTGCATATGACAGAGATAATTAATGTGGCCATGCCAGTCTTCAAACTATTTGCATTTCTTAGTAGTAAGCAGGAAGCAGATCCCTTTCAGGGAGCTAATGCTGAGAAGGCAGTTACTTCTTGGAAAGATGATCCTAGTTTTTTTCAATGAAGCTTCATCAATAGCCCTAGCCCTAAAGCTGTAGCTTTCATTACTGGTAATAAAGTTCTTTACCAAAGGGGGGACAACAGTCATGACATTTAAGTTTACAAACACAGAACCAGGGCAAATCAGTCTGCTCTTACTGCCCACTGCAGCTTGCATTGACATGGCAGGGCTTCCTTTTTAGTACCAGAAGTATATGTCAACAGACTCTGTTCAGACTCTGTTAAGAGTCTGGAAAAGGTTAAGATGTAAGATTTTTAATTTTCAACATGTCTGACCTATGATTGAACAAATGAAGATTATGACTATGGTCTACATTATCAACTTACAGACAGGACACCAGTAAAATGCCAGTATTTATGGACAAAGTAAACAGATATTTTGTTTCTATATGGAGTTATACACCTGGATATTTTGGATGAATCAATTTTATACTCCCAAATCTGTTGTTTTTTTTACCAATTTGCCCCTGTTCATTACTTCCCATCCCCCACTTGCCTGTCTTAATTTCCTTTCATTCTGTTCCTTTGCATCTCCCTGTCCAGTCTGGCTAGTATCAATCTTCTTTTTCCAATTTATAAATAGGTTAGTAGCAATCTTTACCAGACTGGCCATACCTGTACATGAAGAAATAATTGCAGCAAGCAGGCAGAAGAACTATCACTATAGACAGAGTCAGTAGGCAGTGGAAGGGTAGTGCCCATCACTTGCTGGATATCAATATTTTTCAGGTAACTGTGTCTCATTTGTCAGCAGATGAGTACACAATGCATTCTACAGACATGCAAATGCTCTAACCACCTGCTCCAGGGATAGCTACAGCATGTGACAGTACCACCAGCCTCTAGTAAACCCAGTTCCACCCACAGCCTACTTCTGGATTTTAAGTGGTATTCCCACCCACACACACACATACAATCCCACCCAGTTCCCTGGCACTCTTGCCAGTAAGTGAACTCAGGTTACATGAGGTACAAGTGAAACCTTGAATCCATGCTGCTGAGCACACCTTTCAAAAGAATGTTTCATTTTACTAAATCCATGACCAAGCTGCTTTATTTGAAGTAAGTTATTACATTTATAAGATGTCAGCATCACTTTTTATGCTCTAGCCTCCCTCCCCCCAAATATATCAGCAGTGAAATAACACTACACGGTGAACATATTTTATATACTGCCATATTCTGCCACTATTTAGATGTTTTATTGTTCACTAACAGGTCTTTATTAACTGTGGTAAGTCGCACATTTCTATAAGGACTGTATATTACAAACATCTAAATAAAAATGAAAAAAGTGCATTGAATAAACTGCCTAACCAATGCAATGTGCATTGTGTGTGAGTGCGTGCGTGTGTGTAATATAAATAAATAAATATATATATATATATATATATATATATATATATATATATATATAAAATGAGTGTGTGTTAGATAGCTTAACAGACAGATCGTTATTAGCTATAGATGTATATGCGTTTGTTAAGTTAGCCTACTAACTACAAATGTCTCTTTTTTTGAGAGACACTGCCTGGTTAAGTAATTTTTGTCATGGTCTGTGAAAGTGGAGATTAAGGAACTCAGTCTCAGGATTATACGATAAAGTTTGCTAGCAGCGCACATAGCCGCAACCTTCTGTATCAGGCTTTCTTCTTCTACTCTGCCGATAAACTCTTTTTTTTTTTTTTGTTTCCATGAAGACATTCTTGGTTGTCAGGGCTGAAAATACTTACATGTAAAAAGTACCTATGTACTCATAGCCCATGACTGGCAGATTCTACAAAACTGCTGACAGAGGTGGTACAAACAAATTGTTCAAAAACAGTGCAGCTGAAACATCTCTTTCATTTTTTTAGCTCCTCACAGCTGGCCATCAGCTGCCAACAGTTCCCATCTGTGGTAAGTGGGGGGTATACCAAACCTAGCTGAGCATCCCCTAGGCTCTACTCGCTGTTGAGGTGATTGTGTACACTGGTACAGTATCCTACTCCTGCTGAGGAGTATGCCTCAAGTTCAGCATCCCATAGCAGACTTGCAAGCCCCACTACGGCTGCCTTAGGGAGGTGCATGTTTCTACACATGTACAACCTCCTTACCAGTCAGTAAACTGCTTACAGCATGGAGCTCACAGACTGTAAACAAGCCTAAGCTGCCTCCTTCCCCCCTATAATGGGTAAACAGGCACTGGCTACTCACTACCATCTTCTCCTGCCCAGTCCATCCAGTGTCTATGCCACTAGATGAACATGGGTCATCCGGGGCACATTCAGGGCTTTATCCTTCTGCGCCCCTGTGCTGGAATCCTAGATGTCTTTCTTAGCAATCATTCTGGATCTTTTTGTGACAGACATTACACTTCAGTAGCACATTTCAGTTACAAACACTTGATGCTTACTTCAAATCAGGAAAAGGAGGGAATGCAATCACATCTGTTTCTTAATCAGACCTTGACATGGGATGGGAATGCATGTAGAAATGGTTACTAATGAGGTAATAATAGTGCCTGCAACTTGAAGAAATACTACTGTAGCTTACACTGAGGGTCTTTTATATGTGTCTCCCTTCACTAGTATTAGATGCATTTTATGGTTCTGATTTTTTGTACATAGTAGTATTAGTTTTGACTTTTCCCCTGCATTGCATATAAAATGCCTCAAAGCAACGGATTTAAATTTTTGTTAAAAAAGTGCAGTATTTTTGATAGTTTTACCAAACATTATTTTCTCAGACTATTTAATCTTAGTATCCTAGTAATTATTATTATATTTAATCTCTTTCATTAAGGCAACATCAGTTCCCATAATGACGAATATTAAATAGCATGTCACCTCTAATCTTCATTCTACTCCAGCGTTATAAGAGTTACATTTATTAATTATATCCGTTTACAGAAGGCATTGCAAATGCTTCGACCATTTTAATTTTTTTCTATCAAGTAAAAATGCTCCAAGTCAAGAGTTCCAAATAAACAATGCGTATTCCCCTGTAATTTACCAGATGTCCTAATGCAGTGCTCACATTTACTTGTATTTTTTCTGTGTTGTCAACTAACAAGCATGCCATATGTTGCTATATAAATGTTCAGTTGAATCTGAGGTTACTAGATATGATGCCAAGCTCTACTAAGACATTTTTTTCTTAACAGAAGATCCATTTATTGTATACATTCTGACTACATTACAGAAAAGCTTACATGTTTAAGGTCAAAATATAAATACATGCTATTTATAAGCTTCATTTCAGCCTGTACAGTCTTTGTGTATAATCAGCTGAAAATAATTACAAAACCATTTACTTTCACTTCTAAAATGGGAACAAAAATGCAGAAACCTGTTTGATTGAGATGTTAAATCCCCAGAGCTAAACCAGAGTGAGAAGCTCCAGCAGTGTATTTACAAAATGATCAGAAAATGTGCACAGACTCGAACATTATCAATTTGGGTGTTTCATTATAGGCTAGAAAAATAACAGTTTCAGAACAGAAAAACAAAACATGGATTTCCATTTGCTCTTTTAATCATTTTATCATAAAAGAAGACATAATTCGAAAAATGAAGCACTAAATTACCTATACGTTTTATTCATGGTGTTTATTTGCTGTTCATTAAAAAAATCCCCTTTTCTATATATCCTTGTTGGATTCATCTGTGCATGTGCAGGTCACACTATTTCTGATGTGAATATAAAAGAGATCCAAATTTTAATATTCCATTAATGACTAACATTTCTTTTTTTCCATCCAATGTGCAAGCAAACAACCTGGAAACATTTTAATTTTGTCATATTCCTTTCTGTGTTAACATCTTTACAACATTAGATTCTCATAAAAATACGCAGTCAAAGAAAAAAGCTCCCTTGAACAGCCAAATTTCACATTTATAAATGGGGTGAGACCAGAGAGTTCAATGAAGTGGAAAAAGTTTACAAATATCCGTGATGTGATTATTTTGTTTTGTTTTTGTACCTAGCACATGAAATTTATAATCTGAATGTAAGAGATATCTCATATAGGAAATGTATAACCACAAGCACTATTTTACCAGGAAATATGGCCAACCTATTAAACAATCAACAAAACAGAAAGGGACAGAGAAGTGCATTGTTTACAAACTGTTCTCTGAGTCACAGCTGCTGTGTACCTTTATTCTACTCCTCCACTATCAGCGTAATGAGTGGTGTAATAAAAATCTACCATGAGAAATAAAACTGGAACACGTCCTTTAAAGTATAAACTGTGCACCTTCAGAATAAAACTTAGCATGTCATGCATTGTGAGAAGCTACTTTTATGTTGTTGTCTTGACAAACATAAAACGAAAATATGAA
>NC_056725.1:1173655774-1173663274 GCF_019279795.1 Protopterus annectens | reverse complement strand
GTTTTTCTATTACAGTCAGTTATATGGCCATAACATATCTCAGAGGAACTCTAGTTTTTATATTGTTGTTGCCTGTGTGGCCATAACGTATCCTCCATGGATGATGGATATAATCCCTCAAGGCTCCAGAGGGTAATTCCCCCCACAGTAGTTTGCGTGGCTTGTGCACAGTAGCTGCCTGATACAAAAAACAGACAGCAAAAGTAATCTAAAAGGTGCTCAAAATTTTATACAGTAGCATTTTGTGCTGCACGGAGTATACACAGTATTGTCCAAAACAAAAAGAACCAGAACAGGAGACAAAGATTAATACATGATCGGAGATCCAACAAAGAGAAAATGACCAGTTTGATCTCTAAACAGGAGCTTATTAAGTTATGGAAAGTACCAATCACCAGCTGTCATTTATTTTAACACCAGTATTGTTTATTAAATATTGTTGATTCACATTGTGTGTGTATACGTGTGTGTGTGTGTGTGTGTGTGTGTGTGTGTGTGTGTGTGTGTATATATATATATATATATATATATATATATATATATATATATACATACATAAACACATACACATAAGTATCATGCTGCATTGTGCACACAGATGGTAAAAGTTTTTCATTATACAGTTGTAGTGACTGTTCATAGATATACAGGATAAATGCTGAAAAGTATTAACAAATGCTTGCATTATGCATCAACTAATTCTGTTGGATGTGATTTAAAAAAAAACAGACAGTATGCACATTCTCACATGTATGGAGTGGGCATAACAGGACTGACTCCAGATTTTTTATAAAGTAATATAGTTTTCCTGTACATATTTAGAATCAGTACAAAATTTTAGAGTATGTTTCACTTTAAGACAGTGTCACTCCTTTATGACACCAAATGGGGATTCTTGCATTAAATATTTTAAGGGGACAATGCCAGAGTCTAAAATTCTGACTAAAAAAACTTGTCCTGTTACCCCCCAGTTGCCACCACCCACTTACTATGACATCATCAACACTACTCCTGGTTGCAGTTTACTTTATGCAGCCCTGTTTTCATTCCCTCTGGAGAACACAATTAACAATATTCAGTTCCTGTCAAAGGTTGTGGTCCCCGATCACTGGGAAACAATAAGGTTATTACATTTTTGCGTGCATTTGTGGTGCAGGTTGTTAGGCAAGACTGTGTTTACTTTTTATGAACTGGTCAAACAGCTTATCTTAATTGTGCAGCTCTTTATTTCCTTTATTTATTCTGCATAGCATAACTGCGAGCAGTATAGTCAAAAAGAGTACAGTTTAGTGAATTCATACTAAATCTTAGCAGTCTGTTGACATATTCCCCTTACTCCTTAATAAAGCAATCTCAGAATCAGTACTTATAATTATAACAGGTCGCCATGCTGTACAGCCTCCACTGTGACATTAAGTTTTGGACATCATTGCTTAAAATGAATCTACTGTTTGCGTCCTGCATATTTATTTATTTATTTTATTATTATTTTTTTTTAAATAACAAAACTTGAAGGAAAAAAAAGACTGCTTCTACTACTGTTCAAAACGTACACCATTTTGATGCTTTCTACAGAGCAAGTGGCAGTCAACAGTTAACTAGCATTCAGAAATCCACACAAAATAAAATATGAAATGAACAGGAAACTCTGTTTACTAATGTTTTGCATTGCTCACATGCTTTCCTACAAGGCAGTAGCAAGTGAGGTCACAAAATTCCTTTAAGGCTACTTCTCTCTTGAGGATAAAAAGCACAGGTGAAACCAATGAATGATTCAGTGAGAGCTGTTGTGAGTACAACTGCAATTTGAGATGGAATTTGACTGAGACCATTGACACTTCCTGTAAGCACCCCCCATAGCCCCCCCGGACCAAAGCTGGGACATGTTCAGAATGCCAGACTGAAAATTTAAACAAAGACCAGAATCAAAACAAAAAATCTCTGGGACTGTCCATTTAACAACTCCCCCAGACAGAACAAGTAGCACATTTCTGAAACAAGATCCATTTGTGAGGAAGCCATGCTGTCAAAACACACAAAGCATATGTATTTATAAACCAGACATACTTTGTAGTAAGGTACATGCAATGCTGCATCTCCAATACCTCTTAGTTCAAGAAATCTGGACAAAGTCTAAAGTAATGGGGGGACAAAGGCCCAAAAATAGGAACAGATTTTAGATATTGCTGTTATAAATTTATAAAGTTGCTTGAATAACAGGATTTGTATTAGCATATATTTTCTGAAGGATATGATTTCTGAAACTCAAAGGTATGTCATTATTTAGTGACTGCAATCCTTAGTGATTTGCCCGAAAAATACAAATTTAAAGAGAAACAGAACAAAAATATGAGACAAAAATCTGGACAGTTGAGAGGTATGAATTAAATACATCTTATGTTTACTGTTGCTTCCATTTGACAACAGAACGGACAGGAGTAAAGGTGATAAACAAGTATCTGTAATCTGTACATGGTTTTCACAGTTCTCTGTGCCAGAATTTCTTTAACTTCATGATTCAGTCACTGCATGCTGGATATGGACCAGGGCTGTGGGTAGGACACAGCAAAAAAAAAATAAAAAATCGGAACCCATACTGGATCGTGGACCACCTTGTCTATTGCCTCAAACCTCTCTCCTCCCAGATGGTAATATGATTACAGCCAATCACAGGGGAAAAAAATCAGATAACGCAGAGCAATGAATGCATGGCACTCACAACTGTGAAGGGAGAGGCCAATCTAATTAAAAACACTGTTTCTCGTTTAGAATCTCTCCACTAAAGGCAGCTGTGACCACATATGTTTCAGGAATCTCACATACTAGCAGGCACTGATGAGCAAAAGGAAAGGTAGCAGACTGAACACGATGCAAAGCATCCCATGATTCTCTAAAGGTGAACACACTATAGTAGCTTCAGAACATCAATCCTTCCAGGAAAGATTTCATCATTTTCCAAAACGAACTACCAAAATAAGTGAGTACAAACAAAACTCTGGCAGTCTAGCCAGGAAAACCTAGAAAAATATTGATTGCCAAATAAACCACACAATGAACAACCTTCTGCTCCAATGAGAATGTATAATTCATAGGAATGAGTGTTCACAGATGTAATGCATTTCTACATGAGAACTGCAGGGTGAACATGTGCTCCTTATAAATTAGAATAATCTGCCACCAAGATATTACTACATGAGGAATACCTTTTTCACTAAATAAGACATAACCTCCATAGCAAATAAATAGCACCTGCACTGTATACTATAAGAACAAGCAGAGCTAACTGCTATTAGATACACAATGGTAAAGTGGGCCATTTTCCATTGTCAGTATATATGTTTTACTTATTGGTGATTTCAAACTGACATTATCTGAAGCTAGGAAGAACTCTTTTAACAAAAGTGTGTGTTAAAAATTATGCAATACAAGAGACATTGTGGTAAAGGTAGAAGACTTAAGTCAGACTTGGTAGACTTGCCAGCAAAGACCAAAAGATTCTACATGATCTGAATGGCACTGGTAGTATCAGCAGAAGAAATCAATGTAAAATTTATAAAATGTAATAAATTATTGTTTTCTACATTTAATTACAACAAACATAGAAACTTAGTTGGAGGAGGTATGCAGCTGGTAGAATGGAAATCACCAAAGCAGCAGAGAATATGTAGAGGTGATATGTTACATAACTGTGTTTCATACAGTGCATTAATTTAAGATGAAATATAATTTAACACTATTAGCTGTGCATAAGGCCTGGTTAGACAGAAGTTGCTGTACTTCCATGACAAGTGGTTCCTCAGAAATTGCTTGCTTGCTCACACTAAAGTGAAAACAGTAACTGTCCAAGACTGCTGTTCACTATTATAGGGAATTTCTCCCTTCACAATATTCTGCAACCATGGAGTTGACAGATACATAAATTTAGGCATGTGGGGACTTCTTCACAATGTCAGCGTGTAAAAAATTTTGATCTGTGCCACTGAGGTTATTTTAAAGATTCCATAAGTTGTGATTTTCTAACCATCACTGTTTGATCTGACATAGCTGAAACAGCTGGACATCTAGGCATGTGTAGATGAACAAACTCCCTACATTAAGCTGGTCTTATAAAGACTTGTACACAGGGAGCTGTTAACTATATAAGATGACTGCTTGAATTTCTCTTACCTAATAAGCAGGCATGGTATCTTGTACTTTAACTGAGACAGTGAGATGGCCAGTCTGTTTGTAAAAATTACCCACGTTGGTAAGACTGAATGAATCACGGAATGGTCTGAAGACTGTGTGAAAGAGTAATATCAACCTGCCCAAGAAAGTAAACAATACATTGCCTACCAATAACCAGTAACCAAAAGGGCAATGCCAACTGTCCCATATATTCAAGACTTCCACTCTATCACTTATGGCCGCTCAGTATAATTACTGGCTTATTTTTCACAGTACTGCATACATAATCTAGGAATAAATTAAAATTGAGGCAGCCTTTCTGTCATACGTTGTACATGAATTCTTTAACAAGTCTTACAATCTTATATGTGGTGCTGGACAGTAAACAGACCTCATTAACATGTTGTCTAAACCAGTTTCTGTTACAGTTATTTACATTCCACTTGTTTTTTTTTTTAATGTTTTACTCTATTTATATGTCTCCTTCATGCAGTATGCCTTGCTGCCTTTCTGGCTGCCACACACAATGCAGGCTGTACTCACTAAACATTCATCCAGATGTTTTGTGCTGTGAGATGGGTGTCAAAACATACCTCAGGTGGTGAGGACAACAGAACTCTGGTAATAATTGGAAAAGGTTGTCCAATTGCTGGCAAGGAGTGCTAGATTTTACTATCACAACTACAATGGAATTGGATTCTATAACACCTCAACTTACAAAAATCTTACCTCAGTTTTAGTGACATGTGAAACTCACTTTACACCCTTAAAGTATTTTTGGCAGGGGCCAAGCCTTCTGCACCCTCAATACACCCAATTTTCCTGTTCTTATATATAATAATTCTGAAGCCACTGTACTTTAGAGTAGGGAGAATAATCTCCAATAACATAACTCCAGACTTTTCATTACATAGTGCATACTAAAAGCCAAATGCTAGGACTTCTCTCCAAAATTTTGGTTGCAAGGACACATAAAGCTAAGTTCCAGAAAAAAAGAAGTATAAGAAGAAAGATGAAACACATCCAACTATCTCAGCGTGTCAGCATTTCATAGATGTCACTAAATTAAACAAACCATTCATAAATGTTTCACATAACATGCTGCTTAAATTAATAGGTGCCTAAACTGTTTTTGGACAACAGACTGCCATATATAAGGAATACATTTTTATCAATTTATCTATAACACAGAAATAAATACCATCTATCTGAACTGCCTTAATCAGACCAAGGTAAAACTCTGATAGTCACAAAGACAACTTACGATGCAGACATGTAACAGCCCATGAAACACAGAAAGAAGAAGGTTACACACAGAAACAGGCATATATATATATATATATAGAGAGAGAGAGAGAGAGAGAGAGAGAGAGAGGAAAGCAATGATAAAGGAAGCATGTTATCCCTGAGGAAAAGGAGTTGTACACAAAGAGAAAAAATATTTAGCAAAAGATACGGACAGCAACAATAAATCTGCAACATGTCAGTAGAAAGAAATACCACCAAGGAGTGTGAGGGGGCAATAGTGATAAACAAGCTTTTAGGATTCTAATGCCAGGTGAAACAAAGAAGCCTGACAGATAGCATGGTATAAAGAACACCATACATGTTTCAAGAGGTCAACACAAAATTACACCGGCAGAGACTTCTCTGCAGGATATCAGAAGATGGCGGGAAAAAACAAGTATAAACAATACCGCTGGTAGAACCTAAGGATATACAACATACAAGGGGCATGTAAATGACAGAAGGCAGTAGATGTAGGTAAACATCCACAGAATTCCCTAGGAGACCACTTCCTCATACTACTACCAGGACATCCCCCCTTGAAGCAAAAAGTGCAGCCATTAGATGCAAGTTTTCAGGTAGCTGTCCCTCAGAAAGTAAAAGGAAGGCTAAACAGGGAAAAGAAAGGAGGGAATGCAGGCTCCACCATTATTATAGGCACTGTAGAATGACAGTGCATACACAAAAAGCTTGAGGCCACTGCAAATTAGCACAAGTATATTTATCATGCTTTACTTTTTGCTAAGGGTGGTGGGAACCATGAGAAATCATTTGCTGATCCAACAAATTTCAGGCAGTGTTTTCCACAGCTCCACACTAAAATCTACTTAAAATGAAGACTGCAGACAATGTGGCTGTATCATATGATGGCAGTTTCCGGCTCTTTAAATTTAATGTTGCTATAGAGACTGAGGCCTTTCCAAATTTAAAAGCTGCTCAAACCCAAAACCTCAACATCCTCTTACTGACTCAGAACAAGAAACATAAAGCAGTGCTGAAAACAAACTTGAGCTGGTTATCTCTGCTTTTTACAGTCAGTAGACAAAGCTGATAAATGTACACCAGGCCGTTATCACCCATGTGTCCACTACTTTAACAACCTTTGTGAATTACAGGAGTGAATCTAGTTCATTTGCTGGGCTTCTAAGGTACAGTTCAGGTATTGCAAATCAGAAACAGAAATGTGAAGTATAATAAATGACTAACCCTTCAATGAATGGATGCAAGGTCTGCAGCAGAAATATAATGTTAAACTACCCTAGTTTAGCAGCTTTTCTAGCTGTCTAGTTCTATTTTACATCATATCTAGATAGGCTGTTATAATTCATTACCCAAATATATATATTTGACAACCTTAATATTCAGTATCATGGACATATTTATAGTCAGGAAGTGTGTTGTGTCACACTACTCATTTTTAAAGAAAAGATTAAAAAAAACACTCCAGCTTAGGAGATATGATCAACAGCTTTGCAAAAACCAGTGATTTCTGGAAAAATATAAATAATACTAATTTACTATACAATAATTTTGTCCAGTATCTTATAAATGCTATAGTATTAAAAAGGATTCCCTACAGTATATATAAATGAAAAAACAAATGTGCAATGTCTAAAGAAATAAGAAAGCTACGTCACAGCAATATACATAAGCATAATAAGCTAGGAAATCTTTTTAAAGTCAACATATACCATTTATTTCCTGAACGGAAAAAGCATTTCTCTGCTAAGTTTAAACAGAACAGCAAGAAAGCAAGTCATGCCGTATACTGTCCACTTACCTAGTCCTTGTGTTTAACAGCTGATCTGTTCCTTTAAAAAGTCTCCCAAACTGAAGCCAGTGAACTGAAGACTTTCATAAGATGCCCAAGCACTGGAGTAAAAGCCATCCTGTCTACTGATACGCTGTAAGCCTCCTGCCGCTCAGCATTCCAGCTGCAAACATCTCATTAGACTAATGCATTCAGCACAGGGTAGAAAACTCGATTTACCATAGCTACAGCAATGAATTTCCATTACGATGACAGCTTCAACCACATCATGTCCG
>NC_056725.1:1173530774-1173653274 GCF_019279795.1 Protopterus annectens | reverse complement strand
CTTTTCCAAATTTTGCCCATTTGTCCACATTAAGAGGTCCTGTTCCATGTTTTGGAGGAATCATGACAGAAATGTAAGGAGACAGCTGTATCCAGCATGAAAACTTAGAATTATAAGCATCAATAAGAACAGTCCAAAACATCAATCATTAATTTCTCTTCTATAAAAGTACTGAATAAATGGAAAAGAGCAGAGTTAGTCAATGGAATAATCCAGTTTGTTGTTTGAGTTACATTTTGTTGAAAGAAGACTGAAAGCTATGATAGAGATGCAAGTGTGTGGTAACATCTGTCTGTGGGCACTCTTGTTAGTGTGTGTGTGTGTGTGTGTGTGTGTGCGTGTGTGTGCTCACATACAGGTGCATATGTATTTATGAGTTTGGTGCTGAACAGGACAAGAAATGCTTCTATAGATCCATTATGATCCATTATCAGTGTTATCCATCTCATATAAATATTATTGAACAGGGTTAAAAAGACATATGTTTTCACATGGAAAATATTGACTACTAAGTTAGTACTACAAAATTATAACTTTAAAAAGTAGTATTCATACAATGGTTAGTGTACGGTCATCAGGGTTAACAGTAAATGCACATATCTGACTCTGATATTGAAGAGTACTTTCCCTCAATTTTTCTGCAAACAGGTGTTTGGGGAAAGTTTCACAGAATACCCTAAAGTGTTTTGTCGGTCATTTCCATTTCAGTTTAGTAACATTTTAAGACATTTAAAAAATGACATGTAATCTGCACCTGTAATAACTGTCCTTAAAGTAAACAAATGAATGAAGGGATAAACAAGTGAGTGAATGGAAGCAAATGTGTTCCTTCAACTTGTGTAGTGGAGGAGTTCAAGGCTACCTGAAGGTGAATCAGAGGTGAGGTTACAGTGGGAGGGGACAACTTACAGGGAGCAGCTACAACACTTGTGGACTTGACAGGACACAGATCTTTTATTCTGCTGTTATCTTTATTCACTTGTATATACTGCTCTTGACAAGCTGTAATCTGTGATAGTCTGCCTTTTTCATTTAGAAAAATAAGACAAGTTTACATATAATATACTTTCTTAAGTAGCTAGATATAGCCCACCAAATTACCAGAATTACAATGCAACACAGAAATTATAGAAATAATGCATTATACATTATATTAATGCTGTCCCTTAATGAATAATGACCCCCCCAAAGCAAATACTTGCTGGGAGCTAATCTGTTTCAAGAAAGAGACGGACACCACTGTTCCAGGAGTTGTAAAATCAAATTTCTTCAGGAATTATTATTTAGCAGTGCTCACTGAATCGTCTGATGAGCATTTCCACTTGGTGCAGCAAATGTTGTCAGCTTCCTCTGACAACTGCAATTAGTGGTTCTGTGAGGTGCTTTTCACTGAGAAATTTCTGCATGGAATGTAACATCACAACGTGTCACCATACTAAACTACTAGGTTTAATAACTACGTACAGCAGTACTAATAATAAATGTAACTGATATCTGTCATTAAAATTGGCAGCCAAGTATTTTAAAGTAGCTCTGTAAAAGAATTTCACACACTGGCTCCCACTGAAACGTGTAAAATATAATAAATCTGAATGGCTTATATACAAATACCAGTGCTAGCACACAATTTCATGAAAGCTTCAGTCTTAATGATTTTTGAGGTTGCGTTGTTAAGGCACTGGTCTGTAAGTAGCTATGAGTATTGCCTTATTTAAACAAACATACAACACTAGACAAGTGATCACAACGACCATAAGACACTGCAGAATCTGCACTTTTAATGAGACAAACTTAAAAGCCTATACTCCTTTCATTCAAGCTTTTCGGCTTATGGCACCTTAAAATAATAGACTAATACAAATTCAAACAAGCAAATCTTAAAAAAATAGACATATGTTAGAATACACATAAATGTGTAAGTCAATAAACCTCAGTCAGTATTGTTTTTTGTAAAATATATTTTGAAAAAGTGTTTCCTAAAAGCATAAATGAGTAGGATTTATTTAAGTGATACAGTACTGTTTTTAGAAAAAAAAATATTATTCTAATTAGATTAAATATAGCATTTTATGCAAACTGATTGCAAACATGTCTGTTTATGTAAAGCAGAGATTCACTGGGGAAAACTCACATTTCATCTGCCTAAGAAATCAAAATCGAAATTATAGTGCTTACGAAGAAAGCCAAAGGCAAATGATTATAGCTAGAATTAAGAAAAACACAGCAGTATGCTATCAGCTCTTAAACCTGTCAATGCAACAGTGCAGTACAATAGTTGCTCTAAAAACATAATTTTCTGTTGAAATTACAAAATGTAATTGCAAGACTGCTAAACTGGATCTTGTGGAACATTTTAACATTGTTTTTTTAGCACATATTACTTTTGTACAATAATTTTTACTATTCTCCAGTTACCATATTATGCTCTGCAAAATAACGACCATTTTTAATTGATTCGGAAAATCACTGTCTTAAAAATACTCGGGAGATTTTAATGACAGCAAAAAATGAAAAATTTGCTACTTAAGCCACAAAACATTTATAGCAGAACAGTAAGGAAAAGAAAAAAGATTAGAATTTTAGTTAATTTTGTTGCATTGCTACTTTAAAATGCTGTTATGTTAAGAACTTGACTATAAATCATTAGTTATTACTTAGCCTGCTATTCAAATATTTTTTTCTTCTGTGACAAACTATCCAGGTTATATTTTCAGATGGCAATTTTTGGTACATATACCTTCTATTGTAATGGTGTAGCATGTCATATGATTAACATATGATGCCTCACTGTTTCTCAAAAACAGGTAATTCTTCACTGTAAAAGTCACTGCACAGTTTGTCCTTTTCACAGAAATGTTAATCTCGTGCAAAAAAAATGAACAGAGGGCCTTACAGGAGGCACTGTTTCTACAATAACTATCCCGCAAAGTCACATTATATTGCTAAGTGAAAAAAAAAATCTGTGAAAATCACAAATCCCTATAATCAGAAAACCACATTTGTCATAATTTAAATCTAAGTCTGCTGTGTGGTCTAAACATATTTTACCACAGCAATCACAGTACAAAATCCTAATTACTGTAGTATGGTTATATGTTTGAAACAGCTCTAGAGCACAGTGAAAAGGAATGCCTTGTCTGGGACTAGAATTTATATATAATGTATAAAACTGTTTTTAGTTATGCATGTAGCGCTGTCTCCTTGAGGCTGTTGATTTGGACTTAATTAGTGTAAATTCAGGATGTGTATTAGAAATGTTGCACATCCATGGGGACCATCCAGATCTAGTTGTCTTTGCTAAATAAATGACTACTGCAAAAAAACTGAATGATGAAAGGGGCTGGATTTTAATCCCTGCTAGAACACATACCTTCTTCTCAATTTTAAGACATCACTTTGAAAATATCCAAAGACACACTATGTCCTTCTTGATAACCAAGGAGCACATCTGTAATATATATACTGACAAGGTTGTGACAGTGAAATGATCAGAAATAAATCCCTATTTTATATCATAATAAATCAAGATAAACGACAAACTGATCCTGCTACAAATGACAGCTGAGCAGACATTATTTAAATAACAAAATTACGTTCCCATCTCTGCATCCACCAAGGACAGCCCTCCTGAGAATGAAATTATTTCTAGTGACACTACACACTACAGTTCAAGTGCTTCAATTCTATCATCATCCCTCTGGGGTCCCACGCATGTGGAAGAAAATCATGGACAAAACAGAAGGTGAGCTCTTAGTACTACAATGTAGAACCCCAAATGCTCTGAGGAAGGTTACAAACATACTTCAAGAAGGTTGATATGAAAATGAATTTAATCAATGTAGCTTCAGAAAAAAACACTTGCATTGTTAGTGTCAGCTACTTAGGTACACTGTACTCATCTGCAGGAACAGCAGTTTTCAAGGCTGTGGGGTTCATCAACTTTAGCATATTATTTATTTTTTTTTATTTTACATTTGTTTACTAGAACAGTCTAGAGTGGGATACTATCCCATTTTCAGCAGAGGTCCAGGGAGAAAGCTCTACATTGACATTGGCATAATATGGTTACAGTTAAACAAAGTTACTACAAAGCCTAATACAGAAAAATGACATATTAACCAAGTTAAAATTTAGCTTCGGTTCATACAGTGTGAACCTTTAAATACATAGTGCAGATATTTGGACAGCTATAATAAGCTGAAAAAGAACATTGTTAATAGATACAGTATTTACAAGTCGCAGTTCATGAAGATGACATTAAACACACGAGTACACTTTTTGGAGCAGCAAAGATTTGTTAATATAGCAGAGCCAAAATATATTTGCTGTTTGTCTAAGAAAGAGGCTTTAGTAATTCCTTCTCTCTGAACACAGTCTACGTATGCTGCTTGTGGAAGAAGAGAGAGAGACTGCTTCAGTCTGGGGTAGTACAGGAGCAGAACCAGGTTTTATTTAGGTAGTCTTTTAGTAGTTGTTTAAAGCTGGAAAGGTTAGAGTAGATCTAATTTACAGAGGGATAGAATTCCATTTTTAGTGACACAGTATGAATAGAGACTTTGGCCAGAGGATTTTGAGGTTTATATATGCTGAGACAATGTTGTTCATTAGAGTGAAGTAGTCTATTAGGGTGAAAGGAATGGAGCATAGAGTAAAAGCAGGGCAATCACCAGCTTTATGAATAATATTGTATGTGGGGAAAAGCTGTATGTAATCTAAGTGGTGAGGCAGTTTAAGACAATTGATCTTAATATGAATAATTGATCTTATATTAATATGGAATTAATGTTAATTCAATTCATATTAATCTTCTATTCTGATGTCACTGCACTACAAAGTCCAGTTCATCACATGACGTTATTAGAGTGAGTTCCTCCTCTGCTCATCCTTGTTAGTGTCCAGCTGTAAATACAAAATGCTGTGGCATTTAACATTTTGTCTGCTAACAAAGTAAATCTGCCTTCTTGTCTTCTATGATTCACTATGATAATAAGTAAAACATGCACGTCTGTCCATCTCAGATGCAGCAGTTTGAAACTGTATGAAGTAATAATCAATATGAAAGTCAGACATCAAAAGGGAAACATGAAATATGGTGTAAACTATGCAGTATTTTATCTCTGAGTTTCAGTTCAGTATGACTTTTTCTTTAATGTACTGACGTAAATATTATTTTATTATCATATCTGTGATGCTTGTGCAAATGTCAGTACCCTTTGAACTGTTGGGCAGATCGTGTGCCTGTAGCTAACTGCTAACTTTCAGGCACCCAGTCTTACTGAATTAAACTACCCACAGACAAAACAGAATGAGCACCTATAGTAATAAAAATAAACAAGATGGTGGCATTTTGCTACTACCTTTTTCCTCCCTCAGTGCTTATTTACTCATTTATTTTCCCTGAACAGTCACTATAAAGATAAGCAAGGCAAAGAGGCAGCAAACCGTAATCTTCCACCATGTATGCAATTCCAGGCTCGTAGACTTTTGTGAGAATTAACAGCTTAACCTTTTGCAGCCCCACCTTCTTCCACTAAATGACTTCAATCATGCTTCATACTGGCACATGCCAAGCTGAATGCGAGCTGCCTAACCACTTTGGGGTGGTGGTACAGCCACAAAGGAGTACGTTTTTGCTGTTGTAAAAGTCCCTCTTGCTTAAGGACCTGTAGGTTTGATGACTATTTAGGAGAAATAAATTAGAGGACCTTATTCAGCTGCAGCCCAAGTCTAAAGGCACAAAGGTATCATGCTTTAAATGAAATTACAATAATAACACAAGAAATGCAAAGCCATCTGCTGAGCATGTTTTAGCAATGATACTAATACAGACAAGCTAAATTACAAAAAGAGGTTAATATTTTAGCAGCTAGAATTAATGTTGCTTGGGAAGAGATAATAATACCCATTAATCAGCTTTTCAGTACACCACTCAAATTCAGTACATCAAGATGGGAGATGCCGTGGTTACACAGGATTACTGTGAGCAAAAACATACTAAAAGATAAACAGTCGAAAAGGAGGCTGACAGGGTTAACAGGAAAACAGGCAAAGATATGTTGCACGTGTTCCTGCCAGTTAGAGGGTTTCAGCAGCTGAGTCACGGATAAAAACAGGCCAGTGAAAACGCTAGCAATTAATTCACCTACAACCAGCACATCAGTCTGCCTGTCCACTGCAGTAAAACAAACAGATCAGTTTTAAATGAAAGACTCATGAGAACTGTCTATTGAGATAAAAAATTAAATCCTTTTGTGCATACAAAATTATGTGAGCTACTCAGATTTTTGAAGATGTCAGCTGCACTGTGTCAAAAATGACATGAGGCAAATACAGTATGGCAGAAATAATTCTAATTATGACCTGCTAATGAATTTTACAGGTGTGTGTGTGTGTGTGTGTGTGTGTGTGTGTGTGTGTGTGTAGCTAAACAAGTCCATCATTGGTGACCCCTGAAAAGAGATACTTGGGCCTATTGTGCTTATACACTTGACCTAACAAACAAAGTAAAAAGAAGATGCAGAAAAGCTGTCACTTTAGGATACAGTTATCTGTGTGGGTAAAATCTGGTCACATGTGATCATCATTCTGACAACTGTTGAACACACACACACATAGAAAGATTTACACTGACATGAATAGTTTTAAACAGTATGTAGAGACTAATAAGTTAGACGGCAAGTAAGGTAAACATCGGCAGACTGCAGGTAAGGTAACTGACTCTCTAAAATCTTGCAATCTGGGCTACTCACTGGCCACTTGTGCTAAAAATACATTTGTTCAGAAAGTGCCACTATAACGATACTGCTAAAATAGGTGTCAGGCCTGCAGGTTCCTACAGCATTCAGTATCCAAGGGCAATCACACATAATACAAGCTGCATTAACAAAAGGTCATAAACTGACTTAACTGAAAAGACAGCTCCAGTAGGGAGAAGTCTGCATGTTTACCAATAAGCAAATTTCTGAACAAAATACAAATAAAAATGATATACAACTAAATTAAAATAAAAAGAATAAAAAATTAACAAGATCCCGCAAACATACAGTGCAGTGTAATTGTCATGAAGGTGAGATCAAAGAGTCATTCTGGATATTAAGTATTGCTGTATCTGCTGACACCTTGCTGGAATATGACAGGATGCTTCTTATCTCCAGACACAGTTGGTCAAGGCTTGGGAGACCAGTTTTCCTAGCCCGGGAACACAGTCATTACTATACCTAAAATGCTGCTAAGAATGAGCAAAATTTGAACCACAATTCGCTCTGCATGGGAAAACTGGCAAATCTATCCAGCTGTACCTCTCCAAAATTATTATAATGTCTAAGCAAAGAGCATAAAATAACGAAATGGAAATGGAATATGGTTTGACTATGGAGGTGCCAACAGTCAAGACTAGGTGAGGTGAGATGATGGGACTCTTCACAGAGAAGGCCCACAGGAGGGTGGAGTATAGCCTCATCCATTTTGTCAACTGCTTATCCTGGTGATAGTCACAGTGGTAGCAGATTGAGCAGGGTAGATGATATTTCCCTATGCACTCCAACCATCACCAGCCCATTGTATGGGATCCTTGGACATTCACAAGTAAACTAAAAGATATAATCCCGCCAATGTGCCCATGGTCTCTTACGGGGTCTCCTCCCAGTGGGACATACCTAGTACATCTCATCTAAAAGATGCCAAGAAGGCATTCACACATGGTTTCCAAGCCACCTGCAGTATGAAGGGAAATATGAGGATCGAGCTCCAAGGCAGAGATGAAGAAGCTTACCCGAGTGGGGGGGATTAGGCATTCCTCTTACAAAAGGGAAATTCTGGAGCATAACGACATATTTGGTCACCTCTCAGAGAACAGATAGACATGTTATTGAGCCTAGACAGTGAGACATCAGAGATCAGGGGCCTCACTAAAGAAGTTAATGGAGGCAAGAAACCCCATTAACAGAAACAAAAAAAAGTATAGATGTGGGCCTGGAAAGGACCTTACAGAACAGGACAGTGTAGACACTGACAGAGACCTTCAGTTATACAGAAAGAGGTGAGACTAAACCAGAATAAGGCTACAGCCATAGACTGGAAGGACAGTGACTAACTTTGAAGAAGGTTATGTGTTTTCTTTTCCTATTCTTTATTGTTTCTAAAGTTCAGCCTTATGTTTAAGAGTCTCTGTCATGTCACTAAATGTTTGTTCAATGTAAGGCAAAATTCCTGTTTGGCAAACAAACTATTAATTTCAAACTTGAAGCTGTTAATATGTGTTGTCACTCCTAAATGAATGAAATGAAATGTAGCAATGGTGAAGATACATGTTGTTTGAGTTTATTTACCTAAGAAGGTAACCGAGACAGGGTATCCTATCTCACACTGGTGGAGATTGTCTTTGCACAGAATTCTGTATTTCAATATTACTCTTACAAGCATAGTGCATTATATCTGTTCAGAATGAGTAGAGACACAGAGTATGAAATACTGCCACAGAATTTTGCTGAGAATCATATGCGGAGTCTGAAGTAAGTTGGCTTGGTGCATCAGGTCTGTCCCTCTGGAAAGCTCATTTTGTGCTAAGAAGCTGAATTTTGTATATCCCAGAAATAAGAAAAAAATCTTCCATTTATCTGATAATTTGTTGCTAAATGAAATCAGGGTGCTAAGAAGGAAGTATGGACGTTTAACCTAAATGTTTTATAGTCATACTTCTCAACTGTGCAGGTTTTTGCAGAATGCCCAGATATGTGTCTCATATTTTTGATTTGTTCCTCTTAAAATTTGTGGTTTTCTGACAAGTCATTGAGGACTAAGTCACTAAATAATGACAGACATTTGAATTTTAGACTTCATATCTTTCAAAAAATGCACACTAATGCAAAAAGTTATTTGAGCAACTTTCTAAGTTCAAAAGAACAATATTTGAAATCTGCCCCTATTATAGGACCTTTGTCCCCCACTATTTGTGACTTTGTCCAGCTTTCTTGCACTAAGAGATTGAGGGATAATTGTAGGCGTTTCTGTGAAAAACTGAAACAGCAAAAGACTTGCCAGAAACTAAGAAGTAGGTACTCTGACATTCTGCTTAAAATTGTTATACCTGGAGGAAGATACAATGAAAACCTTTGCGTATCTCAGAGAATTTGCAAAATATTGCTATTGTTGTTCAAAAGAAGCAGTATGGTAAGAAGACGGGTTCCTATTACGTTGTTGAACGCCTAAATGTCGCGATACCCAAACACTGAACGCTCAAAACCGTGACAGGCCAATTACACATATTTTCCCAGGTAAAAAATTAACTTGGCCGTCATCGGGGATTTGCCCTTTTCCCTGATGTAGAGCAATCTCGGACTTGGTATATTTAGTTAGGGAGGGTGGGGGGCTGTGGGGGGCAAAGCCCCCACTTGTTTAGGGTTTTAAAGTATGTTTTTTTTTTTGTTGGCCAAGCAAATTTTTTCACGAGGAAAAAATTTCACGTAATTGGCCGGTCACGGTTTTGAGCATTCGACATTTAGGTGTCAACGTTTAGGCATTCGACAACCTAAGTGTTCGATGTTCTGATACAGACCCTAAGGAGACATATGGAAATGAAACAGCTTAAACAAGTATAAAAAAATTATACCTTTTGAAAAGCAAATTATGAAATGTTGTGCTTTAAACCAATTGAAGAATACAGTATTGAGAATACGTAGAGTAACAAATCTTGGTAAGAACTGTGCTGCGATATCTGTAATATATACTGAAGCATGAACACTGTTGCCAGCTGTTAAAACATTACTGATAATTGAAAAGCGTGAAAAGACTATGCAGTGAAAACAAAAACTTTGTACTATACATGACCAGGTTAGAAAAGTGCTTATAAGCTCTGTGGGGAAAAAAATCACTGTTTATTTTTAAACTTGCCTATCTCTATTTTATTGGGTTTGTAAAATAAGTGTTGAAAACTGAATGAATTTAAAAGGGCGCTGAAACACTGACTAGGCTAGCATTCTTCAGTAATAAGTTGGGCTTGAAGTGTAAACCAAGCAGGAGTTCCTATATGAAAAAAAAATGTATAAAAATCTGCAGCTTAACAATGTTTGCTAAACTGAAGTTTAACTAGATAATGAGTGTATTGACTATATGACACGAGAGAGGGATGGTAATAATAATACTACTAAAGGTTCTGTGAAGTCGCTTGGTACCAGAAAATAAAAAGCAGAATAAAAACTAAAACAAAGCTTATAAACTGTTGACAAGCCTGCATTAAGTGTTTCTATTGATTCAAAGCAGCACAATGGTCAGCTGTGTACACGTGGTACTGATATTAAGATGCAAAATTGAAATGCAAGCTAAAGATGAAATACAGTATAGTGGTGATAACCAATTAAGTTAAGTGCAACAAATGCATGTGCCTTGCATCCAGATAATCTTGACAGGTGTGTTGGGTTCTTATTTTGGTACTGAGGTTAAGCGATAAACCATGACAAGGATGAATGGGGCAGCACACCAAACACCAGCTAAAATCAGTTTAATCAAAAAAATCAGTTACTTACAAAAATCACCAGCTCAATTATCTTGCACACTACACTGAGGGACCTTATTTTTTTTTGGAATAGTGTATCAGCTCTACCTCTGAATCAATCAATCAAGTCAGGTTCAAGCTAGAGACTTTAATTCTGATGCATCAATCAATCAGTTAATTCAGGTACTGGTTACTGAAAACTTCAGTTTGTTTGTGTCTTTTGGCTTTTTCCCGGTTACGGGTCGCCACAGTGGAACTCCGGTCCGCTAATGATTGGCAGTAGAGGTTTACGTGCTGGCTTGCCGGGCCTAACGCACAACCTTCAACGAAGGAACGCCCATTCACGCATGTCGCCACACAGAAGACGCTCTAACTGAGAATCGAACGGGCAACGTCTAACTGTGAGGCGACATGGTAGCAAATAAAAAAGGAGCAAGTCAGCAAATCAAGCAGCTGCCTTGGCTTATATACGCAGAAGTGAACATGCAGTACTTTAATGAAACTTAGAGTTGTTAAACAGACACTTTTTACAAATCTTATGACACTGATCAAAATAGCATTTAGTTTCCTGAGTTGTTTAAAACATTTACAAAAAACATTATGTTATTTTTTTCAGTTCATTTTTATGCACTAGCTTCTCTGATTTGTCAGAGTGTCTAAAACATGTCCCTACCGAACATGGTTACTTTGCCTTTTTAAGCATACTCTTCATACACAGACATTGGGTTGAAAAGGTCACAAACTGTAGCTTTGCAAGAAATATGCTTGTCTCATATATTTTATAAATTAAATGCAAAACTCTGATTAATAATACAAGATTATTAAAAACATGCTCACTAAAAATCATTATAGGCTAACAAGTATAATATGTATCTAATTAATGCAGATTTATACTATTAAGTCTTTGCTACTTACTTTGCTGTTTCATGCCTAACCATAAAGGAAAGAACCAAACCAATAGAATGGAACAGAATACATGGGCACTAAATAACAGTCAAAAGCAAAAAAAAAAAAAAAAAACATGTTTTGCAAGGATGCTGTACAATCATGAAACCTTGTCTGACAATGATGTTTTTACTTTATTTATTTATTGACATTTGTTTAGTGGGAAAGTCAGACTGGATAGAAGCCCATTTTCAGTGGAGGCCCAGGGTGAAAAGGTCCAAATTATTACAAAACATTTTAAGAACAATAATTTTACAATCTTCAAAAATAAAACAAAAAACATATGCAGTTTAAATTATTATAACAAATGAGACAGAAAATTGTTTAATAAAGAACAATTCAGACTGGCACAGAAAAGTTAAGCAGCTTTGTTGCAAGGCAGGGTATCATGGTATAATTGTGAAATTATGTGAGAGTATACTAATTACTCAACAAGTAGTAAGAGAAAATGTGCAACAGCATACTGAAATACAATTAAAGTGACTGGAAAAACAAAATGTTATATGGCAAGAATGACAAATTGTAGATGAAACTGTTTTTGGCTTGAAAGTGAAATATCAGAACTTGAATACTGAATTGAGCTGGGTACAGCTGAACTTAGTACTCATTACAGCCGAGTGCGCCTCAAGGTGTTTCTGCACTTAACTCTTACTGTGCCTCTAGGCGTCAAATATTGCTTATTAATATTTGCATTAATAATTCCAAAACCATGCTACATACAAGGTATCACAATATTTTGTCTTGAAGTATGCATGATGGCAAACACAATTGTATTGATATTTGACCTCTGTCAATGAGTATTTGTTAGAACTGTAAGGTGATACCTTCATTTTTTAAAGGCTCAAGCCACACCCACTGGGAGTTAAAGGTACTGGAGGGAATGAGCGAAAAGGTTGTAAAAGGACATAATGAAGCTGGAACATTATCTAACTGGGCTGGAAAAGACAGTATTTTTAATGCAGAAATAAGATGCTATGATGTTGAAACAAGTAATGTTAAAAGGGATCTATCTGCTCTCTAAGGCAGGTGGTCAAAAGTGACAGAAGCCAGTAGAACTGAAAATTATGAATTGCAGAAGTGTTCACTAGTGGTTGATGTTGCTAAACGCACAGCAGAGACTATGAGAGTGGAGCAGATGGTCTCTGAGACTAAAGAGCAGTCATTTAAGTTGGATAACCAGACGTAACACAAATAAAAAAAGTCTTTTGTTTTGAAAAGATCACAAAACGTCAACAGCTAACCCTGCTCAACTGAAAGAAAAAACAGCAATACATTAGTGAAAACCAAACAAAACAGTACTAAACTGAGAAACCACAAAGCGAGCTGACACCACAGGAACAAGGATAAAATTTAATGTTGAGCGCTTTCGTCACAAATTACAGTTGACTTCTTCAGAAAAAACAGAGTATCACCCCTCAGCTCCTTAAATACTTATTACAAAGACATCATTAACAAATGTGTGTTGAACACCATTTACATTTAAAGATACAGACTCCCTGTTGTCATTGACTAGTTTTTTGAAACTAAAAGCAAACTTTTTCATGTAATTTGTTAACTTTTATTATTACATTATTACAATATTATTATTAGAATATTTTATCATTTCATACAACTTCTGTTAACATCTTAGGCTTGAAGGTTTTAACATTATTAGATATCATAAGCAGTGCAACATGACTTTTAGTTTTGTATGTAAGAAAAAGGGAGTCTGTATCTTTAAATGTAAATGGTGTTCAACACACATCTGTTAATGATGTCTTTGTAAGGCCAGTACAGTTAATCCTCCTTTGCACCCATCCATTCAACTTTTTCAAAGAATATGCTTGAATGATATCAGAAACCTTTCCAAGAAGAAATCTTGTACCACGCCACTTAATTTAACCCATGAAGAAATCTCCCTAATTAACAGTATTTCAAACAACAAAACAATCCGGGTTATGAAACTGGATAAGGGAGGAGGACTACTGGTTATGGACCAAGAAAGAGACACTGATAGTATGTTATGTCATTTATTGGGGGACGGGTATCAGCAGGTCTCCTGGAATGAGTTAAACATCACATATAGACATGTGGATATGGTATTAATGGATTTGCTTTTGAATAATCAAATTTCAGAAGCAGAATTCAATTATTGCACCCAAAAACACCAGAGGATCCCCACTATTTTTGAGATCCCCAAGATCCATAAAGACATCCGGCATCCACCTTTAAGACCAATAGTGGATGCAAAAGGATCTAAGACCCTTTCAATTGCAAAATTTCTAGACTTACAGTTAAAGAATTAAGTCCTTTTTCACATATTATCAAAGATTCCTGGGATTGCTTAAAAAATAAAACAGGAATACTTTGGTAGTGATATTATTTTTACAACAATAGATGTGAAGGACTTATTCAATGTAATTCCACATGAAGAAGGTGTAGATATGTTTTATGACTTTCTATGCCAGAACACCAAGTTTTTGCATACTAAAATTTTGACTTTAAGGACATTGATGGAACTTGTATTAGAGAACAGTTTTGTAATTTATGAGGGGCAATTGTTTAAACAGAGCACAGGGGTTGCTATGGGTGCAGCCAGTGCACCAGTTTTTGAAAACATAGTCCTGACCCAGTGGGAATTTTCTAAGGTTTTTCTGTCTGAAGCGATGTCATTTTGTTAAGTTTTACGGACGTTATCTAGATGACATCCTGATTTTATGGAATGGCAACCAAGACCAGTTGTATGACTTTTTACTGTTCCTCAATTCCAGCACCATGTTTTTGGAATTTACTATGGAAACGCATTTAGACTCCATTAACTATTTGGACATTACGATAAGCAAAGATTATGCTACTGCACAATTTTGCTCTACTATTTATCGTAAACCAACCTACTCGAACTCCCTCCTTCACTATGAGAGCGGGCACCCAGTCCATCAAAAACGCTCCCTTGTTAAAGGTCAGGGAGTGAGATTGGCCCACATGATTAGTAAGATCGAAGATTTCTATGAAGAAAGGGATGTTTTATTGAGGATGTTGGTACAAAGAGGTTATCCAGAGCATTTTGTGACATCCTTACTTGATGAAGTGACCAAGAAGAGACTTGAGGGCCACTTCTATCTGCTGTTAGGGATTGACATCTCCAGATTGTGTGCTCCATTGGAGAACAGTAACTCATCTTCTGGTAGTTTCCACCATGGCCTTATATTAACTTACACACCCCAGTTCCCACTGATTCGGGACATTGTTTTCAAGAATTGGTTTATTTTGTCAGGGGACCCAGATTTGAGACAGAAAATTGGGGATGCCCCAGTGGTTGTGTATAGAAAGTGTATACTTACTAACAACCTCCTTTCCAGTACTCAGCATGGTTTCCAACCAAACCATAGCACCACCACTGCCTTACTCTCCTTTACTAACACTATCCTTCAGCATAAAAACAATGGCTATCTCTCCTCTGCTACTTTCCTAGACCTATCTAAAGCATTTGACATGGTCCCACACAAACAACTTATCTCTGTCCTCAATAACCTATCCTTCTCACAATCAGTCACCAACTGGTTTCAGAGTTACCTGTCTGACCGCCAACAATCCGTTGTATGGCAGAATGACATATCTCCCCAACTACCTGTCTCCATAGGGGTTCCCCAAGGATCCATCCTTGGACCCCTAATCTTCTCAGTTTACACCAATAATCTAGCCTCTGCCACCAAACATGGCACACTCATACAATACGCAGATGACTCGACCATCATCTGCTCAGCCCAGTCCCTACCCAAACTGCAAAAAGTTCATAGGTTCATAGGTTGGTACTAGGCTATCAGCCCTAGGGCCTATACAAGCCTAGCCATAACAATTCCCTGGCTATTTCTTCCCACATTATTTACTTTCCTGGACCCCTGAAAAGGATATTTCCTTCATACAGACTTGCACACAGACTAACCCCCTCCACACACACTGAGCATTTGGAGGATTCAAACCCATACCTAACGATGTTATGACACTCGAGACGGACGCATTAGCAGAGCGCGCTATTCGCATTACTTCACACAGGAAGCCTTTTCCTCTGTTGAAACATGGTTATCCGATGCCCAATTAATACGTAACCCAAGCAAAACTAAACTACTCATCTTCCAACCCACCAAACATACTCAAAACAACTCTCACTTTAACATCACAGCAAAAGACAACACCACTATATACCCAACTGAACACACCAAATTGCTAGGAGTGCAAATAGACAATAAACCAAAATTTGACATTCACATATCCATGACCATAAAAAAAGTCCACAAAAAACTAGGAGCGTTATACAGAAATAAGCAATTTCTCACCAAAGCAGCAAAGATTTCAATAGCAAATTCCCACCTTATCTCCACCCTACTTTATGCCTCTCCAATATATACCAACCTAAGGCAATGTGATCTAAACAAGCTAGGGACCTGCTACAACAAAATCACCAAATTCGCCACAGGGGCATCCTACCGTAGTCACCACTGTCTCTCACTTGCTGAACTGGGCTGGCTTGAACTCCCTCACCTCCTTCAGTGGTATCAACTCTCAATCGCCCACAAACTAGTAAACTATCCACTAAATGTCCCATCCCTCCAGAATCTACTCCAACCCTATCGCACCACCAGACCACTAAGACCCAGCAACAAAAATCACTTGCAGATCACTAAAGCCAATAACTCTGCTGGTGAAGCACTATTCTCTTGCGCCATAGCCAAATTATGGAACTCACTCCCACCCACAATTACCTCCGTACCATCATGCACCCACTTCAAAACTTTACTAAAAGTGCACCTAAAAACATGCTGTCTATGCCCTTGCAACTCCCACTCTAATATCATCCACCCCATCCAACCACTATCTTTCTCTCCACTCCACTAACTACCTTGATTATAGGAAGCTCAGATGCTCATAAGCCTAGTACTTATTATACAGCAGGAACTTCTCATTGTAACATTTGTTAATGTCTGTTATGTACTTCACAGATAAGGATTCTAGTTGTCTACTGATGTACTATGTTCTTCATCTGTAAATATGTTGTAAGTAATTGCTATGTTAAATTGTTAATCGCTATGTAATCCAATGTAACTACTGTCTGATGTTCTTCATTCCACATTGCTGCAGTCCTAACCATTGGGTAGTCCGCTGTCCAGTCGGCCCGAATACCAAAGAGTGAGTTCGGGTCGGTCACGGGCGCATTAGACGCCAGGTCCAGTCAGGGTACTAATGCGCATGACTGAAAGTTTCTGAAGTCAGAGTTTCAGACCGAATCAAAGTTGAATATTTTGGTTTTTCTTGCCTCAGTATTTAACCGGATGTCAGAAAAGTGAATAACTGTATTTTTGTGGAAACAGATACCTCATAGGGATTACCATACTTTGTGTATACCTTGTTTAGGGCCTGAGCACGACGTTGTTGGATGCCGCCTCTTGCTAGATTTAACAAACGCACTATTAAGAGAAGGTTAGACTGTGCCAGGTTAGTGTTTGGGAAGCGTTAATGGTATAAAATGCCGCCGGATGCTCCGTCAAAAGCGCAAGGACAAAGCAGGTTCTGCCAGGAGTTTCTTTGGAGTCTCAGGGAGAAACTTTACTGTTACAGGATGTGTCCTCTCAGGAAGTTGGCCAGGCTGAAGGGGGGGCTTCTCAGGTGGCTGTTCTTCCCTCTCTTCCTAAGGTGGTTAAGGCCTCGCCTTCTGTTTCTAAGGCTTCTTTAAGAGGCAGGCCTACTTTAGCTTCAGTGGGGTTTCTGCATATGCTAAAAATGGCAGAGGATTTGATTACAATGATTAGAGGTTCTATGCCCCCTCCTGATAAGAGGCCTAGGGTGGAACCTGAGTTTGAGAGTTTTGAGCAATGTTCGGAGGCTTCTGAGTCTTCGGCTGAAGACTTGCAGGAGTATCCTCCCTATTCTGATTCTGATGTGGATGATTCTACTCCTTCAGCCGCCTCCTGAGGATTTTTCTTTTTCAGAGACTCTGCATTCCATGAGGGAGCATTTTAAATGGGAAGGTCAAGATTTCTCTGATTCCAGGAAGAGGCTTAGAGAATTCTTGTTTTTACCCCAGCATAGGCCTTTAGCTATACCTCCTGTTCTGAATGTGGTAGAAGATGTTTTTGCAGAGGCTTCACTAAATCCTGATTCCTTGCCTCCTGCCCCAGTTAAACCGGATAGGTACTATAGGGTGCCTGATCTTTTAAGAGTCCTAGGGCAGACCCAGAAACTGTCTCTCAGGGGCCTAAAGGTGTGAAGGCTTCTGTGGTTAAAAATCATGTTCCTCCTGATAAAGAGGCTAGGGCTTTGGATAGATGGGGAAAGAAAGTGTACACTTCTTCCACTTTAGCCATGAGGGCGTTGAATTGTCAGTTTCATATGTTAAAATATCAGAATTTTCTCCTTTCACAATTGAAGTCTAAGGTGGATGCTCTGGCTGAAGGTATTGAGTGTAAAGAGTTGCAGGATTTAGTTCATGTTTCTGAACAAGTGGGAAAGCATTCCTTGCAGTGTGGTTTTGATGCTGTGCAGGCCTCCTCCAGGGTGGCTGCCACTGGTTCTGTTCTTCGTAGGCACGCCTGGTTGAGAGATCAGAACTTAGCTGAGCATGTTAAGACAAGGATTTTGGATGCTCCTTTACAGTCTGATGTGTTGTTTGCTGTGGAAGCAGTTTTAAAAAATGGAGGACAAGGCTAAGTCTATGCAAACTGTTTTTTGCAGGTGCAGCCTGTAGAAATTGGCCTACTAAGGGGTGGACTTATCCTGCTTATGATTCCCAGTCTAGGGGTAGGGCAGAGCTCAAGGTTCTTTTAGGCCTAGGACAGGAGTTCACCTGCTCAGACTTCTGGTGAGGGCAGGGGTCAGTCCTTTCGTAAGAGACCCAATGACCTGCCTTTTCAGCTGCCAGTACATTCTCTGGCAGCACCTCTGGGAGGAAGGTTTCAAAGAAAATTGGGATTTAATTACCCAAGACAGATGGGTTCTGGATATCATTCACCACGGTTACAGGTTTTATTTCCATACCTTGCCTCCTTTCAAAGGCATGCCAGACATTCCTCCTCTACAAAGAACAGAGGCTCACAAGCAAATTTCTCTGTTGCTCCAAATAGGGGCCATTCAGTCAGTTCCTGTGCCAGAAAGGGGCCTAGGATTTTATAAGAAGGGGAACGACCAATTTTGGATTTATCTATCCTCAACACTTATCTGGACATTCCCAAGTTCAAAATGTTGATACAACAGCTTTTACCTCTGCTGGGCAAAGATCACTGGATGGTAACTTTAGATCTCAAGGAAGCTTACCTTCATGTGCCTATAAGACTTGGAAATTCTCATTATCAGTTCTCTGCATTGCCCTTTGGCTTATCTAAGTATTCACAAAGGTTCTGGCTCCAGTGATAGCTTACTTCAGGCTAAAAGGAATTCAAATCTATCCTTACTTGGACGACTGCCTGATTCTGGCTCAAGAAAAGGAAGACCTTTTACAGCATTTGGAATATGTCATAGCAGTGCTAAGATGCCTAGGGTATTTCTTGACGAGATAAAGTCCAGTCTAGTACCCTCTCAAGACATGTGCTTTCTGGGTGTGAGACTGAATACAGCAGTCCAGATGGCCTTTTAACCCCGGACAAACAACAGAATCTTTCCAGTTATTTCCATCAACTATCTCTTCAGTCCGGGCTGACTGCAAGGACAGTCCTTCAAGCCTTAGGGTTCATGGCATCTTGTATTCTGGTGCTTCCCAATGCCAAACTGCATATGAGGAAGCTACAATGGTATCTCAAAATCTATGGACACAGCACTGCCAGGATTTGGACACTGTCATTCAAATAATACCTTGCATTCAAAAGGAATTTTGTGGTGGGCTCAGGAATGTCACCTAAACAAGGGACTCTCTGTGACCCGGCAGAGAGCGAGTCAGATTCTAACGACAGATGCCTCAGACATTGCTTGGGAGCTCATCTAAATGGAAAGTGGATACAAGACAAGTGGCCTGCCAGACTACAGCATCTACATATCAACATGAAAGAGATGTTAGCAGTCCAGTTTGCATTAATGGCTTTCAAGGAGTTACTTCTTCCAGGGCAGGTGTTGATTCTAACAGACAACACAACTGTCATGTGGTACATCAACAAACAAGGGGAACACATTCTTACCCATTGTGCAGGCAAGCAATGATTTTATGGGAGACTGCGCTCAGCTGCAACTAACTCTTCAGGGCAGGTTTCTGCGGGAGCACAGAACTCTTAGCAGATGTGTTAAGCAGACAAATCATGGATCCCCACGAGTGGAAACTGGATCTTCATGTATTTCAAAATTGACAGTGTCATGGGGAACTCAGACATAAGATCTGTTCGGCTTCCACTGAACCACCAGCTGCCAAAGTTTTGGGGATTTCATCACACAGCTTGGAAAGTGGATGCTCTTTCTTTCAGTTGGAAAAATCTTCATGTGTATGCTTTTCCACCTCTGCCTCTTCTCCCAAAGGTGCTTCTAAAGGTCAGACAAGACAAGCCAAGGATGATTTTAATAGCTCCAGATTCAGCACTGGTACCCATTACTGAGGAGTCTGGTAAGGAAGCCCATGGCCTTTACTACTTGATTCCACACCTGTTGTCTCAGAACGGTCATCTGCTCAATGTCAAGCTTCACTCTCTTCATCTAACAGCCTGGCATATTCTGTTTTGAAAGACAGCAGGTCTCAACTTCCTCAACAAGTTTTAAATGTGATTATGGAAGCCAGAAGACCAAAATGGAAGAGATTTTTATTTTGGACTGCAGCAAAGAATTTGGAGATTTCTGAGCCTAATTTGAGTGTGGCTCTTCAATATCTTACTGAGTTATTGGACAAAGGTTTGTCTTTCTCTTCCATTAAGATTCATGCTGCAGCAATTTCAGCTCACTATGATTGTGACCCACCATTGTTTTCACATCCTTTGTTCAAGCAATTTCTTGAGCTCCTACTCCTGCTTGGGATCTCAATTTTGTGTTGGAGAAACATTGGAGAAACCTTTTGAGCCTCTGCTGAACTGAAATACTTGTCATGGAAGACTGCTTTTTGTTGGCCATTACTTCTGCAAGAAGGGTTTCTGTTACAGGCCCTTATGGCGGTTGAGCCTTTTTGATTTTTCATAAGGATAGGGTATCATTACCTTCCTTTATGCCTAAGGTGGTTTCTAGTGTGGCTTTAAACCAAACTATTCATTTGCCTACTTTCTATGCAGATCCCCAAAATAAAGGGGAAAAGATTTTGCACACTTTAGATGTGATTTTAGGCAGTCTCAGCAGTTGTTTGTTTTTTTTTTGAGTTAAACAAACTATTTCTAGGTGGATTGGGTTTTGCATTGCATTTTGTTATTCCCATCATGGTAAGGAGATTCCAGCTGGGATTAGGCCTCATTCCACTAGGGCTACTGCCACTTCAACAGCATTTCTAAAGGATATTCTGGAGGCAGCTACTTGGAGTTCAGTGCATACTTTCTCTAAGCATTACCACCTTCCTCTCTACTCTAAGTCTAGGGCTGGTTTTGCCACAGCTATTTTGCAAGGCATATTATCAGCTCCTGCTTCCTTATGATTTGCCAGCCTCCCTTACCTCTGCTTTGACTGCAGCAATGTGGAATGAAGAACATAGTACAGTTTTGTACCTACCATAAATGTAGATGTTCTGTGTTTAGGTGAGGTTATATTCTGGTACCTTTGTATATATTGTATATATGCAGGTATGTTTGGTGTTTTGGTTTTGGCCTTGTTTTTAGGGTCTTCTGACATCTGGGGCCGACTGGACAGCGGACTACCCAATGGTTAGGACTGCAGCAATGTGGATCCTCGAACATCTACATTTATGGTAGGTACAAAACTGTACTTTTATTTTACTGTGGAGCTTTTCTGCCCGGGCCTCCGCTGAAAATGGACCTACGTCCAGTCGGACACTCCCGGTCAACAAATTTAAATAAATAAATATAATAAATAAATAAAGGACATCTGTGTTAAAAACATCTTAGAGAGAAAAAAAGGTGGTAATACCTTAGGAGAACAAGGGAGAATGTCCAAATGTAGACGGTGTACTCACTGCAAATATATCTTGGAAGGTGATAGCGTACTCCTTAAAGGTTATGGATGGATGAAACTACTACATAAGTACAACTATAGTAGTAAGAATGTCATATATGCTGGTATTTGTCAGACGTGTGCCTGTTTTTACATAGGCAAAACCAAGAATGCCTTTCGAACACGTATTTACCAGCATTTATATGACATTAGGAAAGTGAATTTAAAAAATTCACTGGCTAAACATGTCAATACCTACCCAGGTCACAATTTCAAATTCACAGTTCTTGAACTACTTATGGTGGATGAGAGAGGAGGCCCTATAGAATATTTACTTGAATATAAAGAACCGTTATGGCAATTGAGGGTTAATGCCAACAGTAATCCAGGACTGAATGACATGGTGTCATTGACTAGTTTTTTGAAACTAAAAGCAAACCTTTTCATGTAATTTGTTAACTTTTATTATTACATTATTACAATATTATTATTAGAATATTTTATCATTTCATACAACTTATGTTAACATCTTAGGCTTGAAGTTTTTAACATTATTAGATATCATAAGCAGTGCAACATGACTTTTAGTTTTGTATGTAAGAAAAAGGGAGTCTGTATCTTTAAATGTAAATGGTGTTCAACACACATCTGTTAATGATGTCTTTGTAATGAGTATTTAAGGAGCTGAGGGGTAATACTCTGTTTATTCTGAAGAAGTCAGCTGTAATTTGTGACGAAAGCGCTCAACATTAAATTTTATCCTTGTTCCTGTGGTGTCAGCTCGCTTTGTGGTTTCTCAGCAATAAATTAGTGCCTCATTTATAAACAGTTCCAAAACACAAGCTGAACAGCCAAATGCATTACAAACTGAGCTTTGCAATGAAAAAATGGAAATGGCTGCAGGCATTAAATTGTATTGCAAAAGAATACTTTCCTTCAAATCCACAGTTTGCTGATAAGGGAGAAAAGCATTTAACAATACAAGTGCAAAGCCCAGGAAAAGTTCCAAAGATATAGCAGCAGAATGATGGTATTGCTTCAGAAAGTATAATACAAACAAATGTCAAAGATTACTATATTAATATTTAAAGAAAGGGAAAAGGTGTGCAACAGAGTCATAATGCAAATAATCTTTTCATATCTAGTTTGGCTTCTGCAATGAGTGACTAAAGTTTAAGAAGGGTATATATGTATATGTGTAAGTATATATGTGTGTGTGTGTTTGTTTTTTATATATATATATATATATATATATATATATATATATATATATATATATATATATATATGGTTTACACTGAAAACCTTGAAACTGCATCAGATGACCAGCATGTGGTCGACCTGTGGTTTTCAAGTCAGCAGAATGTCAAACCCAAATGTATTGACCACACTACAGTGAATGGGAAGTGTAATTCGAGCATTTGGGTTCAACACTCTGCAGGGAGATCGCATTTCCTCACTGTAGTGTGATCTCAAGAGCTGGTATATTTAATATGCAGGGGGTGTGGGGGGTGCATGGATGCGTAACCCCCCCCTGTAAAATAGTAGAATTAACGTACCTTTGACTGTAGAGTTTAATGATACGTTAATGTTAAAGGCCTCTTAGATCATCAAGCAAACTACTACTAGAAGTCACCAACAGTTACAATAGCTTTGGAGATGCACTATATAGTAGTTCGGTGGCTAAAAAATGGAACTCTGTCCCCACTAGCATTCAAAACACATCATCCAAAGCCTCCTTTAAAGACCTCATCAGGCAACATCTCAAGCAAAGTTGGCAGTGCCATGATTGCTCCCCAGGCTAGTGAAAGCGGATAACATATGCATACTAAATCTAGAGCAATTTATAATAGTTTTTCAATCTTACTCACAGACACTGGCTAATCTACAATGTATGTACTGTACCTGTGTACTATGTATGTATTCTACCTACATTCCAAAATTCAGCTGTACACCACAAATCTATTACTTACCTTTATTTTTAAAATTAATATCTTTTTTGATTGTTCTCTCCACTGTAACTGTTTGTGCCGCATACCACTGTAAAAACATGTCTCTTGTAATTTGTGTGTATACTGATTATGTCTAAATAACTAAATGCGCCTGTAATTTTTCTTTGTGGAGCTTTTCTCCCCGGGCCTCTGCTGAAAAAGGGCCTTTTCGGCTCAGTCAGACACCCCCGGTTAACAAATGTAAAATAAAATAAATAAATAAATAAATGTGCATAGCAGAAGGTAAGTAATGTCACCTCCTTCTATGTCGAATACATCAAACCACGACTTTTAATGTATTCATTTTCGCTTTGGTTTACTTTTCGGCATTTCGGTATATATGTATATATCGGGTGGCCACGGTGGTGCAGTGATTAGCATTGTCACCTCACAGCAAGAGGTTCTCTGGTTCGATCCTCGGCTGGGGTGCCTTCTGTGCGGAGTCTGCATGTCCTCCCTGTGGTTGCGTGGGTTTCCTCCGGGTGTTCCGGTTTCCTCCCACATCCCAAAGACATGCTGTAGGTGGATTGGATACTCTAAATTGGCCCTAGGCATGAGTGCATGCATGTGGGTGCCTTCCATGGAAGGTTGCCGGGCTGGCAACTCGCCACCGTAAAACTCAATCATGAGTGGACAGATGATCCGCTGTGGGGACCCCTAACCGGGAAAAGCCGATAGGAGAAGACGGCATATATGTATATATGCATAAATATATATATATATATATATATATATATATATATATATATACACACACACACACACACACACACAGACACACACACACACACACACACACACACACATATTTTAGCCTTAATGCATATTGTCAACCAAAGACAAACTTCTGCATCACTACACTCAAGATGACAAAAACATCTCAGGCCATCATCAACCAGCTAAACAATACACAAGCACTCTTCTCATCCCATTCATTATTCAGTGAATCTGAAAAATTTACAGGTTTAGATGAGCTTCATCTTACTACATCACTATCTGGCAAACAGGATGGCTGTTTCAGTTTAGCTATTGATGATTTTGCATTAGTAAACACTTGCATCCCATCTAAAAAAAAAACACTTTCAAAACAGCTGGAAAAGTCAGTCTTTTTACTGACTAGCTAATCCACTATCATCTCTCACTTTCATATTCTCTCCAGTAGCATCTTCATTCTCCTGATTTTCTACAGACCTCACATCCACTGGAACTCAAAAAGCCGAAAGTGATGAATCAGTGTCTTGCATTTTCAGCATGTTATCTTTATCCTTCCATGTCTTCTCATCCAGCCTATACTGCTGTTTTCATCTTGTCCCTTTCTTAGATCACAGCATTCACTTTTCATTTTTAAAGTGTGTGTGTGTGTGTGTGTGTGTGTGTGTGTGTGTGTGTGTGTGTGTGTGTGTGTATATATATATATATCTATATATATATATATATATATATATATATATATATATATATATATATATATGGCAACTGTAAACACAGGTGATCATAAAATGCAGACATGTTTGTGGGAGAACTGCAGTACAGCTAGAAGTAGGAATTTGCAGTTCAACCTCTGGTGTGCAATCTCAGAGGAGGTATACACAAGTAGAAGGGGGTGTAGGGAATTCAGGGGGGCCCACTGCAAAAATACTTGTGCTTTGTCCTTTTTAACAGGTTTGTTTTCACTCACTATATATTTACATATATATATATATATATATATATATATATATATATATATATATATATATATACTTCAGCCTAACTCAAGCATTGTTCCTGATGTGTTAAGCTGGATCCCAGGCAAGTGTCAAGTTAGGAAGTAATTAAGAGGCGTAGTCTAGCAATTATCAGTTAATTTATCTTACGAACATATTACCTGACGCCTCTAAAAATATGCACCAATAGTGCTATTCTAAATGGGTTGGTATCTTATACACACTCAGACATTGCTCTCTAAATTCAGATACACATAGGTAATAGTAATAGGCAAGCAATTCAACCTCTGAATCTGCTCAGATAAAGAAAGACATGCAAATATTAGAAAAGTGCATACACAACTTCTATAATTGTCTACTATAAAGCTAGTACATATGACTTTACCCCGTGACACAGCAAGGATTTCCATGGAGCTAAGCTGAGGGCAGCATCAAACAGCAGTAAGATCATAGCACTAACATTTGCATTCATCTTAGACACCATTCAGGTGACCCTTGTAAAACCAAAACCCTAAACCATAATAGCCCAACCCTAACACAGATCATGACAACATGTATTTCCAATTTCGTAATGTCGCTCTGGTCAGTTTGGTAGATATGGGCATACTGAGACAATGTGGCAATTGTCTCTCATACTCAGACAACCTTTTAATCCTTAAAGAAACTAACACAGTATGCAACAGATGAACATGCATAATTTCCTTGGAGGCAAAAGCTCACTTACAAACAAGGTTGTCAAGAACACACACACACTACATACTTCACACAAACCACTCACCACACACGTAGACCTTCGTATGTTGAGACATTTAAAAGAAACCTCTCCAAACCTCCAAGACCTCCTTAAACTGCCAAAATGCAACACCTACTCTCAGCAATCACTAAAGCATACAACAAAAGCAACACCTAACATCACATATAAGCCTACACTCAGTGATCCCACAAGAACAAAGCCCATAAGGCAAGCAAACACTTTACCTGGTACTCTTGTTATAGGGAATTGTATTGTACAACACAGATACTCCTTTCACTAGGCTGGACAAGGATAAGATAATGGTTAGGTGCCTATCTGAAGCAAGGATCCGCAGTATCACACATACTCTAAAGTATCCGCACTCCAGGAACCAATATGATTCTATCAAAGTCCATGTGGTTGGTAATGACCTAAGGCATACCTTACTACACTATATGAAAAGAGCCATTCTGGATATCTCTGAATATGTATCACAGACAGTTAAGCGCCTTGCATTGAGCAACATTCTACCTTCACCAAGGATTATGCCAGAGTATGAACAGAAAATCATTGATTTAGTTTCTGTTATCACTCTAGGGGAATCCAATATCCATCAGCACATGGTTAACAGTCCACTTTGCTTTGCCAAGGATGGTCTGCACTTGTACCCCCAGGGTTTTCCGATATTAGCTAAAACTTTATCCATCCCCTTAGATCCTTTTTTAGGCAATGTCAAAATTAAATAGCTATCAACATAGCAAAAAGAAAAAAAAAACTTCATGGCTTCCACAAATCCCAAAAATGTAGCCATCTGTGCAGAACTATTTCCCAGAAATAAGCCAAGATCTAAGATCAAAAACAAAACAAACTGGTGGAATCCTTAACTTAGCAAGCTATATAACAAAAGAAAAAAGGCATGGCCAAAATCAGAAAAGCAATTCTCATAGAGACAACAGCTCTCTGATTTAACTAAATAAGAAACTAACAAAGTCCAAGTATGCTTTCATTTTTATGTAGGCAAAACAAATCGCCGCCTTAAGGAGCGAATAAGAGATCATGTGTATTGCACTAGGCGGGGGTTGGATTGTAGTGCTTTAGCCAAACACACTATGTCAACTGGTGAACAGCATATGTTTTGTTTCAAGCACTTCATATACAAGATATGGTTGGGAGACCATGTGAATGAAACGGAATGTGTGGAACTTCAGTGGATCCTTAGGTTAGGGGCCCATAGGGGGTTGGGTTTGAAAGATTCAGTCTCCCTTAAACCAGTACTGAAGTCTATGAAACTGAAATGTTAGCATCAGTGCTATTTGTATTTTTCTTTGCATTTTTATTTCTATTCTTATTTTTATTTTTATTACATGTATGTTTTATTTATGGAGATATATCTTTAAGTATGGACTAGCCTTCCCATTAATAGTGGCTTGGGGTGGATTCTCTTGTTTCTAATTGGTGGTTTTAAATATGAATCATGTATTTAAACTGTCTTTGCATGATATATCTTTGTCTGATGAAGCAATGTTGAACATTGCGAAAGCGCTCACAATTTTCTGCTATTAAACCTGTGGATTTTATTGCATTGTGTCTACATTCTGCCTCATTTGGGTTTGGTCTTTTTTGATAATAAGCTATGTCAGGGGCCAAAAACAGGACAATGAAGAGATGTCCATCTATTGAGATGCCTACTGCAACAGGCTTTACTGTCATTAACTCTCACATGACTCACAACCCATTAGCTTTACCTGTCTTAAAGGAACAGTACTGTCTTCAAATATACAAGACATATACAATACCCCCCTTACATGAAAAGAAATGTGCATACTTCATATATTTAGAATTTATATACAAGGTTTACAAACTAACTACAAACTCTATCTACACTGAACAAATAACATAATTAATACACAACAATAATAGCAAAAACAAGGCTATATTTTCAGCTATGTACAGTCATTGTATCCAAGTATTTTTTTGGATCAGCCACCAAATCTTGAATATTTGCAGTAATTGCTTGTACTAGGAGAGTTACTGATCTGGATGCTCTCTTTCAGTTAGCAGTATCACTGGTTGCACCATGAGGTATTTCTTCTGACTGCATATCTAAGTTTGTGGGACTTTGGCAGCACTCAAAACTGGATGCTTGTGTCATCTGTTTCTATGTATAAACCTCTCAAAGTCCTAGTGAAGCAATGAGACTTCTTTATAACCCAAAGCATCCAAAATGTTAGGTAAGTGTCTTCAATTTCTGCAGTAAATCTGTGTATTTAAGCTCTGCACATAATAACAACATGGTGAGCTAAATTTCTGGTAAGAGTACCTCACGGTGGCAGTTTATTTCCTAAGTTTCTAGAAAAAATCTTTACTTATTCAAGACTCTTTCCCCATTTCATAAGATAGGATGAGCTGTCATTCACAGTATCTCTTACTATATATATATATATACTACATCAGGGCAACAGGAAACCAATACAAATATAATTTTCTGTTCTCTCGCTTGGAGTAGCTCAGTAGAAAACTGTTTGCTGTTTAGCACTAGCAAAGAGAAAGATGTCAATAACCTGAATTTCAGATGATGACCCATTAGAATCTGTGCTGGTGACAATCCTAGAGACTGCAATAGAGTGTTTCCGTAGTCAATAATGAATAAGTAATATATAATTGCTTACCTGGGTTTCTTTAGGATGTTCCTTACAGTTTGAACTAGTCTTACAACCTGGCCATTACACTGAAGATATATAGGACTGAGCATTCCCACATTTTTTGAAGATGTAACTCATAAACTGAGGGCCATTGTCAGATGCTACTTCTGTATTCAACACCTTGCAAAAATAGATTTCATGATGGCAGTAAGAGCTGTACTTCGTGCTAATACAAAACATATTATTCTGTCAACTTTCTAAGTTTATAAGAGCAATATTTAATAAGTGTCCCTATTTTTGGGCCTTTGTGCCCTCAATATTTCTGGCTTTGTCCAAATTTCTTGCTCTAGGCGGTTGAGAGGTATGGAAGCAATAATTGTGTAATCTTATTTGATAAGACAGTCATACCCAGCTTCAGTGGTTTGTTAACTTGTACTTGTTTCAGAAAGTAAGCCATTGCCTTAAAAAAAAAAAAAAAAAAAAAAAAAAAAAACTGCTATTACTTAAGACTCCCTGTCTCCCTCACTCTGGTGCTCCATAGCCTAAAGTTATCAGGTATAGGTTCTTTTTTTTTTTTTTTTTTTTGTCATACATGCTTTTTACCTCCGTTTCCCTTTGTCATCTTGATTTTTCCTTCCTTCCTGCGCAGCCTTCTGCCATTCCTTATATTTCTGGTAGTTTTACTCCTGGCTCAGACTCCTATACCTTCACTGCATTACATTCCTCGTGCATACAGTTCCCTTCATTCAGCTGTTTGCTTAAGTTCAGCCTCGTGTAGACTCGCAGTATGGCTCTGAAAATTCCATAAACCATGCTGCAGCTGTTTAGCTCCTACATTTCACCCTCCTTTCCCACCTCCAACTTTTCTATTTCATCAGTCATTCCTTGGTGGTCTGATTTTTTTCTGGTCATCCTAGAGCTCTTAGTCACCTCGTACCATGGATCCATCCTCTCATGTGCCTGTTCACTTCACTGTGATTTTGTTTTCTTGCACCTTGAATGGAAATGTAGACTGTGAAGATGGTGTCTTGTATCTGAGCTTTAAATAGTCTTTGCAGTACTGGGAAGTGAAATTTGAACAGGTGGTATAAGGGAAAAAAAGTTGATGTCCTGGAAAGATTAAAAATGTCCATAGTAGTTAGGGAGTGATTACATTGTATATTGGGTTCTGATTAGTTGGTGCATGTGATTCCTGTTTTATAAAAGCATTTAGAGCATATCTGAAATACTATCTTCCCCTTATTAAACAAATCTTTTGTCAGCAAAATTAGTTGTACTCCTTAGATTAGCCAGAATGTAAAAGGGGTTAAACTTACATTTTTCTTCACCTGAGCTCAGAACGTGGTATACTGATAGGTCTACTTGACAACACGAAAGGTTTCTTATTCTAAACAAAGGTTTCTCATCTAAACAGAATTCTGCTTTGTACAAGTTATTCCCATGATAACACATTACATCAGTTTTAAAGTGAACTGCAAAGGTTGTGAAATAAACATTTCTTAGAAACCTCATGTTGACTGTATTTATAATGTTTCTTAAATGACAGGTGAAAAATAAGTTTTATTTGCTTTATCAGATTACACTGTGGTGGTGGTGCTGTGGTAGTATTGTCGCCTCACAGTAAGATGTCCTGTTCGATTCTCAGCTAGAGCGTCTTCTGTGTTGAGACATGCATGGAATGGGCATACCTTCGTTGAAGGTTGTGCATCAGGGCCGGCAATTCGGCACATAAAAATCTACTGGCAATCATTAGCGGACCAGAGTTCCGCTGTGGCGACCCCTAACCGGGAAAAGCCGAAAGACACATTTGCTTTATCAGATTAATTTTTGCTAAAATAAAATTATTCCATGGGTAACTAAAACAGTATCTTCCATGTCCTGAAAACACTGATCAGACAGGACTCTTAACAGTCTCAGCAATCTCAAAGTACTGATTGGTGTGTCTTTTTTTGACACCTTTATTAAGCATGACGTTTAAAAAGTGACATGAGTACATAATGCAGTAACAGGAAAGAAAAAAACAAGCTTGCTAAAATTTCCTTTATTTTCAAGCAGTACACATTTTAACAACTTTAATTCATGCCAATATTACATGAATTGCTCAATTCCTGCCTTCCCTTAAATTTCACTCTTCCTCTTGAACGGTTTTCTGCACGTTTTCCTACAAATTCCATTTTGTTTCTGTGTAATGTGCTCATTTCCTTTTCTAAAGATCCCACGTCCATTTCTTTTTATCTCCTTTACAATATTCAGTACTTCATTACAGTTCTTTTAGGTTCTGATGTTCCAATAACTGCTTTTTTAGCAGCCAGTGGTATTAAACTTAGTAAGGCCTTACTATGTCTTTGCAGTTCTGACTCCGTATCCCAGATCATACTTGCATCCATTTGATCCCCCAACATTTATGACAAAGTATTCTGTAGAGAATATTTAAAATTTGACATAGTTATGTTCCCAAAAAGCATGTTCCTAGTTGCCTAACTCTTTCCCTTCACACCCATGGCATTTACTGTCTGCCTGTGGAAAAATTCTTTGAAGTCTGCTTGGAGCATAAAAATAAATATGCAAACACTTCCAAGCAAAAGCAGTATTAGTGGTACAACAGATAGCACACTATTTTTGGTGCAAAAGGCTGTGGGTTCCATTCTCACACCAGGTAGACTGATTGCTGACACTGTAGTGCTGCATAAGTGGGGTACTGCACTCCTTAAGGTGTTTTTTGAGGAAATGTTAAACCGAGGCTCCGTCTGCTTGAGTTTGTGGTAGCTCTGGTGGATGTAAAATATCCCACTACACAGTAGGGGTTCTTCATTGATTATCACAGCTTATTTACATTGTTTACATATTCTACATTATTTGGGCGGCCACAGTGGTGCAGTGCTTAGCGTTGCCACCTCACAGCAAGAAGATCTCCGGTTCAGTTCTCGGCTGTGGTGCCTTCTGTGCGGAGTCTGCATGACCTCCCTCTGGTCGCGTGGGTTTCCTCCGGGTGCTCTGGTTTCCTCCCACATCCCAAAGACATGCTGTAGGTGGATTGGGCACTCTTAATTGGCCCTAGGCGTGAGTGTGTACCTTCTGTGGAAGGTTGGGCGCCGGGTTGGCAACTCAACACTGTAAAACTCCACTGCCAATCATGAGTGGACAGGTGATCCGCTGTGGCGACCCCTAACTGGGAAAAGCCAAAAGAAGAAGAAGAAGTAAGAGCTGCACTTGTGGAATCATGTAACCATACCTCTTTAGGGAATTTCAAATAATACTTCACACAAGTGAAAGTGTAAGTTTTTATAACGGAATAAATATACTCCTATTTTCAGCTACGGTAATGAAAGAATGTCATGTGATATGAGTTTGTCTTTCTGATTTTACTTTTTGAGCATTTCACAGCCTTTGCAGATGTTAGCTAACTACTGTAACTCCACAATCATATTGTGCTAGTACACATTGACATCACATATTCTTTCCTTATGTTTACATATGACAAGATGTGATTCATGTATTTTAGACAACATACCGTCCATAGCTGAGTAGGAATAATTACTCTCCCTCCCTAAAATAGCAGTCGTTGGATATATGACAATTCATTTTGATAAGGAAGTGCAGTTTAATGAGTGGATATAGTGATTTCATACCATCAGGCCATTCTGTCATAATGTCAACATGTAGCAAATGAAGCTCTGAGTAATCTTGTACAAAGCTTTAATCTCTTGTAATTTCTTTGTTGATATTAGTAACAGTGATACTGTCCACAACACTTTTAAGTCTTTTCTTCACGCAATTGTTGCACTCATTTAGATATGCTCTACCCAATGTACCAGCAATATTCATAGGTTCACCTGATACATACTGCATTAGCAACTCAAATGTCTGCAAAGACAGTAACATTCTTTGAGGACATAAAGGTGCAGTGCTTCATGCAGTGAAGACGTAGTGCTTTTTTGCAATGATTTTTGTAAAGATGTTTTGAATTGATTTATGGTGCGACTCCACTGTTATTCCATTACCAAACATGCAGTCATTTAATTTGTGACAACCAAAGTCTATGACAAGAATCTCTTTGTCTATGAATAAGTTAATGATTTAGATGCAAATGCTATTGGTCTAAATCTTTGTAAAGGCACAGCACCTATACCTTCTTGACTTGCATCTACTTTCAAAGATGTATGTAGAGTCACATCAAAGAAACTGACAGCTGGTGCTGTAGTAACCAGATGTTTAAGCAACTCCAATCTCTTCTTCCTGTGCTAACCGTCACCGTGCTGCATCATGCTCTAGTAACTTCCTTAGTGCTGGGGTGACATCTGACAACTGAGGGAAAAACTTGAACATATACTGCAACATTTTATTTATTTACTGACATTTGTTTATCATTTTATTTATTTACTGACATTTGTTTATCAGGAGAATGTGACTGGCTAAGACCCATTTTCAGTGGAGGCCCAGGAAGAAAAGCTACAGAGAGCTAAATAACATCAAATAAAATACTAGTAGGAATGTAATTAAAAAAAAAACATATATACAGTTTGGTAGTAGAATACATAGGAAACAATAAAGCAAGGGGGGAAACCAATGATGTCTAAGAATGAATTTATTAGTAGGCTTCTGCATGCTTAGAATAGCTCTGACCTTGTCAGGAGCTGGCTGTAGTTCATTTGCATTAAAACATGACCCATGTACTACACAAAAGTCACAGACATTTGGCACTCGGCCCTGTTAAGCTTCAAATCTTAAGACCTTGATCTATCCAGCAACTTTCCTAAACACATATCATGTGCTTTGTAGCACCACATAACAGAATCCCCTCAGTTATTTTAACTACTATGCCTAGTCCTTCAATTATAATTGTTACTGTCTTCTAGGGCTCTTTTCAGCTGATAAGACCACAAAAGGTAACCTTAAGAACATGTACTGACCCAAGGGCATACAGAAAGTGCAACGTCAGAAACTGAGTTTATTCAACTTTATCTGATGAAATCCTTGATTTGTATCAAACATCAAGCACAGAAAATAATTTGGCATAGTGGTTACCATCTCCTCAAGACTCCGAAATGGATAAAGCTCCCTTATCATCCATTTGCTTAAGTCCTGAGGATTGATGCATGTCTCAGCTTAGTCTTCTTCACAGCTGTTCCCACACCATTCACCCATTCTGTTGGTTTTGCTGATTGTAACTCCCATCTCCCATAGCTTCCATACACTGCAGCTTTCGCTCATTCCTAACTTTCATTATAACATGTACCCCTACTGACTCATGAATCGCTGGTAATGCCTCAGTATGACAGTCACCTTGCAGAATCCTAAACTTTCAAAAAAGATTACCATATTTCTTCACATCTCATCTTTATTCTGCAAAACACGTTCTTCATTTTTCTGATTTATGTTTATCAACTTGCAATGAAGCACTATGCAGAGCCATTATTTTATTACATTTACTTGCCATTTCAGCTTCTCAGCCATTGAAATTTCACTTCTTTGCACAATGAACTTCAATCTGAATAAAAGAATCAGCACCTGAATTTTCTTGTGGTAACAAAGGTGTTAATAATGCGCAAATGTTTAAATTAAATACCTATGGGATTGTTTCCTGTGACTACCCAAGTTTATTTATATTAACCTGCTTATTGGCAATGCACGGAGACTGTAAATAAACGGCTCTCTTATTATATGATCGAAGAAGCATTCTTTCGAATGCATCTTGATCGAACTTGAAAGCACGAAACAGCAAAATACCAAAATGGCATATAAACGAATTCTTTTGTCCGCCTTCATTATTTTGCCGTTTTCATCACTGTAGTCCAATCTCAGAGTTGGTATATTTAAGTGGGGGGTTGTGGGGCACATTTATGTAATGTTTTAAAGTTTTTTTTTTTTTTTTGGAACAGCAATTTTTTTCCCTGGGAAAAAAATTGCTGTTCTAAGTCTTCGGGATTGTAAGCTTTCGCTTACATGGGGTTGATAAATCAGCATTCGCTTTTTTAAGCGTTTTCTGATTTAATATAGACCCAAATAAACATACATAAAACATATAAAATTCACAAGTATATAACCAAGATATACAAACTATACAGAATCTTCAGTAATATCAGATGGCTCTGTCAACTGCATTTCAGTTACTCAGTCCTTTAGATATGGAGTCATTTTACATCCACACTGCATGATTTATTTTCACAATGCCAAGTGTAACATAAGCATCTATGCCAAATATATTTCGTTGCTTTTATTGTGCTAGCAAGGACAATGCCCAGGAATAGCAGCTTATAGTTCCTATATTAATATTCACACTCAGCTATACTTGACCCAAATTTTTGAGTCAATGCCCAGAATAAGACCATAACGTACATGCTGATTTTAATACTTAATGGTGAAACACAGCCTTATAAGTAAAAGCTGACATTGCTCTGCATTCTGCAGCAGTCGTATCTAGCTCAAATATAGCAATACTGTCTTTAATCCTTAGTTTTTTCTGACCAATTATTACTCTTTAAGCAACCTTGACTCTATACAAATTCTCATTCTAGTAATTATATGAACTGTCACTGTGTGAAATTTACAACACATTTATTGAATACTGACAAACATTTTAGCTTTATATTGTTCCCTTTTCATTAGGATAGTAATATCTTGTGTCATTTGATTACATTTCTTACAGACATTGGCAAAATTATTACTGCCATCATAATGGTTGCAGACTTTATTGAATATTTTGCAGCACCACAGTTCATGCCTGTAGCCATGGCTGGTTTTTGTCTGTTTATCACCATGCTACATCTTGAATGCAGTGCAACTGCCAGCAACTTCAATTTTAGTTTTATTATTTTAACAGATTTAGGTTTTGTTGTCACTTTTTTCATTTATGGCCCTTGTTTAGCACATTTTCACTCCTGAATCACGCTTTTAAGTTAAAACGTTACAAAGTTAACTCATTCTACACAGCTTGATAGCCTTTTCCAGTATCAAGTCTGTTTTCCAATTGTAGTTTGACCCTTACGCTGATCAGTTCTCATTCCATACGCAATTCTGTCTCTAATCACCGAATCATCCAGGTCACCAGATTGTCTTATGCTCTATGCTATACATAAGAGCTGTCAAATAAGCAACTACTCTCTCCTGAAACCCTTGATTTTGAAAGAAAATAAATAACTTACATACAGTAAATTATTCTTTGGCCTGCAATACGTTTGGAATTTATTTTTTATTAGAAATATTGTTTCTCTTCTCTTTTCTGAAAGTAAAAGATGTTAAGTACCTTGATACATTCCATGCTTGTGAGATGGAGTACTGCACATTGTATTTTTAACTTTTATTTTAAGCTCCCCCCATTTGCATGCCCCTCAAATGACCATCAGCCGCAACATTTTACCTTAAATCTCACCAGCTTTATCCTCAGGGACTTGGACTACACCAGCAAGAGGTTGAGAAGGGGAAGAAGAATTGGGCAGTTGGCAGCATCACATATGCTGGTCCTGCACACCAGGGGATAATTTTGGTATGCCCTAACTCAACAGAGCTACTGACATCATGAACATCACCCCGCATAACATCAGATAACTCCAGCTCTTCCCCAAATGTCGGAGTTAGCAGGACTCAGTCTCATGATTATGGTACCATCCCCACCACCGAAGATGTTCCCTTATCACAGGCAGAAACTCCTCCTTACTCCTCTCCCGGAGTGACAGAGCTTATAGTCCAGCTTGGGACATACCAGGGCATCCATTTCTCTCCACCATGAAGCTGGGGTTACACCGCATTTTTTTCAAGTTCTTCTGCAAAGATACATCTCGGAACATTGAATCCATAGTATTAGTTTTTAGGGAGGTTCACTTGTAGCTTCAGAAATACTGGCTGCTGCAAAACTATAGTGAGCCAAAAAGACATGAAGAAATGCAATGAAAATACACAGGTGGTTTAGTGATTTGAAAACCAAAAATAAATAAATAGAATAAAGGTGAGAAAATGGGATAAATACATTGTTTTATTATGATAAAACAAAAATAATGGCAGCATAAGGCATGGTGGGGCAGTTTGCTTAACTTTACTGTAAGCCTTTCATTCTTCGTAGATATGATCAGTAGAAGTCCCAGTAAAAAGCAGATGGCAGCCTGGAAGTGCAACCAGTCTGAAAACCAGAGGAAGTCTATAAAGCAACTTATCGTGGCAGAATTAATTCTGATATGTGCTATAGATATTTTTAACACCATTATTCATTTATCACTTAAGACATAGTCACACATAAAATGAATGGAAAAGAAGACAAACCATATTAGCATTTTTTTCATTTATGTATGTTATACAATGCATACATGTTTTCTTTCTTTGTAACAAGTGTCATTCAGTCAATTCCTGCCTTCTCTTAAACGTCACTCCTCCTTCTGAGCAATAGACGCAGGTTGTATCTTCATTATCACTACTGGCTGAATACCAAAGGTCCTGTTATATGTCTGAAACTTAAACACAGCCTAATTTCTCAAAGGACCATCTTAATATCCTTTCCCCACATCTCAGTATTTCATTTCTCATCCTTCAAACTGTCCTTACTAATGAACCAGCCCAATCCATCTTTTTGTTACCTCTTCTATTTTACAAAACCTCTCATGACCTCTCAAACAATACTTGCCTTTCAAGATTTCCTAAGCACTACCCCTCATCTTGTAAACAATTCCTCTCCTACATCCTGCATAAGGCATAGGAATAAACCTGTATTGGGAGTCATGATTTTTCTTGTTCCAGCTTCACTACTGTAGCACTTTCTCTTCCAATATATGGAATCTGTTCTATCCCACCTACAGCATGTACAACTTGCAGCACTCAATTGCTTGTACTCATGCCATGTCAATGATATGAACACCCAGCTATGGGATCTCAAAATATTTTGCGAAATAAAAAGAACATGTTGGGAGGAATAGGTTTGTATCACAGACAATGCCACTTCTTTGAACCACTTTCAACTCCACATAAAGCAAAGCACTTTTCTTCCTCTATTCAAAAGTAATTTGGATGAATGGATGGGTATTAGCAAATACATCCCTGGTTTAGCATGCCAGTCCATCATGGATAGTAAAAACATGCAAGTGCCCTAACATATTCTTGCTTGATCCATCTCTGGGTTACTCGTATGTAAAATATAGGGGATAAAAACTACCACAAGAATGTAAGTTTAGGCCTCCTAAGATCCACATAGATTACTAGCCTAGTAAGTACCTAGCTTTGCTCTGGCTAAGATCTACCTGAAATCAAATGGACATTTAAGTGAATTTAAGTACACTTTTATCTGCTCTTTTTCATACAGTTCTGCATTTAATTTATTTATTTGTGTTTCTCACTGAATATTAACTCAACTGAAAGTTGTGGCTGTGTCTCTACAGAGTACTTGTTAGAATTTCTGTGTAGCCATTGATAGCAGTGGGGGTAGTTTCACCTCATCACTGATATTCTGTCCTGCCTTATATAAGTGGTACATTTTGGGTTATTTCTGCATATTATCTGAGCTTTGCTCCTGCTAAGATCTACCTGAAATCAACTGGACGTATAAGTGAATTTAAGTAAATTTTTATCTGCTCTTTTTCATATAGTTCTGCATTTAATTTATTTGTTGTTTCTCACTGAATATTAAATCAACTGAAAGTTGTGGCTGTGTCTCTACAGAGTTGTTGTTTGTCTTTTCGGCTTTTCCCGGTTAAGGGTCGCCACAGCGGAACTCTGGTCTGCTAATGATTGGCAGTAGATTTTTATGATGCCGAGTTGCCAGCCCGACGCCCAACCTTTAGCGAAGGCACGCCCATTCACACATGTTTTTCGGAGGCCACTCGACCGCGGGGAGGACATGCAGACTTCACACAGAAAGCGCTCCAGCCAAGAATCGGAACAGGAGAATCTCTTGCTGTGAGGCAACAACGCTACCGCTGTACCACCGTGGCTTACAGTACTTGTTAGAATTTCTGTGTAGCCATTGATAGCAGTGGGGGTAGTTTCACCTCATCACTGATATTCTTTCCTGCCTTATATAAGTAGTACATTTTGGGTTATTTCTGTTTATTATCTGAGTTTGCTCCGGCTAAGATCTACCTGAAATCAACTGGACGTATAAGTGAATTTAAGTACACTTTTATCTGCTTTTTTTCAAATAGTTCTGCATTTAATTTATTTATTTGTGTTTCTCACTGAATATTAACTCAACTGAAAGTTTTGGCTGTATCTCTACAAAGTACTTGTTAGAATTTCTGTGTAGCCACTGTTAGCAGTGGGGGGTAGCTTCACCTCATCACTGATATTTGTCCTGCCTTATATAAGTGGTACATTTTGGGTTATTTCTGCTTAATATCTGAGCTTTGGCTGGCTACGATCTACCTGAAATCAACTGGACATATAAGTGAATTTAAGTACACTTTTATCTGCTCTTTTTCATATAGTACTGCATTTAATTTATTTATTTGTGTTTCTCACTGAATATTAACTCAACTGAAAGTTGTGGCTGTGTCTCTACAGTTAGTTCCCCACCCACCCTCCGTGTTCTTGTTCTGGTGTTAATGTTGGTGGCTTTGAAATTGCCCACCCCTCTTGCAAATTTGTATTTGGATACTCCTTCTGGGCCCATCTCATTTGCTCACTCAACTGAGTGCAGTGAGATCATATTCTGATTTCAGGCACTCCTACTGTGTACAAAGAGAGCATTTTGGGAAGGACAACCCCTGTAGCCTCTTAATCCTGCTCTGTTCCCTCCCCTCCAAAAAAAAAAAAAAAAAAATAAAATATATACATATTTTATTCAGCTGCTCTTACTGTAACTGTCTTAGTTGTTGTTCTGCGTGCTATCTGCTCAGTCGCTCTTACTCTGCACTTATTACTGCTTGTTAGTAGCCTTCTAATTTACTGCCTTCTGCACTTGTTTTTTAGTCATTTGTTAATTTAATTGCATTTATTTAAACTGTATATGCCGTAATATTGCTTAACACTCAAGTGTGCTAGCCTGCACTGCAATTTGAATTGTATTTACTGCTGTTTTTGCTGCTTTTCAATAAAAATTACCCATCCCATGATCGATAATTATATATTACCCCTAATGAGAATAACTAGGATCATACCATAGATAATTTGAAGGAACCCGTTAATGGGATAAACCATTTAGCAGATGCCTCTGTCCAACAGTAGTACAGGGTGCAGTCGTAGGGTAAATTTTCTGCTTCCCATCCATAGATCTAACTTGCACTTGAATATGGACAGCTGTGAACTTTGTTTCATGTGGAATGGGGAATCTGTTCCACATCAGCGATATCCTGTGTGAGATATGCCTGTCCCTCCAAACTGTCCTGTTGATGTTGCAGAAGAGGTTTAGCTCCCTAGACCAAGTATTTCTGATGCCATTTAGCTCGCTGATGTGCAGTAAATCCATCAGTAATTCCGCGGTGGTGCAGCGGTAGCGTTGTTGCCTCACAGCAAGAGGTTCTCCCGTTCGATTCTCGGCTGGAGAGCGGGGAGTGCCTTCTGTGTGGAGTCTGCATGTCCTCCCCGCGGTTGGGTGGGCGTTCAAAAGACATGCGTAAATGGGCGTGCCTTCGTTGAAGGTTGAACGTCGAGCTGGCACCTCGACGTTCGTGAAAATCTACTGCCAATCATTAGCAGACTGGAGTTCCGCTGTGGCGACCCCTAACTGGGAAAAGCCGAAAGACAACAACAACAACAAATGGTCAAAGGATGGATACGCCTCTTAGGGGTGTGTTGCCAATGTGGCAATTTCTTGGGGTAGATGACTTCCCAAAGGATACAATACTGCATTTTTGGCATTTAGTTTCAGTCCATGGTTTTGGCACAGTTATTTATTTGAGACAAACCTTCCTGCGGATGGATAAGTCAGTCCTTCATATATTTTTTTTTAAATCTTAGACAAGCTAAACAGCCTCTTGGTTTAGCACTGAATAGGAACTAAACTTCCCAGGACAACATTCTTCCCTCTATCCTCATGTTCTCACCTGATTAATACTGTAAAGTATATCTACCGTACTTAATCCAAGTCTTATTTCTTAACATCTGTCAAAGTATTATTCTTGCACCAACCTTACAGAACACTGGATTAATCTAATACAAACATTACATTTTATAATACCCACTACATGATAACAATGTTTGTATATTACATCTGCCACTCTAACATTTTCTAAAAAAATTCTCTCAAAGCTTCACACTCTTCATCCCTCTTACATATTCTCATTGCAGTCCTACTAAGCTTACAGTCTTCTGTTATCCTTGTTGTTTGCAACCTGTTCACCATTATCTCAGCCAAATTTAAGGGTGGCCAATATCCCACAGCAATGATTTGTCTGTGGCCATCCTTTTGTGGACATACCACAACTAGTTCTGACTCCCCTCTTTTGTGCTTCTCTGAAAATCAAGAAGTACGATAGCAAAGGAAAAACCTGGTTTGGCTTGTTTCTTTTATGATGGCCACAAGGTATATAAACCTTAAGTCCCAGTTTTCCCATTTGCAAGCCTTAAATTTGTACAACTTCCATTTACTTGGCACCACTAATGCTGCCATAATGTCCTCTGAATCAGGCTCATCTTCTTCTTGAATCCTTTGTACCCCTTTCTTGATCAAGAAGACCAAATATATTAGCATATTCTCCTTTCCAAATCTTCTACCTCAGTGCTGGCATAATGTGTACAGCTATCACCTCATGTTGTTGCCAGCCCTCTAAGGCATACATTTCAATACCTAGCACTTTGCCAACCCTGTGGTCCCTGTAAGGGGAAGCTCTGATTTTTCTCCATTTTTATTTCCAATAGTCATAAGAAAAATGCTGGGAACCCAAGCTAAATGTTTTCCTGGAGTTATTCATCTCATGGCTTTGCCCTGACCCAGTAAAACCAAATGCCCTTGCCAAAGCTTAGACACTCTTAGTGCCTTGACAGATTTCACTCTACTTCCTCTTGCACTACTGATTCTAGAAAATCATAAAGTTACTCATCCCTTTTCCCAACATTACTCTGAATGTGATAATCGTTTATTGAGTTAGGAAAGTCCAGTGGCTGTTCTTCATACTCAGTATAAGGTTGCTCATATAAATCTATTCCCTTCATCAACAAATCTTCAAAGCATTTCACCTTGTTACTTTCTTATTTAAAATGACTTATTCTAAACTTTCACTCCTTATCAAAGAAAACAGATACATTTAATAAGTTTGTTCTTTAGCTACTTCTTTTAAATACTCCAGTAATTTCCACTGCTTCTTGATGTACGCTGCTCCCACTTCATAGAAAATAAGATTGGACTCCCAACAATATTATTCTTTGAAAGTGGAACCTGAAAACTTTGTTTTACCTCCTCCTGAATTTGTTGAGGATTGGCACATTATGTTAATACCACTTCTCAAATATAAAGATAAATAAAACATTTATCTCCTCTTGAATTAACTACTCTGACAAAAAATAATTTTCTTTCATATCTAACTACTTTACAAATTCTAAGTATTACTCAGTAGTTTACTTGCAAAATTACTGGGTTGGTCTTCTAAAGGACATACATATTTTCTTTTTCAGATTGTTGACTAATCTAGCAGAATGCTTAGAAATTATTACTTTATCCACCATGTATTCCTCAGCAATTTATGTTACTGCCTAATTCCTACTTGTTTCCTCACAGACTATCAGGAATGGGTAAATTAGCTCCTCCATACTGTGTTTAGATATCGGTATGTTTTCACAATAATATGTTTTATTTCACTCCACAGTCTTAAACTGGATACTACTCCCAACCTGACAATTCCATACAACTGCTTCTGTATGGCTGTACTGTAAATTGGCATAGCAATGATTTAAAACCTAACATCAAACCTGCTTAACTTTTATCCCACAATCACACAATATATAGTTATCTGCTCTACAGATCTTTTGTTTGGAAAAAACTAGCATTTTTTAGCTAGTTAATCATATTAGCAATAACTGACTTTTTCTACCTCAAGTGTAATTTTGCACAGAATTAAGCAATGTTATTCCCAAAAAATGAAATCCTAAAGTATCTAAAAACTGTTGATGTCTTAACTACCTCCACTCTACTTATGAAATGTAGTTGTAAATAAAGAAGTCACAGCTGTCAGGTTACTGAACCCAGTATCTGTGTGCTGTACAACAGTCAAAGCTATGCAGTATGTGGTATGTATATGTATATTTGTGTATATATATATATATATATATATATATATATATATATATATATATATATATATATATATATATAGAGAGAGAGAGAGAGAGAGAGAGATATGTATATGTATATACATGCTATGTAGTGTCACTGCTGCAACTTTAAGAAACATTGAGGGTGACTAACAGTCTCCCCACCATCAAAGTCACCAAAATTCATTGAACTGAGTATAGCTTATTACCTGCAGATTCAAAACAAACAAAACAAAAAAAATGAATTACTGAAACACATCATACTGTTTTATACAATGCAACTATAATCACCAAAAATGCATATTGCCTACAGACATACCTACATTCTCTACACTCACAAAATAAATTAATAACTTAAATCAGCCCCTAGTCACATGTGCACCCACACACACAAGAAAATAACATTACATTATGTATACACTCATAATGAAACATTAGATCCTTGATAATGTCCAGCTATAAGAACTAATGTGATTTAAACATTAAATTCTGATCACTGAACAATAAAACTGAAGTCAAAGTATGTAGTGGCAGTAACGTTCAAACAGAACTACATTACAAAGGCAGCCCTTGAAGTAATTGCGAAAACAATATTAACTGCAAATCTCTCCACTGCAAAGATTTAGACATAGCACTAGGATTTTGGCCCTCAGAATTAGGCTTGTTTATCCTCGACTTTGAGTGTTCCTCATACAGTCAGACTTCATTATAGGTACATACCTTATTAAATAAGTAAAATACGCTTATACGAAATATACCGATCACTTTCTGTATAGGGTCTAAATAACTAAGATATGCTGCTGTGAAAAATAAGAAAGTGCTCCTCTTTCCGATCTTGTGATTTATTTTAGAGATCATTGCTAGATTTTTAATGGTCAAAGGCTGAGGTATGGTTAACTATAAACATTTAAACTCACCATAAACAACTTCTTTTAATGGCATCATGCAATGAATCCAGCACTAATATTAAACAAAACAACATGAATGGCAGAAACACACCATGAAACAGTTGCTCTTTAGTCCGAATACAAGTGTCTTGCTACAATTCCATGTTTTTGACAAAAATTATATCAGTGGAATTTTCTAGCAATCTGAAGTACCAATACAAGGCACTGCAAGCGTCAGACATTATAGCATAAAATATCACTAGCATCACTTTCTTTATAATGCAAACATCAATGTATGTTCTGTCACTAACTGTTAAGTCAAGCCCATTTTGTCAACTTAGCAGCTGAGTGATTTTACCATTGTGAGACTGTGGTACAGTAAGGATTCTTACAGGTGTGTCATCTCTGAGTTAGTATATTTAATTAGCAGTGGGTGTGGGGGTGCAACAGGACTTGCCCCTTGCAAATAATTGTTCTTGTCTTTGTACTACTTGTGGCTGTGTATGGGGGTAGCATGACAGGGTCACTGAAGTGAATTTTGATTAGATGATCAAAATTGTTGATAGTGCAGTTAGGTATTCATCAAGTCTGTACCCCCCCATACCCCTGCAACTGTATATATATATATATATATATATATATATATATATATATATATATATATATATATGTATTTATATAGTGTGTGTGTGTGTGTGTGGGGGGTCTACTTTTAAATACTGTAATTTCAGAATACCAAAGACCATAATACCCAGACCAGAATGCCAACATTTCACAATACTGAAATTTTAAAACAGCGACACCCAAAATGCTGAAATACCGAGTGTGATAACACTGAACTTTAAAGTGCCAATGTCTAAATACTGATATTACCATAGGAAGTCCTTATTTAGTGTTCGTAAATGTGGTATGTCTATTTAAATTTGTATAGGAAGTATGTGAGCAAATACAGCAGAGGTTTTGTACTCTCCCGACAGTAATGGAAGTGTGTACAGTACTATAAGATAAGGAAGAGGTACAGTGGATATAAAAGTGTACACACCCCTGTTAAAATGCCAGGTTTTGTGATATAAAAAATAAGACCACAATAAATCATTTCAAAACTTTTCTTACCTTTAATGTGACTTATAACCTGTACAATTCAATTGAAAAACAAACAAATCTGTTAGGGGAAAAATATAAAAAAATAAAAAAATGTACAATACGTTGGTTGCATAAGTGTGCACACCCTTAAACTAATATTTTGTTGTGTGTGCACACCCTTAAACTAATACTTTGTTGAAGCACCTTTTGGTTTAATTACTGTATTCAGTGTTCTTGGGTAGGAGTCTATCACACACACCAAAAAAGAAGGGGGATATGGAGAGAAAGGCTACTACAGAAGTGATCAATGAACATCTACTGTTACGACAAGTTTACTTACACAACTGTACTATGTTTTTCATATTCATCAGTGCACAGTTGCCTAAGCTAAATGGGTAGATTACTCTAGAACAACTGGGAGGTGGAAGAAGGGTCCAGGAGCCCCTGGAGAATAGTCCTAGCAAAACCTGACCTAGACCTGGAGAAGAAATTTAGACTGTAATGCTTTTTGAAGTATGTACAGAAGACCACTGCTTCTAGAATATTTTTAAAGTCCAGCCCTTTCCAAAATCCCATAGATGAAGCCAAGGCCCTGGTAGCATGTGCTTTGACCCAATCTGGAACAGGTTTTATTGTGATGGGAATAACAAAAGGTAATGAACAGAGGCAGCTATTTGGAAATAGTCTGCTTTGACACAGGTTGTCCCTTCTTACCATCAGTAGAAGTGAACAACTGATTGGAAGTTTTGAACGATTTTGTTCTGTCATGATAACACATGATTTATCTGCGGGCACCTAAGCTATGAAGTATTGTTTATCTCTCATTTTGGGTTCAGAAAAGAAAACAGGAAGCTGGATAACTTGGACACCCTTTACACATAAAATAATGATTAGTTCTTGAGGAAACTCTGTCTCAGTGGAAAATGAAATAAGGCTGACTCACCAAAAGGGCTTGCAACTCAGATTACTCTGCAGAAGTATGGAATTTAAAGTATATTCCTTACAAAAATTAAATAAAGTTACCTACAGAAACAGGCTGTTCATAAAGTAAAACAGTAGAAAGTCTGCTGAAATTAAACAAAGTTATTTACAGAAACGGGTTGTTTCTAAGGTAAAACAGTAGGAAGCCTGCAGTTGTTTGCTTTGTGGTTAGCTGCAGAAGTACGGAATTGAAGTATATTCCTTACAAAAATTAAATAAAGTTACCTACAGAAACAGGCTGTTCATAAAGTAAAACAGTAGGAAGTCTGCTGAAATTAAACAAAGTTACTTACAGAAACGGGTTGTTTCTAAGGTAAAACAGTGGGAAGCCTGCAGTTGTTTGCTTTGTGGTTAGCTGCAGAAGTACGGAATTGAAGTATATTCCTTACGAAAATTAAATAAAGTTACCTACAGAAACAGGCTGTTCATAAAGTAAAACAGTAGGAAGTCTGCTGAAATTAAACGTAAAACAGTAGGAAGCCTGCAGTTGTTTGCTTTGTGGTTAGCCCCGCTCCGTTCGCCCTTGCTACACTCAGGATCACTACATTCCCCTACTCTGCCCCCAATTCCCACCCACCCCACTACCTCTAATTTTATATCTAACTAACTACTCCCACTACTCCCTCAACCAATCCCCAAGCTATACTACTCTCTCTCCTTACCTCCTACTACCAATTAACTTACCCCTCCTACTCACTGTCCACTTACTCAACCCTTGAAGATGTACTCTATCATTGTCAGCACACCCTCTAAGCCATCTAACACTACTTATACTCCTCCCCATTCTACTAGTTGCACACTACCAAACTGCCTATGAAAAACAATACCTCCTCAGTTATGAATACCTCAAAGCCCGGACCACAACTTCCCTACCCGGTTGCACTATCCCAAATAAACTAGACCTTAATATTCCAATCTACCACAAGCCATTTAACAATCACACAAATAAAGCTAAAGATTTACCTACCTCTACCAAAACTAGATGCTATCTATACTTAATTCTCAAACTAACCAAACTTATAGCAAGTATCCAGGCTACAATTCTAAAGGATGGAGACATTCACCCTAACTCAGGCCCACTAATTAACACCTGCAGATTCAACAATCCCACTGTTCCCATCTGCCTCCAGCAAAGATCCTTATCTGATTTCAATGTAATTCATCTGAATATTAGAAGCATTAAAAACAAACTACAGGACTTACATGCTCTCCTAGCTACCTATAACCCAGACATTCTTGGTCTTTCAGAAACCTGGCTAAATCCTGTCATAACAGACAATGAAATTCTCCCTCCAGGCTATAACATTCTAAGGTTGGACCGTACAGGCAAAAAGGGCGGAGGGGTAGCACGTAAATATAAAAACACCCTTGAAATGATCAAAGTAGTCCCTGACCTTCCCACATACAATAATGCAGAGATCCTAATTGCCAAAATTAAAATTAACAAAAGAAAACATATCAATACTGTCTGGATATATTCCCCCAGGTAACAATATAGGTACCTTAGAAGGTATTGTAAATGGACTATCTAACGCTAATCCCCAAGAAACTATTATTCTAGGGGATTTTAATATAGACTGGAACCTATGTTCCTCACAAACCCCAACCACCCACATTAAGCTATATGGATTCTCCCAACTAATACAATCTCCCACTAGATTCAATAAAAAGAGTAACAAAGGAAGTGTCCTAGACTGGATACTCACTAACCAACAACTTCAGAACTATATCTCGGAACCCTTCCAGATGACTTAAGTGATCACCTCCCCATCTTTATCATAAAAACCAAAACTAATAAAATCCATCAGCCCATTTATCAGACAATCAGGAATAAAAAGAATTTCAATCCCTTCAGCTTCCAATCTGATCTAATTCGTTGTAACCGGACCATACTCCACCATTTGCCTTTAGATGAAGCCGTAAACTACTTTAATTCCCCCTTTCTCTCTATCCTAGACTCACATGCATCCCCACGTACTTCCAGAGCTAAACCTAAAACAGCACCTTGGCTTACTAAAAGTACCAAAATAAAGATTTCTGAAAGAAACTCAGCCTGGTCCAAATGCAGAACCACCAAATCTGTATCTGACCAGCTCTAATACAGGCAACTTAGGAATGACACAAAAAGAGCTATTCTAAAAGACAAAAGAGATTACTTCCATAACCTACTAACTAAGCATCAAAACCAATCACAAAAATTTTGGGCAGGTATAAATAAAACATTACGGCCTGAAAATGTTACCAAACCAACCCCCTCTTGTCCAGCTAGGACTAGCACTGTCAATCTACCAGATACTTTCAATAACTTCTTTACTGATTCCATACTCATCCTAGCCCAACAGCAAACAGACACCTCTACTGATGGTCTGGAACTAAATGTCACCAATGACGAGAAGACCTTTAGCTTACAACCTGTCCCCACTAGTTACATTAGAAAACTCTTGACTAAACTTAAACCAACTACCCTTGCTGCTGACCGGCTCCCAGCTGAATACTTACAAATGGCAGCTGAAGTCATTGCTATCCCTATCTCGATCCTAATAAATAGGACAATCAATGAAGCCACCATTCTCAGCATCTGGAAGGTATCACATGTCATACCTCTGCATAAAGGTGGAAACTCTTTAGAATCATCCAACTATAGGCCCACAGCCATCCTCTCACCATTAGCCAAAATCATGGAAAAGTGTATTCATAGCCAGCTTATGCACTACCTAATCCAGAACAAACTTCTCACAAACTCACAACATGGCTTTAGACCCTATCACAGCACCACAACAGCATTACTATCATTCACAGACACCATCAATCAGAATAAGAACAAAGGTAAAATCTCATCAGCTCTCTTTTTAGACCTTTCTAAAGCTTTCGATATGGTCAATCATAACAAGCTAATACTCTCTCTTCGTAAACTTTCCTTTGTAAACTTTCCCTACATAATCATGCTATCAACTGGTTTCAACTTCAACATTATCTTCAAGGTGGAAATCAGGCATTGATCAGGCAAGGTAGACTCTCCACCCTTCTACCTGTTTCATTAGGAGTTCCACAAGACTCCATATTAGGTCCTCTACTATTCTCAATCTTTGTCAATGATCTACAGTCAGCCACCCCTGAAGCTACCTGTATAAAATACACAGACGACTCTACTTTGCTTTGCTCAGCCAACTCCCTCCCAGATCTCCAGACCCAGAAAACATTTAACTTAGTCGAAAGCTGGTTTTCTAGCAGACATCTACTACTAAATGCTAACAAAACCAAGTTATTGTTGTTCTCCCCAACCCATCGCTCCCCTCAGGTCACCTTCAGAATCACATCTAACAACGGTACCATAATATCCCTTGATGGCCACACCAAACTACTTGGGGTACTTACTAATTGACAATAGTCTGAAATTTGACCTTCATGTTAACCAAATAATTAAAAAAAAAACAATAACAAACTGGGTTCACTATACAGAAACAAAGCCTTCTTAACCCCTTTGGCCAGAACTAACACAGCATGCAACCACCTACTTTCCACTCTCCTGTATGCCTCCAACCATTCTCACTAACCTCTCTAAAACCGAACTAAATAAATTAACTGTCTGCTACAACCATACCACTAGATTCACTACAGGGGCTACCTATCGCACACATCACTGTCAAAATCTAAAACTGATGAAGAAAAAACAGATGGCTAGGGGTGCAGAGTGGTGCAGAACAAACGTAACCAAATAAAAAACAAATTGCACCAAAACTTCAAACACCAAATTAACAACAGCTGAAGTACATTAACAAAACAAAAAGTTAGAATTAATAAATGCATTTTTATGTGTGTGTGTGTGTGTGTGTGTGTGTGTGTGTATATATATATATATATATATATATATATATATATATATATATATATATATATATATATGGGTTCCATACACTAGATCGAATTTTCAGTAATTCGAAATAGTGCATGGAATTCTCACTGCAGCGAAAGTGCACTTACGCAAAGTTCAATACAACGGACGGGTGTTGTACTGAACTTCCGTGCAGTACTCACGGACCTTAGGGTTAGGGCACGGGTCATAATAAGGCTATCCCCTTACCATGACCCGTGCCCTAACCCTAAGGTCCATGATGACTGCAGCACAGTGAAGGACATAGCAAAGTCCTCCACTATGGTGCGATAGTCACGAACCTTAGGGTTAGGGCATGGGTTAAGGTAAGGGGATAGCTTTACTAACTATCCCCTTACCCTAACCCGTGCACTAACTCTAAGGTCCATGACTATCACACCATTGTGGAGGACATAGCTTGTTTTTTATGTCCTCCACTGTGCTGCGGTGTTTTCGGTGAAGTGCACTTATACAAAAGTTCACTTTCGTTAAAGTGAACTTTCGCAGAAGTGAGGCTTCCTATTACAAGTTCGAAGTAGTGAACTTTCATTCTTGTAATAGGAATCCATATATATATATATATATATATATATATATATATATATATATATAGGATTAAATAAGTTAAGCTTGGTTTAAACTTTTTGTTTTGTATAAATTGTGCATTTTTTATGTGTATATTTATATATAAAAGTTTTTTATTTGTAATTATGGTTTTAGTAATAGTCTATGAGGTAGGATGTGAAATGGGTTAATTTACTTCAACTGTTGTTAATTTGACGTATCAGCTGACTGCTGTTAGTAGGTATAAAAGTTGTAAAAGCAGATTTCAATTTGTCTGATGAAGCGACAGTTAGTCGTGAAAGCACTTACCTCTGCATTTGTTTTTATGTATTAAATGTCTTTGGTTGTATAAATTTTGGTGCAGTTTGTTTTTTATTTCAAAATCTAAGACTGCTAAAATGGCTCGAGTTCCCCAACCTACTACTCTACAATCAGCTTACAAAAGCCCACAGAATACTTAACGAACCAGACAGAGTTCTGGGTATACAACCCTTAATTACCCCTTACATGAGTATCAGACCACTGAGATCTACTGATAAATTAATGGTAAAAACCTCTAAATCCTGCAATCACGCCGGTGACTCAGTATTCTCCAATTATACAGCAAAAATTTGGAACTCACTTCCTCCTGACTTAACCCTTGAACCCTCTCTAACAAAATTTAAGATTGCAACAAAAACTTATTTCACCAACCACTGGCTATGTTTGTGCTCTAGCCCAGGTTAATCTCCCTCCTCAGGCTACCTCTCTATTATGCTTGTTGCTTTATATTTTTCTCTTCCTCATTTCTTCTGGCATTTCTACTCAGTTGTTATATTGCGCCCTACACCTTACTACCCAAACTTACTCCCTAATTTTCTCTCAACTTATTATCTCCTGCATATTTTTAACTGTATTTGTTAAATTATTCTTGTATTTCTGGAGCTTTTCTCCTCGAGCCTCCCCTGAAAATGGATATGTATCCAGTTGGACTTTCCCAGTTAACAAATGTCAAATAAAAAAATAAAAATAATAAAATAAATATTCTTCTTGTAGAAGTCAGACCAATGGGAGAAAATGTTTTCCATGCTAAGAACCTCAAGTCAGCTAGATGAAGTACTTCAGACAGACCAAGTGTTCTAACACAAAATTAAGATCCCAAGGGGGAGACACAGGTTTTCTTGGAGGTCTATTATGCAAAACCCCCTTCAAAAACATGTTGACATGGAAATGCCTTGAAAAGAGGGCAGACTTGTTGAAATGGCCAACAAATGAACCCTGACAGAGGAGTAAGACCAGCCACAGGAAAATAATTCACACAAATATTGCAAAACCAGAGAAGCACCAACCCAGAATGCTTGTGGTTATGTTGCTAGCAAAAACTAGAAAACCTTTTCCATTTGCTAATATAAGATCTTATGGTAGCAGGCTTTCTTGCCTTCAATAATACCTGCTACACATCCTGTCCTCACGTAAAGATGTGCCTAAAAGGTGTTAAGACCCTATCATCCAGGCAGTCAGCTGAAGTCGGGATGCGGCAAATAGCCCTGCTCTTACATGAGTAGATCCAGTCTGCGAAGAAGCTTGTGGTAAATTTCTCTGGATAATTCCAAAAGAAGGAAGGACCACTGTTGCCTGGGCCAGAAGGAAGTCACCACAGTGATTATGAGGGATTCCTTCTGAATCTTCAGAAGTATCCCAGATATCAGTGGAAAGGGTAGAAAATCATACAGTACACATTTCTGTCTAAGGAAAAGAAAAGGCATCCGTCTTCCAGGCCTTCTTGCATGGAGTGCTGAAGCAGAATTTTGCCAGCTGATTGTTCAGCGAGGGGGCGACAACATGTACCTGAAGAACTCTCCACAGATGGATCAAAATGTGAAAGATCCCCAGAGCTAGTTTCCATGTGTGAGTGTTTGCCTTTGCTCTACTCAGGCTGTCTGAAACACAATTTTGCTCCAACAGAATACAGGAAGCCTGTAGAGTAAGACTGTGTTGTAAAGCTATATCCCAAGATAACATGGCTAGTCTATAAAGTGGGTTAAGACATGGTTTCCCTTGCTTGTTCATGTACCACATCACTGTGGTACTGTATGCAAGTGGCCCAGGGGACCAAAGGTAATTCAAATTTGAGTGCCTTGATAAAGGCAAGCATCTCTTTTACATTTATGTGCCTATGTCTAACGTTGTTGTCCCAAATGCCTTGCACTGTTATTCCGCTCGACATTGTTCCTTGTTAAGTCTGAGACATCTGTGGTGACTGACTACTTTGGAACAGGAGGGGAGAAGGGGAGACCTGGATTCAGGGATATTTTGCTAGAGGTATAATGAGAATCACAGATGACATGACACCCAGAATCCTGGGGAATTCACTTGCAGTAACCTAAGTCTGAGTGGAAAAACCCTGGCATACATCTAAATATAGATTTCATCCTGTGGAAGAAAAGATCTTTGTCTTGAGGTGTCTAGCAGATACTCCAGGAATACAATCCTGTGTGATGAAGTCAAAAACGACTTTTGAATGTTCGCTTGGAATCCCAGTCTGCATAGGAGATCTCTCACCCAACTCAGAGATTCCTGACACTCTGAAAAAGACTCTGCAATGACAACCAAGTCATCTAAATATGGAAAATGTGGATAACCTGTAGCCTGCAATATGCTATAACTGGAGCTAGATACTTGGTCAACAATCTTTTGCTTAGAGCTCTCTGCATAGGTATTTTTATACCCCAAACAGACTCCAAAGATTTTTTTCTATGGTAGATTGCAAATGTTGTAGGTGTGATGGGGAAGAAAGACATAATTAGGAACATTTTTGGGGGACTGTAATGAGTTGGCAGACTTTAAAAATTTCCTGCAGACTACTCTGTCAAAAATACTAAGTGACCAAATTGGTGTAACTACGGAAATTATTTTTTTTAGCTTTTTTTTTTAGCTTTACTACATAATCACAATTGTCTAGACATATTAAGGCCTTGCTGATTTTAATTCTAGTGGCTGCAAAAAAAAAAGCAATTACTAAATTGAAGTCTAAACCAACTGTACTAGAAGTAGTGTATATAGTAACAGAGATAAAAGAACTGGAAGGATCTTTAGAAAAGAGTAAGGAGCAAATTACACAGAAAAAGTGGGAAATGTGGGAACAATCCATGCAGAATCATGTTTTAGAGGAGGAATGAGGTTTAAGGGAAGGCAGGAATTGAATGAGCTATGTAATGCTCTGTCTAGAAGATTATATATGATGCATAATGTTTGCAACTGAATATGTCAATATGGTTTGTTTTCATTTATACAGATGCATGATTGCCTATGCCATAAAGGATAAACCAATAAAGATGTTTCTTGTTTTAAAAAAATAATAAAGGGCATAAATTTCCACATCTGTCCTCTGGTAATTTTGAACTGCCAACTTGGGCCAGTAAGGTGACTGGGAAGATGCTCCCACATCTAAGGTCTGACCCTTCTCTTCCATGATTTTCACGTGGTCATCAATCTACAACCTGAGCAAGAAAGGCCCTGTAAAAGGAACTACTGAAAAGTGACCTTCAAGTCCTAGGCAAAGGATGTATAAAGCGGACTACAGTGGCACCAAATGATCACATCAGTGCTGGGTGGCCTGCTCACTCCCTCTGTGGCATCATAAGCTATCCACAACATGACAGAACTGACTGTGGAGTCAGTGGCCACCTGGACTTTGAGACAGCTCTCAATGCCTTTATTATTTTTGCTGGCTTACCCATTAAGTTAGAATGAAAATATAACATGCATTATTGGTAATGCAGCATTCTCAAACATAACAGCAAGGGCACAAGTGTTGAATTCCCTAAATATTCTAGAGCCTTTATTTTTATTTACTTGTTTTTTCTCTTATTTATTTTATTATTTGAGATATCTAGCTGGGCTAGCCCCATCCAGAAAAGCTACAAAATATACATTTATAAGTAAAATACAAACATAACAGAGTCAAAGAAATAAGAAGGAGCACACAAAGTTAGCTAAAAATTGAAGCAGTGTGCACACATGACACGCCTGCAGTCGAAACATCCTTGGATTCTCTATCTGAAGGGCTGATCCCTTGGGCTTAGGACACAGAGTTATACTTCAGTGCAGCCACAGAGTCCATCTGGTCAGGGCAGATAGCCACATAATCTGTGCCTAACTGGCATAACCATGTGGGATAAAATATCTTGCCAGCTTTTCTAAAAAAAAATGAATCATTTGTGTCAGGGTGCCTCTATTCCTGGACCATCAGGTCCTTAAAGATGTCAATAGTAGTTTGCACTGCACGGGTGTCTAGTCACGGGCTCAGAATGTCTACTAGAAACACCTTTCATTAGAGGCAACCACTCAAGAACAACTTCACTTCTGTCATTGTCCAGAGAATGTCTCCAAATGTGGATTCCCCCAGAGTGAATGTAGGCCCATTCCTCCATCTATGTAGCTGGAACAATTCTCAAAGACTGACTGCATCACCAACAACTAAGGGAGGTATCAGCAAACTTGTACAACTTTTTTGTAAGCTCTTTTAAACCACAAAAAAGGGGGTTGCAAGCCATTTAGATGCAGGGAGAGCTGAATTTTCTGCTTAGAACAGAGATCAAAATCATCCCACGGGATGAAGCCTAAAATTTAGGTCCTAAATATTGTAACAAAAAAGTTGCCAATATTCTTGGTGCCTAGAATGTACAGTCTTGTTGTCTGTTATGAAATAACATCCAAATTACTAATGAACATAGAGATTCAATGTATAAACAGAAGCTAAAGTCTGAATGTATACACTTCTGTACTGAAAAACATAATAGTTAAAGCACAAGGTTATCATCAGCTTTGGCACTTTCATAACCTGCAAATGTCCAGAACAATATTTGTGACTCACATTAAATCAAGCTGACTACACATAAAATGGCATTTGGTAAATGTATTCACTCAAATCCCATTTAATTCCATAGTGTGGCATCATTGTTTTATGAAAACAGATCCCGGGTGTGGGGTGGGGGTGGGGGTAAGATAGTTTCCCCAAACCTCAAGATTGAGTGATCTTGGAATTAGTATATTCTGAGGGGTGAGACAGTTAAGGGTAGAAGTGGGGTTTGTTTCCCTGCAAAAACATTTCAGTTAACATTTTTATTAAATGTTTCCTGATGTTAACTTTGCTGTTGTAATGTTTTGTTTTCTAATTGCAGTAATTCTAATTATTTACTACAAATACCCAAGATTTACTTCTGTCTTTCAGTATATCTAAAAGCTGTTTTTCTAAAACAATTTAAGAATCAAAGTGTCACATGGGCTGTAGGGAGGCTAGAAGAAAAATTCTGAGCTTATACTGTTACATTTACTTTAGATGTGACACAGTCAGAGTGGCCATTATGTCACTCAGATGACAGCTCCAAAATTGCCCAAAAAGAGATGGAAAGTGCACCCTCAAGAAAATAATAAAGCATCTGGTAGAGGCATCATGCAAGCCAGCTGTCAGTCAGTTCAAGCCAAAGAGGCAAGCGCTGAATTACACATTCATTTTTATTTTGTTTATAAATCACACTTACTCCTGTCACATAAACTAACAATTTTATATATACTGGAAAATGTCATATATTCAGATTTGTTTATCCTCATAATCCAAAATCTGCTATGTCCAGTTATATTTTCGACAGTCATAAGGTATCTAGTTAATTTCTAAAATGTTTAGAAAAAGGCAGCAGTATCTATCTCTTGCTCCCAACTTGGCTAACCTGCACAATACAGTGTCTCAATTTAATTATAAACTGCAGCTACTCATACCCAGTGAATGGTGTGCAACAGTACTAGTAAAGTAAGTGAATGGTTGTGGTCCCAAACGTAATCCTTTCTCAAAGAGGTTTAAAATGATCATATTCTGCAACTTCTCAGTCTCACTGCAGGCACTGTCTTAAAAAATTGTTAAAATAACATGTCCATCAAATGTACTCTGAAAACTCACAGACCTTTAATATTACTTGAGATGGTCAAATTTGATAAGCAACCTCAAAAACTTGCTAAAAATACGGCTAATTGCAATGATAGCTCTAAAGACTGTAAGCCTTCAACAGGTTTGCACTTTGCTAGCATTTTATTTCTGAATCAATTATTATAAACTTTTCAGAACTCAAAACTCCAGTGGAATAACTGCATGAAAACATTGCCCAGAATCCATTTGGAAAGTGATGCGTATTATCCCCTAAACAACACAGCTGTGCTTAACCACTCTAAAAGAATGCAGCAATCTCTCCTTTGTTATAGCATACCGTACTTATGCAAACTACTTTCACTGGGGAAGCAATTGGGAATGCTCTTGCTCGTGCCGTGAGTGTCATTCACCCCAGAGCCAAAAGACACCCCACACACACACAAAAGCTAACCAAGCCAAAGTGACATAGCAGTAGCAGCAGTTAATTATAACATTAAATACTGCTAATCCATGCCTATTAAAATATGCACCTGAGACCTCGGAATGTGCATCCTTGTAAATATGACAGAGGAATGCTCAGTGAAGGTGAACCATCTTTATTATATCACACTCATGTTATAGGCTGCAAAGAGAAAAAAATGCCTTCTACTTTTTATGCAATTTGGAACAAAAATGCAGTGTCATGCAGCACAATAAACATATTTCAAATGGAAGATATAAATAGGACCTTTGAAGAACAATGACATGTAATTCACTACCTAAAACAACAGCATATCAAATGTGATTATAAGATGTACAAAAATAGAAAAGAACTGCTGATAAATCTAGCTATGATTAAAGCAAGCTTGTGTGGTAAAGGCAATGGCCAAATGAGTCGGTCGAAATTAGAACTGGTTTATTTCTCGAGTGTTTAAGTTCTCTGGACTGCATGGTCCTTTTTTCAGCTACATTCTGCTTACTGTAAACATACAGCTAGGACACATTTGCATATTACAGTAGGCACCATTTGTGATTTAACACATCCTAGAAATAAGGGTGAGGAAGAAGCTTCAGTATTATAACAAGCTTTAGTCAATAACGACAAAGTAGTGGTAGATCTGCATAAAGAGGGAAAAGATTTAATGACAGTGAAGTTTTTTTTTTTGCAAGCTCAGTAATGAGGAAATTGAAAAAGAAAAGATTAATTTGTCTTTTACACGTTAGAAATCCTAGAAGGTGGCACAGATTTAAAATTCTCTGCACTGTGTCACAGACTGTCCTGTAAAGCATGACTAGCCTCCTACCTGATGGTATTTAGAGAACAAACAAAAACAATGAATACAAGGTTGTATCAAATAATATAAAACACAGAAAATTCATAATATGCAGTAGTTGTTTAGGTTTTGTTATTTATATTTCAACAGTATGCTAATGTCTAAAGATACCTAATCTGAATGATGATATATAGCTCAAAAGTCTCTGACATTAAATTGAGAATACTGCATCAAGTAATTAGATGTTTCTTCTGGTATAAGGAATTTTGTACCGGAATAGAATAGTACTAATTCAAATTCAATAAGCAGCTGAGATGGTGTGTGTGTGTGTGTGTGTGTGTGTGTGTGTGTGTGTGTGTGTGTGTTGTTTACATAAATAGATATACAAACATATATACATATGTGTGTGTCTACATAGATATATAGATTCAGTATTTATTTACTTGTATTTTTTTCCAAGGTAGAGCAGTGATCTCCATGGCCCTTTTTCACACTCAGCCCAGAAGCTGTGTCTGGTTAGTTAACTTGCTCAGAGTTAAACAGTTATAGGCAATGAAAGCTGAGGGAATCAAACCTTGGACCACTGAACTACAAGAAACAGTTCATTAACAGCTCCTTAATCCTCTAAACCAACATACATACATACATACATACACACGCTTGTATCAGTGTACATGTCTGTGGTGAGGACCAGCACAGCTAAATACAGAATAAATGGATGCTGGCCATCTCTCACCTCATAGGAAGGATATTGAGGACCTGCACTACAATAAGGACACGAACCGTAGCACAGCAGCTTGTTCACCTGATGGGTGAACAATGTGGATTACATCAGCACAGAGCACACTGTTAGAAACATACTTCCATGGAAGCAGTATTAATGCTCATAGCTTCCCTCTGAAGAAAGGTTGGGTAGAAGTTAACATATCAGAATAAACAAGAATAAATCTAGCTGCAAATGTCCTCACTAGATGCATAAGGTTCACCTTAAATTGCACGAATTGAAAAAATCCAAGTGCCTTAGCAAACTGCCTTCAAAAGAAATGGGATCCAAGTGAAAATCACACATATGAAAGACACTAATAACACAACAAATATATTAATATTAACTCAACAAATTCAGATGATAATTTGATTAAATTCAAATGACTAATTAGAAATAAAAACAATTGCAACAGATGCAATTAGAATGACATAATCTGGTGTGTATTTTTCAGAAGTTCAAATATTACTTCCACTGCTTCAGGCAGCAAGCGATTGTTCCACTGTTTTGCTAACTCCACTTCTTGCATCACATTCCGTTAAAAAGCACTTAACTGCTTGGAATAACTGATATGATGCCAGGGAAGGAGAAAGAGTGGCAGATTCAGTTGCCAGGTAGCGATTTAAGGTCAGATGCCAAGCAAAGGAGCCATACCACACAGATGCAAAAAAGATCACGTAATGTAAATTGATCCTGCTTTTTTCAATTTGTTTTCAGAAGTATTATTTTAGTCAAAGAAATTCAAAGACTGTGGGGATATGGGGGTGACAGGGTGAGGAGAGGGTAAGCTTCTGGGGATGACATAGGAACTGGAGTGGGTGGGGTCTCAGAAAAAGATGGGATGCAGAGGAATTAAACTGTTTGTTGTTAGTAGTTAGGTAGTTGTGTTCCACAGTGAATAGCTGAGCAAGCCAGGGTTGGAACAAGAACATAGCCAGCTACTTCTGAGGTGTTGTTTAAGTTGAAGGATGATAGTTTGTCTGCAACTTTAACAGGAAGAGGGATAGAGTTCCATTTTTTTGAGATGTAGTTGATCTTGACCTTGGCATTCAGATTAAAACACTTGCATACACAGACCAATAGTATAAAAGGAACACTAAGAGGGATTTTTGGAATGAGAATGATTTCCCCCACCCCACTGTGCTTTGTATTGCAGCTCTGGAAACCCCTTTTCATCAGACAGTGTCCAGCTTATCCTACGAGAACAAGAACACTCCTAATTGGGGGGGGGGGGGCAGTTAACAAAGATTCTGATTTTGCTGGCAGTCAGTGCAGAGGATTAAGGTTTTGAGCTATTAATGACCTGCTTCTGGTAATCCAGGATTTTATTCCTTCTGCCTAAATTGCTTACTGTTTGACTCTGACCAAGTCACTTAACTGGCCAGTGCTCTGGGAAATTAGGCTAGATTCCTCAATGGTTCCTTGAATCTCTTGTCTGGTAACAAACTATGATTCAGAAAATAAAGCAACTACAGCTCCTGTTAGGTAGAAGTCTGCATTTGTAAGCTCTTAAGGTGGACTGTATATTTGTCTTTTGTTTATAACTGAATTTTTTTGAGAGAACTTGGGGAGAACAGATGTGTCAATAGAATACTGATGCAGGAAGGTGTATGAATGAATCAGATGAACTGTTTCAGTGTAAAGCTTTTTGATGATGTCCAGTATATACAATTCTAGTATTGTTACTCCTGTAAGATGGCACTGTCAGTTAAGCTTTAACAATGCGTTTAAAGTACGTGAAATGTGTTAATAATGCTTAGTACTACTATGACAAGTTTTAGAGGCCGCGGTGGTGCAGTGGTTAGCGTTGTCGCCTCACAGCAAGAGGTTCTGCCGTTCGATTCTCGGCTGGAGCGCCTTCTGTGTGGAGTCTGCATGTCCTCCCCACGGTCGAGTGACATTAAAAGACATGCAGGTAGGTGCGTGCGTGAATGGGCATGCCTTCTTTGAAGGTTGGGCGTCGGGCTGGCAACTCGGCACCGTAAAAATCCACTGCCAATCATTAGCGGACAGGAGTTCCGCTGTGGTGACCCCTAACCGGGAAAAGCCGAAAGATTTTTACTACTATGACAAGTTTACTTACACAACTGTACTTTTCATATGTACATTTCTAAATATGCAGAACATGAAAAGAAATAAGGATGAGTTAACAAGAACTGGGACTGCGTAGTACTGAAAGACTGCTGACAGTCATGTTTGGTCAGCAGTAGCACCCCCATCTGTATCTGCTCTGGATACACCACTGCTTACACTGTGATCACAATCACAGTGAGTCTTATTATAATGTAGTGGTTGGCTCTCTATTTGTACACCACCTTTCATAGTTTGATGGCATTCATGACATACATAACCCTATGTGAACACAATACATGAAAAGTTCTGGACAACATACAATCCGTTCCTGCTGTTCTGATGCCAGTTTGTTCAAGACACTTTGTTAGTTTTGGAAAACTACTGCTGCTAAAGTGATTTCTATTTATTAAAGAATCCACAGTCATTGTCTCCAAATAGTCGTACAGTGTATATCTTAAAAAAAAAATCTTTAATACCTCCATAGAAATCACTGGTTTTACTGCTTGAGCTTTTAATATATCTAATCGCATAGTGTTATTATGATGAGGTTGTGTTCTGCTAATTGATGTGCTACAAGTTTCTACAATGCAGATCAAAGGGTTGTCTGTACGTAAAACACAATGGCATGAGGACTGGTAGTGTTCCTCAAAAAAAAACAGCATGTGGTACATTAACATCTACTAAAAGATAGTCTAGGAGCAAGTATATCCACAGCTTTGGAGGCATATCAAGCCAACTTTTTTTCAACACCAAACCTTGAGTTATAGTATAGATGAACTACAGAAAGAGCTAGCGGATGTGTTACAAAAAAATAAACCTACATGAGGTCCACTGCACTCCAGTAGATTGTCATGTAGTTTCCATTTATGACAAAGCAGTCATCAACCAAGATTCTTCTTTATGAAAACCAATGAACATTTTCGTGTACGGCATGAAAAGTGAATTTTGGAATGTATTCCAACATTATTCATGCTGAAGCAAGACACTGTCCTAATTTGCAGATGTCTGCAATACAGAAAGAATGCTTGTAGAAGCAGAGAGCAAACAACAGGTTGTGAAAGCATAGCTTTCCCAATACATGTTCATGATTCTGTCCATCATAAAGTAGATTCAAGAACAGTGCCCAGAATACCAGCTGATATGGTTGCTATTATCAGAAATGATTGGTGTATCAGGCCCTGGAGTGACACAATATCACTTGACATCTTTAAAAGATGCAGCAATAACAGACAATGGAAAATATTTAAATTCCTAACTGCTATAGCAAGGACCAGAGTCTAGAAAGCGTAACTCTGACACCCATGCAATGTTACATATCTCTGTGAAGCTATCATATGCCTGGGAGTCCTATGATGCAGACAATGACTATGATTTTCCCTTCACAGCAACAGTTCCTTATCACAACTGTTATAAATATTAACATGATTGTTATAGAGCTGAAATCTCACCATCTGGCTGATGGACATAATGGAGTTGACCCTTGATGTGGTAATTTCTGCAGAGATAAATACATTATTGCTGTTATGAAAACAAATGGCTGCCATGTCATGTCCACTTTAAATCTGAAAGGTATGATCAAAAGGAAAGGATATACCTAGTTCTGTAGGTGGACTATGAATATCTATACTAGCTCCAGGGATGATCTACATGGGGATGTAAATGCCTAATTCCCAGCAAACACTATCATTCCATATATATTTCTACCTGCTGCCTTACGCCACATTGGTCCATGCTGCAGTATTGCCTCAGGGATGTTCTAATGCCACACGTGTTGGTCAGTTCAGACATCTACACTTCCTTCAATGTTTTGTTTTTTTTTTTGTCAGGGAAGCAATCTTAAATGGCAAGAATCTCAAAATTGTTATTGAACACAGTTGCAACTCAATATTTACGGTGCACACCTTATTTTGTCCATGTCAACCCTCAAATGTTACACAGGACAGACACCATACAAGACATAGTTGCATATATTACAATATACTAGGTAATACACAGTGGTGCAGCATTTTGACTTCAAATGGGAGTTCATCTGAGAGCCTGAAGTTCACAGTTTTACATCAAGTCCTATTTCAATCACTTGCAGTTAAAGTAAAAGGGTGGTTAGAAAAGAAGGAGGCATAGTTTATTCTTATGTGCCAGAGGATCACAACATTGCATTAACTTGAAAATGTTTCGATATGAATAATAGCAGGTATTGCATTTGTATATTTTGAGCTAAACATACTCATAGTATATGTACACCCTACAACAAAAAGAGTATACATTTTGGGAATTTGGGATGGTATTATTAAGGGTTAAATGTACATCCAATTTCTCTGACTATAAAATAGGTTCAGGTTCAGTGAAACCTTGACTTCCAAGAAGGGTTTCTTTATGCCAAGGTGCCAGAAGCTATGTTTTGTATTCACAAGTACCTGTGTTGCACTGTGTTACTGGCCAGTACTGTAAGAAGAATAAATCATGTTTCATGTAAGAGCTTTCTTTCACTTAAGAACTGATTTATAAAATTTAATAATGTGTTTGTTATGGCCTACTGTGAATCCAAGTTACCTTGGATCCAGTGTCATAAAAGCTTTCAAACATTTCAGAATTATTTTCATCAGCAGTAACTCCATGATTTTCCCACAGCAAATATCAAACTGACAGGTTAAAAACACTTGTGTAACAGACTCACATGAGCACAGTAACCATACCCTCCACCTCACACTCAGTTAAAATTGTTAGTTGTATTACTGCCTCATCCAAGTTCACCATTAAATGTCAGAAGTGTACATAGCAGCCTAAAAAGTGTTCTGCTTTGAAAAATACTTCAGAAAACCTAATGTTCTACACATTTTCCAAATGTTCTTTTAGTCTAATGGTTGTTACTTATATTTGATGTTAAATACTTTATTGTATGTTTTGGGCACTAACACTGATACAGAATGGCTACAGAATGCAATCACACCCTTCCTAAAGCTTTAACATAAAAACACAGTCTACTTGAACAATGATTGCCAAAAATAATCTTATGAGGCCTCAACAGAAAGCAAACTGGATAACTGGCAAATGTTGTTTGAATCAGGCTATACACACTGATAGATACTGCTTGAATAATTAATAATTAATTTAGAATAAAAAATCTGACAGCTTTCCAATTTATTTTCTTTCCTTCAAAGATTTATTTTACTGCCAGTTTCCCTGTCATAAATGACTAGACCAAACACAAGTCCTCTGTAATTAAGTTGCCAATTTATTGTTACATTTTACTACAAATGCAATATTTGTTACAAACCAGACAGATTCTCAGCTAGATGAAAGTACAGATACACATACTTCACATAACCTTTATGAAAAGAGCAAGTATTAGGAAAATGTACAAAAAGGAAGTTAACTGGGAAGCAAATATGAACAACATGGCAAAGGAGTCAGCCAAAATACATCTGTACTCAGGACTTGCACACATTTTAATTCATTAGTGAACTCTCTAGTAACTCCGCAGTGGTGGTGCTGCGTTAACGTTGTCGCCTCACAGCTAGACGTTGTCCTGTTCGATTCTCAGCTAGAGCGTCTTCTGTGTGGAGACATGCGTGAATGGGCATACCTTCGTTGAAGGTTGTGCGTCAGGGATGGCAACTCGGCACGTAAAAATCTACTGCCAATCATTAGCAGACCGGAGTTTCGCTGTGGCGAGCCCTAACCGGGAAAAGCCAAGAGACACATACACACACACACACACACACACACACACACACACACACACACACACACACACACACAGTGAACTCTCTAGTAAGAAAAAAAAAATACTGTCAGACCTATATCACTGGAATAATACATCAGAACCATAGCATTATGCAAACTGTGCAGAATGTACAGTGATGGGAAACTAATTTGGCTCCCTACTGTAATTCCAACTCTCAGAATTAAGGGATCAATAAACAAAAATAGTAAGACAACAGTGCAAGTTGGAAATTGCTCTTCTCCTTTAAAGTTGATTTTTCCAAGAGGGCAACCCCCCCTGCACTCCTTCCCTCCATTACATTTACACACATTGTTTGCTTAGAAAGCGGTTCCAAGAGATGCAGTCAACATCCTAATGAAAGTCTAATGAAAATATAGTATGTGTACACTATTGAAAACCTAAGCAATACTTAAATGTAGTTGCAGGAAGACCAAAAGGCATATGTTCCATATAAATGACCATATAACTGCAGGATGAAATCTGGATAAATGTTTGAAAGGCATTGTTTCTAAAATATGGATATATGTAATGTAAATAAATTTAAAAAGTAAATAAACTAGTTTCAGACAAATGTCAGAGAAAGTGAAACGACTACGCTAAAGTGATACCTGTGAGCCAGTGTCTTTAATCCTTGGACCTTTTTGTAAAATTCTTTGTCATCTAGATAAACAGTGACAACTAACTTTAAAACTATAATATCACTAAAACAGTGGTGTTTTAACTTGCAAGAAAACAAATGTGGTTATTTTATAATGTATAAAAAATCTCCACATCTGCTTAAAAGAAAGTAATCAGAAACAAAGCGTCACTTATTGTGAAAGTGGATTCATATATACATGCATACATATACATAAATATGTATATACATATATATATATATATATATATATATATACCTACGTGTGTGTGTGTGTGTGTGTGTGTGTGTGTGTGTATATATATATATATATATATATATATATATATATATATATATATATATATATATATGGATTCCCTTCACAAGCTCAAAGTTTCAAAACTTCAAACTGCAAATGGTTAAGACTGTAAGATCGGAGTTTTGAATGGAGATCGCTGTACAGAGTGGAACAGGACATTTACCATTTTCCTCACTGTAGTGCAATCTCAGAGTTGGTAGATTTATTTTGCATGGGGGTGCATGGGGGCTTGTCCCTTTCAAACACGTAAAAAAAAAATGTTTTTGTTTTTATTTATTTTTTTATTACAATTTCTAAGTTTCAAAACTGTGGTCTCAACCATTTGCAGTTCGAAGTTTTGAAACTTTGAGTTTGTGAAGCAGATCCATATATATATATATATATATATATATATATATATATATATATATATATATATATATATATATATATATATATATACACACACACACGCACGCACTTTTTTTGTTTTAATCAGATAAATTGAAAACTCTCTTTATGGCTTAGGAGCAGTTTATTTACAGTGCAAAAGTGTAGTTTGCTTACATTATAAGCAAGTAAACTCAGATCTACCCCTCCAGCAAAAAAAAAAGGTACACTATTCAAGTTATTTACAAATTTACAATTCAGTTCATGATGCAGCTCCTTTTCTTGATAATGCAGCTCAAGAGAAGCTGTTTATTACCCTTAGACTCACAGTAAATCCACAGGTAAACTCCTGGTACTCCACAGTTAAGTCCATAGATTCTTATGGGTGTGGTTCCTCAAACAGTCTCCATTATTGCTCTACAAATCCTTTTCCAAGACAGAAGACATTTCTAGCAGGTTACACTACAGGCCTTCTATTTAACAGTGCTTCACCACATTTTACATTTCCCAAGCTTTTACAAGTTTTCATCACCATATTGTATAGTACATGCACAGCATGGCTGACTCTTACTAGCTTTTATTAGCATAACCTGTAATACAGAAGCACTTTTGTACAAGTGAAACAGTCAATATACTAAAATATGTAACTCTATGAATGATGTAAATTTGTAAAACAGACAGTATTTTTATTGGGCTCAACACATGAAATAACTTCTTTCTATGAAAGCTGACAATACCATAAGTACTTCAGTAACATGATAAATGAAAAAATATACAAGAAGTCCAAATATTTAAAATGCTGGTTCACAGCTTCACAGCCCAACACTCTTCCCACTATGTGACAATGACTGTCTGTGATAGAAAACTGACAAATTGTTGTATTCAATAATTTACCATTTATAGCAGACTAAGAAGGACTAAGATTCTTGGAATTGATACCATTGTTAGGATTAATGCTGAAAGATGTTAAAACTCTGAAGCCAATGTTCTTACTTGCAGTTTTACTACAATTCTGACATGATTAAAGAGCCCACATACAGTTAACAACAACAACGAGATGCTTCACACTTCCTTATCGTGGGATTCCCCATATGCTTTCATTATATAATTTAATGTAAACCCATCATTCCTTTAAGAAGCCACCACTACAGCAGGAAACAACAGAAAGAATCCATAGCCCACTTTCTAAAGTCAAGAAGAATCTGTGCATCTTGTATGTAATTTATTTTTAATAAACCCCATCACAGGAATCTGAAAAGAGAGTGGATGTTGGTGTTGGGTCCAAACAGATTTCAGAAACCATTTCATTTTTCTCATGACAAGTCTTGCTAGAGGAACTATCATAATAGTAGAGACAAAGAAACTCAGAATCCTGTGATATTCCCTGGACAAAGTCAGACTAAGGTTTCAGAAAATCAGAAACTATTCCTTGTATGTCTATTTTGTCCTGAAAAAGAAAGGTCCTCATAAGAGATGTACACAGAAGCAACCCAGAAACTCTGTCTTGTGAGAAAGAATGACAGATTTATGTAAACTCACCTGGAGGCCCAAACTGAGAAGGAGATCATTTAAATAGGTTAGAGATGCCTGACATTTTGGAAAACAATCAGCAAATTTAAGACAGTTGTCTAAATATAGAAACATGTGAATCCTTCACTTCATGCAATGAGCTGTAACTGGTGCCAGACACTTTGTAAAACTCTTGAAGCTATAAAGAGTCCAAATGGTAAGAAAGAGAATTGAAAATATAAGCCAGACATAGAAAATCTTTGCAAAATGTCCGAAGTCATATAGAGTTGGAAAGTGATGATAAGCATCTCATAAATCTACAGTTACAAAAAACAAACAAAAAAAAAAAAAAACAAGAGATGTGGACTGAACGGTAACAGGGCCCAAAGGGAAAGCATCTTGAACTTCGGGACTTTGATGTCAAGATTTAGAAAAGAAAGGGCTAGGATTTTTCTCCAAGTTCCTTCTTTCTTTGGCACCAGAACAATTCCTGATGTTTGTTTTGAGGGAATTGGTTCTATGACCCTAAAACAGCATTTGCTCCTGAACTGGTGGAAACAGAGAAGTCTGGTTTAAGTGATGCGGAGAATCTCCTGAAAAGGAGGGAGGGAGCCCTGCTGCTAATTGTAGCCTTTATAAATGATAGTCAGAATATAGTTTTCTAAAGATATCTGGATGCCACTGAGGAAAATGAAGACCTAGACTTAGGGGGAGATTTAGTGGGCTGCCAAGGTGGGGGGGGCGGGACACCTAAAGAGGCATATAGTCAGTCTGACTTTTTGGATTGCCCTTGAGTCTGGGAGGTTCCTCCTGTCTTTTATTGAGCCTCCTTGCCATTGTTTATTGACATTTTGCTTGCCTGTACCTTGCTGAGACTGTTTGTTTTGTTTCCTATAAAAGAATCCTGTACTTGATGGAAAAGACTTATTAAATTTTAAGGAGGAGGACTGAAAAATCTGTGTACTCTCCCCAAATTAATTTTTCTCTTTCATCAACTCTAAGGAACTCAACAGAAGAGGAGCAAAATAGTTCCTCTCTATCTAAGGGAGAATTCAAAATCTCAGCTTTGACATCCTCTGATAAAATTTGTGAACATAGCCAAGCAACTCTTCTCAGAACTGATCTAGTAGCAGCTGTTCTGGATACAGCATCAGCAAAGTCGTAACAACACTTCAAAGAGTGACTGGTTACCTGAGGAACAGAAGTTATTAAAGAATTCAGAAATGTTTTAATCTCTGAAAGGGGAGGTTAGTTGTCAACTTTCTCATATTTTCTAAAGACGCAAGCAGGTATTTTGACATATCAGCCTGATAACTGAGAATTCTGAAGGCTAAAAGAGAAGAATAGACTTTCTTCACAAATCTACCAAAAGCTTTCCAATTTTTTGTCAGAATGGATGGGGTTTGCATTCACAAGGAGTTTGGCACTAGATGGTTTAGTCAAAGAAATAACCATAAGATCTGATTTTGGATTAGAAAATACAGATACTTATGAGACTGAGACACCTTATACAGTCTTATCAGACTTTTTAAGGGCTGGGAGTTGATTGTTAGGAATACTGCAGGCTGTCATGAAAACATCCTTTAAAGCTGGTAGCACAGGTGGGACAGCTGCAGGATGATGAAAATCCAGTTGTACGAATCCTAGGAATTTTGCTGTGATACTGTAATTTTACATTGCTCCCAATGAAACAATTATTTTTTCCTAATTATAGTCCCCCTACCCCTACCCCGGTACTAGAGAATTACATTCTCAGTCAAACTCCTGCTCTTCCAACTGGCAATCAGTACGAAACAGAGAAGCAAATCATTTTATTTTAAAACCCAGTGAGGAATCAGAAGTTAAGGAGTTAAAGGGTTGCAATAAGCCCTTAGCAAAACCCAGACAATTATCCCTGTTCCTCCTCTGACAAACAGGAAAATAAATATACCTAACTTTTTAATTACTTTTTCTAGGAGACTCCTTAGAAAATGATCAACCCCAGAAGGATGCTGTTCCCCACAAATCAAGCACTCAAGGTCCAGCTTTTTAGTAAAGCTTTATCTGCTCCTTCCTCTGAGACTGACAAAAGTGGTTTTCTCCCTTGCCTGATAAGGACACTCCAGCAGCCCCAAAGAGCAAGCCAAACTCTCAGCCCTTAATGGCTTCTCAAGAGTAGTGTCAGCAGGACTGAGAGACCAGGATGAGCAGGCCAAGGTACCTGATTTGGCCACAGAATCAAAGCTATCTACAAACAAATTCTGTAATAAAATCCTTCAATGATCTTGCACAGAACTATGAATACTGCAGAAAAGAAGTTAGAAATTTCTCTTTACTTTATACAAATGGGTATTGTGGATGGATGTGAAGGGACACATTAATTAATACATTACTGACTGACTCGAGATATAAACTTGATTCCAAGCAAATGGGATGACAGACACTGAAGTTACTGGACTACAGAATTTTCTTCAAAATGAAAGCCTGTGCTTTATTGTAGTATGTGGCTATGTCTAATGAGGGAAAACAATAATATAACTGCAAGACATTCAGTTATAACATTAAAAGTACAGTGGGCCAGATTTCAAAACATCAGCACAGTTTGAAAATAGAGCCAAAAGCAGAAATACTGATGAGGACATGGCAGGGCCTACAAATGTACCAGAAGCATTACAGGCATATGCAATTCAATACAAGAAGTCCTAGCATATTGACACTATTTCTATGCGCACCTAGAGACACTGCTACCCATGTGCACACAGGTTCCTCTTAAATTAGATTCATTCCATTTACAAGACATCTTATTCTCTCCATTAGTGTATGCATACTTGTGCTGCTGTGGATAACAATAACTTACTTTGTAATTATAAATACCACTTTTACGAAACATAATAGCAGTCAAATTTCTATCCATATCTCGTGTTTTCAATTAATTTTTCAGTGATTCGTAGTCAGATGAAATGTTTGGGCTACTACTTTGTCTTTGTACTGTTGGACAGCTGAGTATTAAGCTGCCCAGCAAATCCTGACCATAAATATTTATACTATAAAACACTTCCACTGATCTCCAGACAAAACATTTCTTGTGTAGGGGCAACTCCCCTGCACCCATACCCCCTAAATTATATGCAGCTACATAGATATAGATAATACTACATACTGTCTCTGCTGTCAACACAGCAGTGGAGAAAGTGCAAAGTATACAGTTCAATGGAAGCCATTTTCAACATAATGGTTCAGCAGCTAAAGGGCTCAATATAAATAGCCTTCATAGAACTGTCAGGCTCCCAGTTATACCTGTCAACAAAGTACTTGGTGTCTGCAGAACATTTTATGGACCCACATGTGTATATTTGAAGGCCGAGAAGGTTTGTGCCTTGATTGATTTGCACACATTGTGTGAAAATTTTTTTTAGAAATGTCCTGCTCCTAAATGCATTGCAAGCTCTGGGTTGCATCTTGTCCAGACTGTAAGTAGTTTTGAATATGTGGTAAAAGATACTCATGCTTCTCAACTGTAAAAAAAATAATTCCTGGATTGCAACCTTTTCTCTGCACATGTGTAAACAAAATATTTGGCATGTATAACGTACAGTTGTGTAAGCTGCACTTACCCAAAACGGTAGATGTTTGAATTCCTCACTGCTGCAGTAGCCCTTAGGCTATGAATGTTATTTCTTGCCTAGGAAACAACAACCATTCAGCTTTAAAAATCCTTTCAGAGCTTTCCTGCCAGCAGAAAGAAGGAGAGGGAGGAAAATGCTACGGAACAAAAAAAAAAAGAAAGAAAAGCCCAAAATGTCCACACCTTGGCATAAAAAAACACACCAAAAAACAAGGTGAAATGGAGGGAGCGGCTAATGCAGCAGTTACCGTTCGAACATCTACTGTTATGCTAAGTTCAACTTACGCAACTATACTGTGAGCATCATACTGATCACTGCTGCAGTAGCCTTAGCTATATGGGTAGATTACCCTAGCTTAATATATTTGAGAGGTTGCAGGAGAAGAGTCCAGGAGCACCTGGAGAATGGCTCTAGCTTGATCTAGACCTAGAGAAGGAATCAAGCTTATAGTGCTTTGTGAAAGCATGTAAAGACGACCAAGTAGCACCTCTAGAATACTTCTAGAATCCAACCCTTTCCAAAAAGCCATAGATGAAGCCAAGGTTTTGGTAGAGTGGGCCTTGACCCTGCCTGGAATAGTTTTGTTATGGTGAGTATAACAAAAGGTAAAAGCCTTAGACAATAATCTGTAGTCTGTTTTGACACAGGTTGTCCTTTCTTCTTACCTTCACAAGAAATGGACAACTGATCCAAAGATGTGAAAGATATAGTTCTGCCAATATAGTATCAGACTTGTCAGTGAACATTCAAGATTTGGATCATCCTTTCTTCTTCATTTTTAGGTTCAAGAAAGAAAACAGAGAGATGGATGGTTTGGCTTAAGGTAAACTTGGATATCACTTAACGTTTAAAAGAAAGATCAGTTCTCAAAGAAACTCTGTCCCTATGGAAAATGAGATAGGGTTGACTCACTATAAGAGACTTCTAGCAGAGGTCAGAGCAATCAGTAAAATGGTTTTCCATTTTAAAAACCTCAAGTCAGCCAGCTTACCTGGTTCAAATAGAACAAGTGTTAGCTTCTCTAACACAAAATTAAGAAGCCAAGGAGGGGTCACCAGTTTTCTTGGAAACCTCTTATGCAAAACCTCTTTCAAGAACTGCTTTGAAAGGGCAGGATCCATGGGGAGACATGCTGAAATGGCCAATAAATTAACCTTGGCAAAGGAATAAGAAATGCCATAGGATAGTAAATCACACAAATATTGAAAAAACAGAGAACAAGTAGCCCTGAATCGATATGGTTATGATGTTGGTGCCAACTATAAAACCTTTCCCATTTGATAATATGCATAATTTTCTAGTAGCAGGCTTTCTTGCCTACATCAGTACCTGCTACACGCCCCTGGTAAACAGGTGCCTAAAAGAAATTAAGACACAATCATCCAGGCAGTCAGCTGAGGATGACTGATGTTAGGGGTGTATAAAACACCACTATTCTTGTGCAAGTAGATCCAGTCTGCGAGGAAGCTTGTGGTAATTGCCCTTGGCCATTTCCTAAAAGAGGGAGAATCAAGGCTGCCTGAGCCAGAAGGGAGTCATCACATGACCTTGGGGGATTCTTTCTGAATCTTCACAAGTACCCTATATATTATTGGAAAGAGTGGAAAAGCATACTGGAACATTCCTGTCCAAGGAAAATAAAAGGCATCTGTTTTCCAGGCCTTCTTGTATTGAGTCCTGGAACAGAATCTCACCAGTTGATTGTTACATGAGAAGGCAAAGAGGTAGGTCAATCTGAGAAGCTCCACACAGATGGATCAAATTTTGGAAAGACCCCCTAATATAGTTTGCAGTCATGCAAGTCTGCCCTGGTCCTGCTCAGCTTGTCTGCCACATAGTTTTGGTCTAACAGCATGTAGGATGCCTGTAGAGTGAGATTATGCTGGGAAGCTATATCCGATGTTAACATGGTTAGTCTGCAAAGGGGGTAGGACCTGGTTCCCTCTTGCTTGTTGATGTACCACATGACTGTGGTATTGTCTGTAACCACTTGAAGAGGTCCCAGGGACCAAAGATGGTTCAGAGAGTTGAGTGCCTCGATCAGAGATCTCATTGTCACAAACATGGGGACAAAATGCTCCACACCGGAAGTATATCCCTCATTGGTGAGATCTGATCATAAACTAATCTCACTGGATCACATCCCCCCCACCCAAAAAAAAAAAAAAAGACCATAGTGAAGAACTTCTAAAGCAACTCTCACTCAAGACTGGTGTGGTGTGGTAAGGCCCCTGAGAGGCCCCTGAAACCACAACAAACCACAACCCAAGCTCAAAAGCCAGCTCTGATGCTTTCTAGGAACATCATCAGGATCAAAATCCCAAATAAAAAAAGAAAACCAAGAAAAGGGCAAGCGGGCCCAGTCTGTGGACCCCAGCCATTAACAAACTTACAATAAGAGGATTACAATAAGAGGAGGAAAGCTAAAAAATGGAAAAAACCCCTGATCATTATTAGTAAAAATTAAAAAATTATTAGTAAAAAACTAAGGCAGCACTCATAAAGAGAAAAGAAAAATTGCCATGGGAAAATCATGAGGCCATTTCAGCTTTTTCAGGAATGTTTTCAGAAACTCTAAGAACAATATGGAATTCATTGAAAATCCAAAATGATACAAAAATCACTGAACATTGCCAACATGCTGGCCACAGACATTCAGAACAAACTCAGTGCAGACTCCCCCCCTGCAGGAGAGGAGAGATATCCCCTAAGAGTAGCCTCACCGGGACCGACATCTCATCTCAAAGCTGCTCTCTCTGCTCTCTAAAAAAAAAACACACAGCATCGGATGGTGTCCTGGGCTGTGTGCTGTGCTGCAATGATGATTGTGAAATAACATAAAGCTAAATGAGGCAGTCAGCAGCACTCAGCCTTTAAGCTGGGAGGCAAGGTGATGCCCACAGGAGAGTGGCGTGAGTCCCACTCCACAAAGGTGGACCCTGGTAATTGCCCCCCCATAAGCAACAAGTCTTGGTCTCTAGTCTGCAAAGAGCTGAGAGAGAAGCATAAGGAGAGAAATAACAAGAGGATAATACCATTGAGCCCGGTGACACCCCCCAGTTGACCTTTTTTGAATTTGGTTGTCATCATTTGATGAACTTCACTTGAACTTTCTAGTCATGAAAGGCATTGATGAGTCCAAGGTGTCCATACAGCCTACCTTTTACCTTTGCAAGGCGGGTATTGTGAAAAACACCAGCTTAAATGTAAACTCATGTAGAAAAAATGGGTTGCAAACTGTGTAAAACCATATGTGGGCAAGATGGGTTGCAACTGGCTTAAAGGACAGAGTCCCAGCTGGTTCAGACAGTTGCTGTCGTCAGGTCCCAAGCGTCGGTCCTCACAGGTGGCCCGGCATCTTTGGCATCTACTATTGTTTCAAAATTGGCTGACACCACAGAAACTGGGCGGAACACTGAGACTACAAAGACAGCAGATGACGACACTGCAAACTGGAAAGTGCATCGACAGAAGGGATCCTTCAGAACAGATTCAAACAGATAGCTGGTGGAAACAGATATTAATGGTGCCAAAAATGTAAAGTCAAACCGCAAAAAAAACAAGGTAACAAACAAGTAAAAACAGAAGAGGTTATCAGGGCACATAGGGGGTACACAGAAGAGGTTAGAAGGGACCTGACAGACCTGTGACAAGTGGTTGTTGACACCCTTACATTGCTAAACCTGATCATGAACCTGCTCACATTGCCCACCTATCACATTCCGATCACACATCCATTCTTCGATCAGGCCATTGTTCCCTGTCTTCTTCCTTTATCAGACCAATGATCGAAAATATCATCGCCCCATGCCCCATTCGGGATGTAGTATCTCTGCAGCAATTTTCAAGGGCCCAAAAGGAAAAGAAAAAAGGACTCCCAAAAGGATAAATCTGTCAAATCCTGCTCTATTGAATTACTGTTGCCTCCTGCTCTATTCAGTCCAACCGAATACACTGACATGATACATGACCAAAACTGATATACAAGGCTACATGTCCAACCCGGAATTAATGGACAAAAAACCCCAAAAATCAAAAATCCACCAAACCAAACCTTAGCACGGATATAAATAGGAGCACGGATATAATGGGGCGTGATCGAGAGGATAGATTTATCACTCAGAGACTCCTCCGGAAAATGTGGATGGTGAGTCCTAGTGAGAGAATCATCAGAGGGTCTCGAAAGGACAGGTGGACAGGAGAGAGAGATTGGAGGTAGATCATAGGGTCAAATCTGGACAGAGTTGCAACAAACCAATGGGCACAGTATTTAAACATATACAGAGTATTTTAATATAATAATTTGGCCAGTTTATGTAAATAACCTATTAGCTTATAAATGCCTTAGGGCCTAGTATACTAACCTAAACATACTTATATTCTTGTATCTTTCCTTGGTGTCCCACACCCCCTTAAGTTTTATCCCTCCTGAAACTGCTCCCCAAGCAAAGTCCAAAGTGTCTGTGGTGACTGTCAGCTTTGGATCACTGAGGGAGAGGGGAGACCTGGTTTTAAGGATATATTTTGTCTCCACCAAAAGATTTCTCTTCTAAGAAACCCCAGCACTGGGATTTGAAGTGATAATGGGTGTTCATGCTGAGACCAAGGAAATTTCAGATACCACTGTATATTTCTCATGTGGAGTCTTGCCAAGGAGTATTATGAGAATCATAGATGCCATGAGACCCAAATTCCTGAGGTATTCCCTCGCAGTGCCCAAAGTATGAGTGGAAAACCTTAGAAATACATCTAAATAAAGATCTATTTTTTCCTGTGGAAGGAAAGCGCTTTGACTTGAGGTGTCTAGTTGACATCCTAGGAACACAATCCTGTGTAAAGGAGTCTAGAAAGACTTTTGAATGTTCTCTTGGAATCCCAGCTTGTGTGAGATCTCTCACTCAGCAGAGAGATTCCTGATACTTTGAAAAACACTCTGCAAAGATAAGTAAGTCATCTAAATATGGAAAAATGCGGATAGCCTACAATAATCTATAACTGGAGCTAGACACTTTGTAAACACTGCTGGTGCAGTCGATTGTCCAAAGGGTTAAGCAGAGAACTGATTACGTGATCCAGACACACAAAACTTTAAGAAACATCTGAAGGTTGGATGAAAAGGAATGTGATGATAATCATGGCATCTTTTAAGTATAGTGCTACCAGTAAACTTAAAAGAGGAAGAAGAGGTAACAGCTGTGAAGTGACATCATTTTGAATTTGGACACTGTCACAAACACAGGTTCAGAGGTGCGTTGTTTAGGAAAGAAAGATCCAGAGCTGGTCTTCAAGCATTTTCTTTCTTTAGCACTGGAAACATTGTTGAATAAAAACTCTTCCCCACCTGGGAAGGAGGAACTGATTCTATCACTCCTTCGGACAGCATGTGATGAAGAACAGATGGTAACAAAACAGTCTGATCACGAGGATGAGGAATGACTCCCTAAATTTCCAGATGAATGATTTTCAGAACCCATTTGTCTGAAACAATCTGTTGACACAGAGGAAAATGGAGATTCAGAATTTCTGGAAGAAAAAAGGGGTCGGGGTAAGAGGGGGTCACAAGGTCTCTTGAACAGTCATTCACACTTGTAGACTGTCCTTGGTTTTTGGAGGTTTGGGTCTTCTTTCTGGAACCCCCTTGCCATTTCTTCTTAAACGTTTGTTTAACTGTATTTTGCTGAAAATTGTTTGTTCTGTTTTTTGCCAAAGCTAGATAAGGAGAAAGAAATTCCCTTGGAAAATTTGGAAAAGGAGGGCTGAAAAATCTTAAGAGATTCCCTGAATCAGCTTGCCCCTTTCATCACACTTTTGATAATCTCTGCAGCAGAGGGGCCCAGACACAATCTCTACTGAAGGGAAATTTAAAACTTAATTTTTAACATCATCTGGGAGGTTCTGAGAATACAGTCATGCAAGCCTCCTCAGAAGAGTATCAGTTGCCATAGCCTTTGAAGAAGTATCAACAGAATCATGCATACACTACAAACAATGTTAAGTGACTCGTGCAATGGAAGAAAAGTTATTTAAATCAGATTTTTTCTCATAAGAAGAAACTACAGAGAAAACATTCTTCATACTTCCACAATTTTGTCAGAACAAACTTTAACACATGAGCCTGACAACTCAAAATTCTGAAAATCAAAGCTGCAGAAGTATACACTTTTTCCCATACCTATCAATAATTTTCCCATCCTTATCAGAAAGACTAGGATTGGAATTAATTAATTGCTTGGCAGCAGTGTGGTATCAACTAAAGCTATAGCTGCTGGGTCAGGTTTGGGAATGGTGTATAAAAATGTAAAAAACTGAGAAGCTTTATACATTCTGTCTTTGTAGAAGCAGCTGGATGACTATCAGGAAAATTACAAGCAGTAACACATGTATCCACTAAAGCAGAGAAAATGAGATGAATGGGTGTAGGTTCTGGAAAATCCACCTGTAACAACTCATAGTATTTTCGGAGGGACTGAGAAACTTCAGTGTTCTCCCACTGAAAACACTGGCACGTTGTAGCAATAGTCTCAGAGAAAGAGAATTCTCTAGAGGGAGAATCATAAACGGAGCTCTCCTCTGAGTCTGAATCACAAATCTGAGGAAAAAAGCCCTGTATACATTCCTGCATCTTCCTCTTCAGATTCAGAATCTTCAATATCGTCAGGAAGGTGGAATCTCTCTTTATTTTACCAGAAACTACTTTAAAAGAAGGATAAATAGCCTGAATTAAACCATGAGCCAGACCCACTAAACTACTCCTATCCCAAGAAATTTGAGGAGGAGTAGATACGTGCTTAGTTTTCTGCTTCTTGTTTTAGGTCACCTATGTTACTAATGGCAGCAACTGCTTCCCCAGGGATGGTCACAGCATTCTGACACAACATGTGGCTAACCCTCAGTCCATAGTAGCTGTAGGTGCTGAACCTGAGGGATCCATGGTAAAAGGTAAGTGGTCTGAGGTACAACAGATGGCCACAGCAAAGTCACCCATATGCAGCTGAGGTAAATTGCTAGGTTGCCGTTGTGGCAGTGGCTGTTTGCTTAACATTTTTCTTTCTGTGGCTGGAAGAAGGACTGACAGTGGGACCAGTAGTCTGTTCCATGGCCAAGCCAAAAATGGTGCATCTTTCCAGGGGAAGACAAGCAGCAATTGTCAGTAAACACTACCTGTCCACAAAAGTTACTTTAACAGAAAAAAAACAGAAAAAAGCACTTTAAAACACTATGGCAGCCCACAAAAGAAAAATAAACACAATTTCTCTAGAGAAAACAATGTTTTCAGTTACTTTATACTATTTTTAAACTGACAGAAAAAAAACAAGTGCTCTGTTTAAAAGTACATTACAGTCTTGAGAAAATTTGATAAAACAACACTCCTAGCTTTAAAATACATTTCCTGAAGAGCAAAGTAATAAAATATCAACAATATGAAGAAAATGGATGTTTTTCTTCCCCAAAGGGAACTTATCTGCTCAGCAAAGGAAAGCATAAGTCGAAAGTTGATCCACAAAACCCTCATATGAGCTTACTCTTCGATGGCAGTAAAGTTCTGAAGGGTTCATGCCCAAAGCTTGTCTTTTAGTCACCTCAGCTCAGCTCAAGCTGCCTGACAGTTTGGGCATGTGAAAGGTGCCCCTGAAGCTTTGGAATCTGTCCAGTTGTTATAACCTTGGCAGGATATAACCCATATAGCTAAGGATACTACAGCAGTGATCAATATGATGAACATAACTTAAAATAGCTTGATGGGCAGATTCAAAAGGTGACAGTCAATTTTTCTAGCACAATGTTTATCAGGAGGTTTCAGGTGTAAAACTCTTTTCAGGGACTGTTTTAAAACAAAGAAAGAGGAGGATTCATGGGCACATATGCTGAAATGGCCAAAAGATGAGCATTTATAGAGAAATAACAGAGGCCAGAGGCAAGTAACTCACACAAATATTTGAGTACCACTGGCACAAAATCCCTGATGTCTCCTCGTTATTGGTAAGGCACCAACTAGAAAATCACTTCCACTTACTAATATAGGATTTTCGAGTAGCAGGCTTTCTTGCCTCCTTTAGTAGCTGCTGCATATCCTTGTGGAATAAGTACCTAAAACATATTAAAACTGAATCATCCAGGCAGTCAGTAAAAGTTTATTCATAATGGGCTGCATCAAACTCTCCCTGTCTTGTGTGTGTAGATCCATTCTGAGGAAACTCGTGGTAACTGCCCGTGGTCAGTTCCATAAGAACGAAGAACCAATGTTGCCTGGGCCAAAAGGGGGTCACCACAATTATTTTTGGATATCCTTTTGAATCTTCAGAATTCCCTTAGATAGCAATGGTAAGGGTGGAAAAGCATACATTAACATTCCCTTCCAAGGGGAATAAAAACACAACTATCTTCCAGACTTGCTTACAAGCAACCTGAAACAAAACTCATTTAGTTGTGTGTTTTGAAAAGAGGTGAACAAATCTATTTGAGGTGTTCCCTACAACTGGATAAATTCCTGGAAGACCCCTTGTGCAATTTCCACTTATGAGTGGCTGCCCTGGTCCTACTCAGCTTGTCTGTCACTATGTTTTGCTCTAACTGAATTTAAGATGCCTGGTGGGTTAAGAAATACTGAACAGCTAACTCCTAAACCACCCCTGACAACCTGAATAGGAGGTACAACTTTCTACCTCCATGCTTGTTGATATTCCAAGACTGTGATATTGTCTGCAATCACTTGTAGAGTTCCTGGGGCCCAAAGGTGATAGAGAAACTTAAAGACATGGATAACAGGCAACAACTCTTTTCAGCTGATATGCTTTGGTCTGTCTGAATGGTTTGACAGAAAACATCACTTTTTAGTTGATGTGCTTTAGTCTATCTGATATATTCTACAGACCTTGCACCTTTACCCTTCTGGAAGATCTCCCCAAGCACCAATCTGATACATCTATTGTCAAATATTGGTTTGGGGTTTGAGGAGAGAAGAAGAGACCTGGGATTAGTTGAATATGTTGTCTCCACCAATGTGGTTCCCTTTTTATAAAGCCCAAAACTGGAATTTGATACTCCAGAGAAGGCAAATGCTGGGTACATCTGTTTTTTTAAACGTTGCATCTTCCTCTTATGCAATCTGGCAACAGGTATCATGAGAATCATAAAAGCTATGAACCCCTGGATTCTGAGAAATTCTCTTGCAGAAGTCTAGGACTGACTGAAGAAGTTCAGGAAAGCTTCCAGATAAAGAACCACCTTGTTGTGTGTTACAAAAGGCTTTTGAAGAGAAGTGAAGAATCTATAAGGCATCCTAGAAACACAATCTTGTGACATGGTATCAAGGAAAGTTTTGCAATATTTATCTGGAAGCACAGACCAGTCAAAAAAGACATTACCCATGTCAATGACGTTTGAAATCTGAGCAAGCACTATGCAAAGATAAGCAAGTTGTCTAAATGAGGAAAGATGTGAATGCCATCCACTGCAATAAGCTATGACTGGAGCTAGCATTTGAGAACAGCATTGGAGCAGTATATAACAGCATTGGAGCAGTATATAATCCGCAGTGGTGGTGCGGCGGTAGCGTAGTCGCCTCACAGTAAGACGCTGTCCGGTTCGACTCTCAGCTAGAGCGTCTTCTGCGTGGAGACATGCATGAATGGGCGTTCCTTTGTTGAAGGTTGTGCATCAGGGCTGGCAACTCGGCACGTAAAAATCAAATGCCAATCATTAACGGACCGGAGTTCCGCTGTGGCGACCCCTAACCGGGAAAAGCTGAAAGACACAACAACAAAATTGGAGCAGTATATAAACCAAAGGGTAATGCAGAGAATTGTTAATGTGTCTCAGAAACAGAGAACCTTAGATTTTCCTGAATCCAATGGCTTTGGGACTATTGCAGTTAGCATCTTTTAGGTCTAGAGTTACAAAGTAACTCATGAGGAGTGAGAGGTAACAGTTTCTGTAAGGTCAACATTTTGAACTTTGAAACTTTCACCTGCACATTTAGAAACTGAAGGTCTAGTACTGGCCTCCAAGATTCCTCCTTCTTTGGTACCAGAAACATTCAGTAATAAAGGCCTTTGTACCTTTGACTTAGAGGCACTGGTTCGATGACCCCCAGGGTGTGTAAAGACTGGAGTTAAAAATTCATTTGATTTGGAGGGTGGGAAGGTATTCCTGTTAAAAGAGGGTTTTGTATTCTGTCACCTGTAACCCTCCTGCACCACAACACTCAAGAATCCAAAACAATTTCTTGCCAAAAGGGCCATTTTTTGGGACAGATTTGTAAGGATATTGACTGGGTGAAAGGTAAGAGGGTAAGGAACGCTGTCATAGTCATTCTCTACTATTGGTCTGTCCCTTTTTCTGAAAGGACCACAATTTTTTTTATTCTTGTTACCCTCTAGACATCTTTTTTTTTTTTTTTTTTTTTTGTATTTTGCTTGCCAAAAAGGACTAGTTTTGTTTATCTGGCTTTTGTGGGTCTATATTATCTAGCTGAACAACCAAAATGTCAACTAACCTTTAATCGACACATATCTGTCAAACCTACACTTCGGCGAATGGGAAAAGAAATCGGAAGGCCAACTAAGCATGGCACATTATAACAAAGTGTGGCCCCCACACCCCCCCAACTAAATATAGTAACTCTGAGATCGCACTACAGTCGGGAGAAGGGCAGATTTAAAAGAATGGCCAACCAATTTATTTCCCTTGGAAAGAAATCAATGATTTGGCACTTTGCTGAAGTGCAGGTTCAACACATATGTGTCGATGAAAGGTTAGTCGACATTTCAGCAGTTCAACTAGATAATATAGACCCACTTTTGTGTGTGTGTGTGTGTGTGTGTGTGTGTGTGTGTGTGTGTGTGTGTGTGTGTGTGTGTGTGTGTGTGTGTGTGCGTGCGTGCAATACCTCCCTATCTAAATATGAATCCAGGATTTCAAACTAAGCCTCTTCATCAAACATTTTGTTATGTACCCACTGATACCTTCTCAACACTGTAGCAGTAGCAGTGGCCCTAGGCATAGTATCTGAACAACCATACACACTCTTATAAACGTGTTTAGATACCAGAGGAAGAATAGAAATAGTTGGTTTAAAAAATAAGATTTTTAGGAATTGACGGCTGGGTATCAGCATAAGTACAGGTAGTGTTCAATACATCCTCCAAGGCTGGCAGAGCAGATAGGATGGGAGAGAAATTAGTATATCCATTTGTAACGTATCATTATTTCTCATCATTGCAGGGGGAGCATTTCTTTGTTCCCATAACAATACCTCATTCACCCTGTCAGAGGTGTGATTATAAGAAAATTCCTCCACACGAGGATAAAAATTAAAGTTTTCCTCACAATGACATTGTTGGGCTTGGGAATCTACAAGAGAAGTAACCCTATCATTTTCAAAATCAAAATAATCAAACCCTGTTTCCTCAGGAATAATTTTACAGGGAATGCCCATCTGTAAAGGATTCTGCAAACCAGGATTTACTGCCTGCAATGAATGTCTAGCCAAGGTAAGAAGTTTGTCTTTTTAACAGTAATAACTTCATAAAAACAATATTTATTTCTTTTAACAGGAGTTCCAGCATAAGAGGACCGACTCGAAGAAGGGATGTCTGCCTGGTCTAAAGGTCTCTCGCCCCAGTTATCCAAAAAAGAATCTCCCATGCTGAATTAAGCAATGGTACAGCTGAAGAGGAAGTGTCTGACCCCCGTTTCATGCTGGATTCATGCTGGGCAAAATTACTACAACAAAGGAAGCTAGAGAAATAAGTGAGTGGTTTGAGGAACAACCAAAGGCCAATGCTGGGTCACCTACTAATGGCCGAGGCATAGATCGAGTCTGCAACAATGACAAGTGTTTTTTTTTTCTTTCTAGGGACTACAGGAGAAGAACCAGTCAGACTGGAGTAAGTATCCATGTTGTAACCGGAAGTGGTAAGTGCAGCTGTAGCGAGTCAGTCTGAAGTTAAGTTGTCACTGAGTTATCACAAGCAGCACACTGGCACTCAAACCACTTTTTCCAGTCTATTAGTAAAATGTAAAAGTAAACCAGAATCCCCTGTCAGTACTGTTCAAACACTCACACCCACACTGAGAGAATCAAAATGGCAGGTAGATTGCCACAAAGTGAGCAACAACCCATTTCTCTGTAAACTTTTCTGTTCCACAAGTTGAAAATTTACCAAGGATTACTCATTTTTTTCACAAAATTAGCTCCAAATAGGTTTATAAACACGTAAGCTAAAAATAGCAGTCCTTGACAGGAAACTTCCAATACCGTGAAAAAAAAAGATTGTGTTTCTTAAATGGGAAATACTGGTTTTAGTAAAAAAAAAAATAGATAAAATGCTATTTTTATACAAAGGCAATAATTTCTAAGTGGAGGGGTCCCCAATGGGGACTTATCAGTCAGAAATGAAACTCTTATCAGAGTGCTGCTCGTGTGAAGTCCAACAGATGCTTCTTCTCAAGACAGCAGGAAAATACTGAAGAAAGCTTCACTCTGACTGTTGAATTCCCTCTTAGTACTCAGAGTGAAGGAGATGGGGGAGCCAAAGCTTTTTGAAACTGTCTGGTTGCTTCCTAGGTGGGAAACAACACATATAGCCTAAGGGCTATTGCAGCACTGGGAATGATGAACATCAAATACCAGCACATTGAAAAATTAACTCCAGCATCATACATACTGTATCATACCTAATCAGATGAAGGCAGCTGTTATTTGTTCATTAAATTCACTCACTCTTCAGCTGATTTCATGTTAGTGCGATCTGATGATTTCATGTTAGTGTTATTTGATAAGAGAAAATAAATTCAAGCAGTACAAGCCAAAAAAAGTCTACAATTGTTTAAAGAGTTTAATAAATGTTAACCAGCTTCACTTGTGACAATCTTTTTTTCTGTGTGAAATGTCTGAATAGTGCCATTGGAAAATAAGAAATTTAAATAAATGAATACCTTTACATGAGGCCAATATCTGCTAGTACTGTATGAGAAATAAATAACATCTACATTTTCACACTGTACCAACAAGATATCTAATGAAGGGAAAATTAGTGTTTTCAACACAGTTCTGTATGTGACGACAATACACATACATTTTCATTTTAGTAGCATGACCGACTACAAATTTACCCACAGTGCAATCAAAGAAAAATCCAGCAAAAGATGAGATCCTTTTTAAAAGCTATTCTACGATTCTCCAGCAGCATGATAATAATTTATGCCGAGTTCACTACTGAATACTAGCACAATAACAAGTGTCAGAATATTTATACTACACAGCTGAAATACACACAAAAAATGACATTTATGTGGAATTACACTGGGTGAGTTTAACCTATAGCTTCAGTGTCTTCAGTGCTGTATATGGTAACATGTTGCCACTGATACTGCGACAAATGCTCCTTTATGTTTCATCTATATCACTATTATAGTACTGTTGCCTTAATGTTATGACAAAATCACAGCAGCAGCATTAAATAGGTTACATTGTTTTGTTTGTTCATGTTCAGACACCTATTGCAGTTATGTGTACCACAGCAGGCAATAATGTTAAGGTCATCACACAACACTGGTACCTGGAATAGTAACAAGAGTGCTTTAACAGTACTGTTTGCACTACTCTGGGCAGAAGCATACATTGACCGTAAGGAAACCACAAGGTTTTCCAATGGTGTTTGAACATTTGTGCTGCATTACAGAGCTGTTAGCAAGTTAGGCACACCTGTAGGACACTGCTACAAGCTCTGTCTTCTTCAGTAACAGGACACTGATTATGTATATAGTACCACAGCTTCCACTTCCATTGTACTGTCTTCCTAGTTACAAACAAACAACTTTATACCAATAACAAGGCATGGAGTAAAGAGATTTGGTAACATTACATCATTAGTTAAGCATGGACAACAATGATTACAAAGGAGATCTGCCAATTCATGTAGGTAAAAGAAATAAGAAGTGAAGGCAAACAGGAAATTCTAGTTTGGACACCTTAGCTTCCTGATGGCTTCATTACTAAGAACTGTGAACAAAAGTGGTACATTTCAGAGTATTACTCATCATACACACTACAACACAATATGCACTCAGTTATTGTATAAACAGAAAAATACACAATATATGGTTGCAAGTAATATTTGTCTACAGTATGAATTAAGCATATAAAAAATGTTATGCAGCGGCTTATTTAGGTTCATAGGTAAATACCAGGCAATCAGTCTCCAGACTATAAAATGCTTCGCCAATTACCAAAGACAAGAATCAAGTCCATTACCTTGTGTTTATAAGAGAAACACCTTAACCACTATGCCACCCCCAACCTTTCAATTTATTGACCTTTTAAAACGAGGAATAGTGAACGCCTCATCATTTAGTGATCAGCCAAAGACAGTAAAGAATGTAATAATATATCATTTTATACAATTGTAGAATGATTAGTGAAGTGATATCCCTTCAGCTGCACACACAGAGCCTACCTGCCATACAACAGTAAGTTCAGATCCAAATCACCTCAAACCTAGCACTAGGGATGTCAGCATCCACTCAACCATGATTCACCTATGTCTTTGGCTCTAGTTGCTTTAGCCAGTGGTTCAGAGTATCTTAGAATCACAGGAGCATACAATAATAGGAATTACAAGGTAACTAGGTCGAGGTCATTTTTGCCTTGCCAGTACCCACCTTCACAATGTATCTCCCACTTCCAGGACAGCAAAACATGTCAGGCCAGGCATGAATTTGCAGATTCCCTGCTAATCATCTAGGTTTTTCTTGAAAGAAACAACAAGGGTGTCACTCTGTTTAACATGTAATGGCAGTTTACTCCAAAGATGGAGCAACCATTGGGCAATAAATACATCCTTCCAACATATTTTATTTGTGTGTTGGATAAGATTTAACTCCTTAGTTTGAGTGATTCTGGCGCTGTTTGTCTTATGAAGGTATAAGTGATGAGGTAGGGCAGGGTACTGAATGGCATAGAATGCGAGACAAGAGACAGAGTATAGGGATAGAGCTACAAGTCTGTCTTAGCAACTTAACAGTTTTTAGACTAGTAATCATTTTAGTTAAGGACTTTTGCGGCCTTTCTGACTGTACAATATGTTTGGCTAGGTACGTACAAGAAGGGAGCACAGTACTTTATAATTAGTCTAATTAGGGCTGAGTACACAGTGATGATGATTTCTTTTGACCTAGATGACATGCCTTCAGAAGTTAGTTGGGCTTCCTGACTGCTGTTGCTACATAACAGATGAAGGAGAGGGAGCTGCCAACTCAGGTGCCAAGGTCCACGAATACCTCAACTTGAAATGGAGTACAGACTATACTGCAAACAGTAGACAGTTTGCCGAACATTACAATTTATTTTAGCACTCAGTCTAAGCCCTTTCTCTGTATATCAGTGATTGTAAGGTTTAGTTCTTGTTGTAAGGAGTCTGCATTAGGAGGAGTAAAAATGGTATCACTTAACAGTCATCAGAAAATCTGGTAACCCATAGGCTGGAGATTATGGTACAGGGGTCAGAAAAGTATATGCTAAAATGGAGAGGTCCCAACACTGACATCTGGGGTACTCTGTTAGTTCCCATCTTGTTTCTTGAAAAGGCACCTGTCACCTTAAGTGGGTTCTGTCTTTCAGCCAGTTAGTGATCCATCTTACCACATATGGGTCTAATTTGGGATATATTAGCTTATTTACAATGCCAGCATATGGTATAGTATCAAACACCTTGGAAGATTGAGCTATGCCTTGTAAACCAAATAACCACTATTTACCATCTCCCAGAACTTCTCAGAGAAATTTGCTAAATTAAGCATGCCTCACATACCCTTGACAACACCAAATTGCTGTGGGCTCAGTTGTATATGTTTTTGAATATTAGAATTTGCATAAATCAGGCATAATACGTTCCATGGCCTTGCAGATTAGACTAGTTACACAGGGTCTGTAATACAGGCTCCTTTAGGAAGGGGTATTACAACAGCTGTTTCCCATACCCCAGGAACATGACCTGTGGCTAGGTTGAAGTCAAAGCAGTCCACGAGGCATTCAGCTAAAGCATGTTTGGCACGATTTATTAGGTTTGCAGGTAAATTGTCTGGGCCCACGGAAATGGGGATTTTTAGTTTCTGAGACTACAGGCAGGACATGCTCCATGAAGATTTTAGTTGGTGTATGGGAATTCGTGGGATTTTGAAGATAGTTTCTGATAAAATTAGCACAAACTCAGCCTGCAACTAGCTTTAGCTATGTCTTTATGGTCAGCAAAAATAATATCTCTTTGGATTGGTCGAAAACAATGCTGGGTATTATTTCTCAATTTTCTCAGTTAAAGGATTTATAGTTCCCCTTAGCTTATAAAGCTAATTTTGTTCTCACTTATCTTTGATTTTCCTAATAGTTCTTTTTAATTCCTTCCTTGCCAACCTTTTTTGACAGAGTCTTTATCTTGAGCAGATTTAGAGCTGATATAGGATTTCAGATTTCTTTCCTACCTTTATTGAACAGCTCATTTATGCTAGTGGACCATTAAGGTGTTTTATTTCCAAATATCCCATTACAGTTGGTTCTAGTGCAGCCTGCGAGAGCTATACACTTATGCAGGTGTGAGTAAAACTCTGCTACATAAGTGGCAGCTGAAGATGAATTAGGGCTGGTGAGACTCCAATTAAACTTGGAGAGTTCATTACAGAATTTTAATTAAGTCCATATGTCTGAAATCCTTACATTCAGAGTTGTTTACAGTGAAGTAATTAATGACTTGGAAAGAAAATGCTACTAATCTATGGTCTGACTTGACCAGTGAGGGGGATACTGCAGGTATGGTCTGCTTAGATGCAACATTCGTAATGACTAGGCCCAGAACATTCTGATCCCTGTTGGGCTTGTTTCCTATCTGCTCTAAGGTGTTATCACTTATTGGGTACAAGAATCTTTACGCATATCCAGCTTTACAGGTGTAGGTACACCAATTAATTGAGAGTTAACTGAAATCTCCTAACATAAAGATATTTTTTGTTATGGATATTTCTATGAGTACCTTTAGGAATTGCTCATGATGTTCATGTGAACATGGACGGTGTCTTATAGAAGACTATAAGTTGGTATTTTGCCTTGTTAATGTATGGTGGAGTTCAATAAATTTGGTTTGGCAGTCACAGGGGATCTTCCTAAAGATGGTACAATCTGTGACAAATCTGGACATGGCCCCCACAATTGCCCTCAGGCTTGAAGGTATGGTAATTGGTAAACCCAGGTATGGAGACAGTGTTGCCTTTACAGCAAAACCAATTCTCTAATACTACTTAGGCATAGATGCATTCAAATAACAGAGGAACCCTGACATCAGGCAATTTATTATTAAGAATTCTGGCACTGAGGAGAGCAACCTTGACATAGTCAGAATTTGGATTTGCTGTAAGCAAAGTTGGCTATGCCGAAACATCTGGTAACCAGACATGATATAAAAAAGGCAGTTTGGGGGCAGTGAGGGATTCGGCCAGCAGCCGGAAGCCACGGAATGAGAGGTGCAAGCCATCCTTAGCCCTTCCATCTCATCCTAAGTTAACATATATTGGACTCCTTAGAATTACACCAACTACTTAGCGTGTTTGAGTCTTGCAAAAAAAAAAAAAAAAAACAACCAAGACAGCAATGTGAAGCTCTACACTTTACTAGCAGCAGATATCACATTAACAAACCCGTTCTGATCACCTTATGGAGCATCGTTAGCATAAAGACTGCTTTGTTCCCATATCAAATATATAGCAGACTTAAGTCATATGACCTAGATCAACTGATTATTATTTATAATAAATATAAAAATACATTTAAAAATTTGGATTTTTATATAACATACTGAAACACAAAACCCTTCTAATACATCATTCAATACATGCTTAAATAAGGCATCTTGTAGTATGCAAAATTATTAGTTCCAGTAAATACAAATCCTGCCCTACTACATTCCTGTGTATGTTAAAACAGAGCATTCTCTTTCCTTTTTCACCTAATAACACTTAAATGATCACAAATTACCTGTTTAAACATATCTTCCATTTAACCTGCATAAGAAGCGCCTCATTTTGCACTGCACTAAGTAAAGACTATTAGAAGTATCACATTTGATCAAGTGTCTTACATAAGAACATTTAGAAGCATCCAATAATGTAAAACTATTAGTGTCAACAATATGACTTCAATATGTAGACTCATGCACCCCTCCCCGTCAAATTTGTAGCTTTAAATCCAGAAAGATGCTTCCTTAAATTCTTGCTCTTCTAAACCCCAAACTAAATTTCTGTTCCATCCTAAAATCAAAAATATCCATTATCTAACAACATGAGTCAGTGTTTATCAATTATTTCGGCAATTCTGAAAAAAAACTCCATATGTAGTTATAAATCAGAGATTTTGACTGTTAACAGTACCTTTTTGCTTATACTTGTAATTGTTCACTCTTAGGCAAATTAATAACCTCATTATGCATTTTGTAGATCATTAGAAGTTTACTCCCTATTTTGAAATCTATAGATGAAATCATCAGCCACTTTGTTATATTCACTATCAGTATCGCAAATATGTCTGGCTCATATCAACTGACTTTTCAGCAAATTTGTGCAATATATTCAGAACGGCTACTCTTACAACGTAAATGTGTATTTTTTTACAAAAGTTTTTGATAAATGGTAGTAAGCAAATTACCATTCAAAGTATTTGTAATCAAAACATCTAAATATTCACTAGTAAACAACTCAGTCTAAATTGGATGCCATTTGATTTAAACTGGTACCGACTTCTTGTAGATTACTATAATCCCCTTTCCGCACCAACCATACATCAGCCAAAAATCTGAAAAAATCAATAGATGTCAAAACACATTATTATTACCATGAAGAATATATAAATATTCCAAATAGCTCACAAATAAATCAGCATAAATAGAGGCAAAAGTAAACCTCATTGCTGTACACCCAAATAACAATCTTGTTAAAAAATAGAAAACATTCTTAGCAATACATCAGTTCATTCAAGCAAAAATAAAACTCATTAAAATGACTTTGGTATAAATTGGAGAATATTTTATAGACCTTGTGCAATATATTGAAAAACTAGAACTAAAGATCATTAATTAATTAATCCTGCATTAAACTTTCTGAAATTGCCTCATGATCCACCCAAAATTTTAAAGTATCCTCTATTATTAGCTTAAATTTAATAGTTGGGTCACTTGACAATCTCATTTAAAATCTACCAACATTCAATTGTTTAAGGTACTCACCTTCATACAGAAAGTTATCCCATAAAAATACACCCCCTCCTTTAACCGCCTGGACAATACAGGCTTGTTCTTATAGGGTCATAGATTTATACACATAGGTTAAGGACCACATGGGTCTTTTTAAGTCTAGCCATGCATCCCAAATATATCCAAAATGTTTGGTGCCCTAGATGTATGTATAGGTTAGGGCATGGGTGGTCAAACATTTACAGGTTGCTTTTATTCATTAATGACATAGATGACAGATCAGGGTTGAATTTTAGATTTCCCATCCACTGGTGCAGGTTATACTTGAATAGAGGTCAGGGAAGACCTCTGCTTCACATGGATGAGAAACCTGTTCCAGACAAGGGGTATTCTCTGGGTACACACACGTGTCTCATCAACATGTCCTTTTATGTCACAAGTATCAGGTAGTTCTGATGCTATTTATTTTGTGGATATGCAAGACGACGATCAGTGTGGAAGCCTGGGGTGTTTTGTTTGCCAGGCATAGATTGTCCCTCAAAACTATTTAGGAGACACAGTATATGTATGTCTAGGACTTTGAGGCGCTCCACATAAGACATGTGTTCTTTTTTGTGAGGAACCTCTGTGGACATTCCAGTTGTTGCATGTGCCTGGTCAGGTACATACTGAATGGGATGTTGTACTCAATGTTGGGTTTGATGAGGGCTGACTATACTGGAACAATGACTTCCTTGGACCTGAATGCTATATCATTGCTTATAAATTGAGCAACATGGAATGATTTCCTTACTACCCTAGACACGTATTGTAAGAAAGCCAGATTACTGTCTATAGCCCCATTCAAGGTGTGATTTTTTTTTATTTTTTTTATTTTGATACAGTCTGTGGATCAGTTGTGACCTGGATTATGAAAATTAAAGCTGCATCTTTCTTGGGACGGCATGACTGTTTTGGTGATTTGTAGTTGTTCTTTTGTTGCTGCTGTGTATGGGCTGTCAGTGTTCACAAGTACTGTCATATGATGTCAAAGAGATTGAAAATATTTTTTTTCAAAGCATCATGCATATCCATCTCAAATTCCTATTAGTATGTCTAAACCTACCTTTAAAAAAATGTAAATCCTTGATAACAGCCCGCTCAAAAACTTTGACTAAAGGATGATAGGGTGAGTTAAAAGATGACTTATTAAATCAAAACTGTCTCATATCAAAAGTTTCCACGTCATTTCACACATCCACAATTCCTTTATTATAATAATGCAAACGCAGAGCTTTTTATGTGGAGGAAATTAAACATATAACTAAACGTTCAAGACTATTTTATTTTACTGATCATTTATGTACTATTAAGCATTTGTAAGTTTGTATTTACGAGAACTGGAAGTTTTGTACCAGGGACTGTCAACATATTAGAGCAAAAAGAAAAAGATGGATAAATGTTATTAGGCGATTTGCTTAAATCTGGATTGAATAATGTGTTATCAGGGTTTTGTGTTTCAATATGTTATTATATAAAATTTATTTTATTTATTTACTGATTGATTGATTGAAAATTATTATCAGCTGATCTAGGTCATATGATTTAAGTCTTCAATTTATTTGATGCGAGAAAATTATGGTCTTCATGCTAACAAGGGAAAGATAAGAAGTTCTATCATATTTGCTGCTATTAAAGATTGGAGCTTCATATTGCAGGCTTGGTTGTTTTTTCTGGATGTTTGTTTGCTGCACTTAATACATGCTGGACAAGATCCAACATGTCTCTCTGCATGTCTCTCAGTGTTGAATCCCACAAGTCATTCATATCCAGATGGACTGCCACTAGGCCATATTCATATTTTTCAAATATAAGGGACCAAAGACCCCCCCCCTGTGTCATTATGGATCCTTGCACCATAAAGACAACTAATCATTACTCTGTCTTTGCCTAATCTAAACATGGAATCTGTACGTCTGACAATGAAGTCATCAATCACTAGGACATTTCTGTTTGTCTTCCATGAACTAAAGGCAGCAGGTCTACAGTTTGCAGACTACTGACTCAATGATGTTGGAGAGGGTGGTGATATCCTGGTAGAAATGTTATTCTTACAAGACTCTCCAAAAACATCCAATAGCAAAAACACAAGAACAGAGATAGATTTCCAACAAACACAACACCAGGGTGAAACATTCTCTTTTCTTTAATTCATTCTGGTACCTCAGCTTTTCGCCTTCAAAGGCATAGTAACACATCATCACACCCCATATTTTATACAGCCATCCAAATACAATTAAAGTCAATTAATACAATTACTTCAACTGACCCACTATAATTGAACATCAATAACTCCATTCTTAAAGTGTGTATATTGAAGGCACATTTTTAAAACACAGTTTTGAAAACACATTATTTAAATTTCATCCTATTTTAAATATATACAAGTCTGAAAACACATTATTTTAAATATTCATTATTTCAAAGGCATGGATTTAAGAAACATATTATGTTTTCTAAAGACACACAAAAAGAGCCTATCCAAACAATACATTTTTAACACTTTTAAATACTCATTTTAATTGTGTGTATGAATATAAAATTCAATACAATATTCTACAAGTTTAAATTGCTTTTGATATTCATGACCCTGGGTTGCAGTGTTCTGAAATTTATTATCATCCTACACTCTAGCTTGTTCAACTCATTCCTAACGTTTCCCCCATTTTCCATAAACAGCCATGCCAAGACAATAAAAAACATGCTTTGGTTACATCCTCCATGAACATAGGCAAAATGTTCTATTACTGGACTCAAACTATTCCTTTTCCTAATGTCCCCTAGGTGATCCATAATCCTCACCTTTACTTTCCTTTTTTTCTGTCCTATGTACCACCTCACTTTTTCACAACCACAACCTATCACACAAATAACACCCTGTGAGTTACAATGAAAACCTTATCTTGCCTTATATAACCTACCATTCATTTTAGACCCATCAAGATTTCTAGCCCTGTTACAAACATTGCAATTTCCACATGTACACATACCTACTCTACCTACATTCTTCTTTTGTCCATAACTTCCACCGAGTATTTCTTTCAAATTTCCAAATCTACCATATGAAAAATTTAAGGAAAAGATGTCCTCCACTCATATCCTCTTTTACCATGTACCAAAATGTTCAAATAATTTCCTCTACTACATGAGAAAAACCCTGGTGTTGTGTTTATTGGAAGTCTAGCTCTGTTCTTGTGTTTTTGCTATTAGAAATGTTCTCCTGTGACCTAACGATCTTAGCTCGTGGAGGCTTACAAAATAAGCTTTTGACAATCTCAGCATATGTTGGTTTGGTGGGTTTGAGAAGAAGTGAGATAGTGTGGTATGGCATTCATGGGCTATCTTCCTAAGTCAGAGGGTTAATACTGTATTAAGAAGATATTTACACCTATCATGGGCTACGGCAGGCTTGTCAATTAGGTAGAAACCACAATAACTAGAAAACCTAGTCCTACAAGACTGGTTACAAAAGGAACAGAGGTGGTTTTGCCTGCCATATCACCCTGGTTCTTCCACCTTGGAAAGTCTTATACATGAGTTATGACTGAAGGTTATCTGCTGCCAATCGTCGCAAGCCAGGTAATTCAAGAAGCTCTTGATGTGTGTAGTGCAATAACTAATGCATCCACTTTTTCATCTTCTGATGTTCTTGATGGATCAGTGACATGCACTAATATACAAACAGCTGAGACAGTGTGGATGTAAAGTTTTAAATTTCATTCAAGCAGCTAATCTGGGTTTCCTTTGACTTCATGAGGCTCACTGATAATTTAGTCACTTTGCATTGCTTAAATATATGGTTAATTTCAAAATTCATGACATGATTCATAGGTGACTACTAGGCTAACTACCCTGAAAGGCCATTTTAAGTCTAGCCAGTAACCTAAGGTTTGAATCAAACCCTATACATTGTGTCTATAAGGTAAAGATCTTAGCCATTATGCCAAACCACTCCCCTGGATTTCAACTTTTTAAATGTATGAATGTCTATATATAATTTTTCAGTAGCTTTGTGATTTTACTTCTTTTTCTTTTTCTTGGCGACAGCATGTTGTTTCTGTTTTCTTATGAAATCCTTTAATAAGATCTAATATCAGATGTTTTCTCATACACCCACATTATCTGTTGTGCAAAAACTACTAATATTTCTCTCACTTGTTAGTTTTATCTCACAGTTTTGTTGCTATCACCATTCCTATTTATGCATTTCTTACAGTTATGTAATAAGTTTAATATACTTTTTATTGAAAATCTTATTTCTTAATGAGTTGTACCATTTGACAAATGGTAACTGGAGGAATGCAATCTCCCAGACCACAATTCCTGGAATCTGCAAATCCTGGAATATGTTTACATCAATTGGCTCTAGTGTGAGACTGCAGTTTGTGAGCTACAGGGTGTTTCTCATTTCTCCACACTTGTGTGACCCTAGTGTTAGTATATACAGGTAAGGGGATGTTGGGACTACATGGGAAACTTATTCCCCTGCAAAAACACTTTGTAATTAGGTACCGTTAGTTTTTGCAGGTTTGTTTTTTGCCAAGTATGATTCAGGTACATGCTGGCAACCCCGTTATTTATACTGTGTTTTGCTAAAATTAACTTTGACATTCTGATTGATAGTGTCGTATCTACATAACTGTGCCTTTTTTTTTTTTTGAGACTTTTATTATATTCTTTTTAAACTTCATGCAGTGCTTAGGTTCAAGAATTGGATTAAATATCAACTGACAGAGTAACAGTTTTATTAACTGTTAAAATCTACAGAAAATAAACTCCAAGATACTCCTCACATTATAATGGGTACTGAAAAATAAAAGCACTTTATTTTACAATGGTTAAAATTTTGTTGTGAACTCATCCTGGTAAACACCTATACTAGCTTCTGTTTTATAGCCTTACATTTTGTGTCCAGAGTTTTAATTAATTGAATATGATGGCTCAACACAGTAGTCTCCTGAAGCACTCCATTAAATAAATAAATACAATTTAATATATGATGCTTTGCCTTCTGAATTGGCATAATCAGTTAAGGGAGGTGTGGAAGGTGAAGTCATTACCCCCCATACCACCCCAAAAAGTAGGGTCCCTTTTGTTTTCTGTGTTTGTGTTTTAACTAAGTCACTATTTGGGATCCTTAGTTTTAGATAACCGAGTATTAGGCATTTTGCATTCTGTGTATTGCACTGAGTCTGCTTGCCTCAGGAAACAAATGGACTTAGCATGTGACTCAAAATCAGTAGTGTCACATTGGTTGGTACCTTCCAGAAAAACAGCAAGACTTTTAAATCTGAAAACTGGAGATTTTAGAACTAATGCTTTAATAATTTCACTCCTCAAGAATAACAATACTTGGGGATAAAAGGATTAAGACAAAGAAGAAGCAATCTTAATTAAAAAATCATTTTAAATGAGAAAAGAGCTGATGGCCTTAAAGGGTGCTAATGATATTTTACAAGTAAATTACAACCTTTCCACTAAAATCAAGAGACAGCTGGATAAAGTGTTTTAATACAGACAATTTCTGTTAGGAAACAAGGAGTGAATAGCCCTTTCATGAAACAAAAAAGGATACCGAACAACATCTGTGAAGAATTTGAATTAGCGTATCTGCTGGTCTTAGCTTACAGAGAAAATTAAGAGTGGGGCAGATCTGAAAGGCAGAGCACACAAGTCACAGCAAAGTAATTCAATTTTCATCACCAGTTCATGTTAAGGATACATTTTCTCATATTTCATTACACATTGCCTTACTGCCCACAATGTGTTAATTTATGTCATTCACTTTTATTTCCCAATCCTTTTTTATGGTACCTCATTTCAGTTTATGTTCACTATGTTAAACATTTATGTTCAGGAGGCAAGAGGTAGCCCTGGTGTCCCATAAAGCCAGTAAGCAGTTACCGCTTCCTACACATTCATCATAGTCACAAGAAAAGTGATGTTAAACTACTAAGGTCAGATGCCCAGCTAAAGATTTCTATGCCAAAAAGTAACCATTGCAGCAGCATAAAATATAATCTGCTGTTCGCTAAAACAAAATCTGTACGTCAAAAATACAGAGTGTTCAACCTCTAGCTCCATAAACAGATGTTTATAACAATGCACATACAATTCACTATGTAATAATGCATTTGCATATACTGAATTTTAATTTTCTATCTATTCATTAAGACCAATGTTCATATTAATTTGTACCTAAAGGATATTATGAACCATGACTTATTTTAAGATTACAAACTGCAATTTTAAATTTTTCATGTTGTTGCTTGGCATTAGTAATATGCTGATGTAAGTTACAGGTTTATGCAACATTTACAGGAAAGTAAGAACATATTTATTATGCTAAAATATCAGGTAGTTTACACACATACACTCCATATCAAAAATATAAACATGCACACACAAATGCATATATGCACACAAACACACACACAAAAACATACAGATGAGTGCACGCACATACATATGTATATTTTACATACACACACACACACACACACACATTTTATATATATATATATATATATATATATATATATATATAAAATAAAATACATATATAATGTATATAAACAAATGTAAGCATACTTGCATATACTGTATGATGTGTGTGCACACCTCTGTGTGTATTTATAGATAGATAAAGTTTTACAAATATTTTTGCATACCGGGCAGCCACGGTGGTGCAGTGGTTAGCGTTGCCGCCTCACAGCAAGAGGTTCTCTGGTTCGATTCTCGGCTGGGGTGCCTTCTGTGCGGAGTCTGCATGTCCTCTCTGTGGTCGCGTGGGTTTCCTCCCACATCCCAAAGGTATGCAGTAGGTGGAGTGGACACTCTAAATTGGCCCTAGGTGTGAGTGTGTCCGTGTGTGTGCCTTCTGTGGAAGGTTGGGCGCCGGGCTGGCAACTCAACACTGTAAAACTCCACTGCCAATCATGAGCGGACAGATGATCTGTTGTGGTGTCCCCTAACCGGGAAAAGCCGAAAGAAGAAGAAGATGCTATGAATCATAATACATTAAAGCAGAAAAATGCATAGACAAAACTGAATTCAAGACTATTTTGATTGGCTCATCTAGTCATTCTTTAAAGTCTGCAGCTCAGTTTTCTAACTGTTCAATGCCTCTCACTCCCCCCCCCCCTGCTTTTTTCTTTCTCACTGTCTTGCTCTGCTTTTTCTCTAGGCCCCTACCTTAGACCTAATTTTATTACATACCAGTATTTCTCCAAATTGCTCACTATTTTCAATTAGGTCATGTCTCCAGGCTGTGGGGTACAAAAGTGCATATATTCCCTAAGTTAGTATATGATTCCCTGCCTTCAGCCTTCAGTTCTAGCCCCGTTTGCTCATGTCCTTTATGTTTGCAGTTAAGATTTGAACAGACTCATCCACATTATTTATCCCAGTTAAAGATTATGTTTACAGGTGTGAAACAGCATTTGTTTTCTGCCTAAAAAAGTCTTTACATATATGAAAACAACGGTAGTTTTTGCATCATTTTGTAAATAAAATTGTTTTAAAATTGGCTTCCGAATGTGGAAGTCTAAAAGTACACAGCCGTATTTACTACATTAACATTTATGGGCAGGCAAGAGGCGCTTACATCATTTTGGGTGTTCAGCTGTAATTATGCTGGATTAGAATGAGTCAGTAATCGTATATTAGTTACGGTAACTGCCAAACTGTTAATATAATAATATTAATGCAGTAAATATGGCTGTTTACTTTTAGTCTTCCGTGTTCAGAAACAAACTTTATATGCATATATTTTTTTAAATGCACCAAAATAAACTTTTATTTTCACAGAGAAAAGTGTTTGCATTCATAAAGATGCATGCAAACACTTTTTTGTGTGAAAAGAAAAATTGTTTTGCGCATTTAAACTTGATCAATGAAGGACAGCTATGCCCTAAATGCACTACTTCCCTTCTCCCAAAAGATATTCTCATCCTGATAAAATGCTCTCTACATTTTCTTCTCTTCTGTGGTATGTCTGTGCTTCTGTTTCTTCACTGTATACTACAATGGGTTGTGATGTGCTTAAGGAATTTACCTCCCTGGCTCTTACGTCATATACCCCATCATTTTTAAGGTCTGGGGTCAAAGAAAGCCCACATAGCAAGGTGTTTATACTTCATTGTTCTTTTCCTTTCCCTGGGGTCACAAACCTGAGACTATGGGAATTCACAGACCTTTTACTGAGCAGTGTTATTTGTAGCTGACTTCTCCACCCCCTCCCCCAAGCCATAATCTTACTGAGACCTTGTGAATTTAGAGCTCTTCTACTGTGCAGTCTCAGAATGAATAAATTACACACATTACAGAAAAAGATACTGAATGTGTGGGGGTGCCACATTACAGAAAAAGATACTGAATGTGTGGGGGTGCCACAATAAATGCCTAGTTTTAAATAAAAGTCAGTGTAAGTCACTTACATGCAACTGAAGAAAAAAGACTATTACAATGTGTTTAAAAATGGCAAAAAACACATACCGCAGTGTCAGTAGAGCAAAGTTTCTGACACTTTCCGGTGATTCTCAGAGAAAGCAACAATTCTGAACTGTATTATTTTAAGTGCAAAGAAGATCTTGCATGAAAGGATAAGGCACAGAAATGTCTTCTTTAGAAGGCAAAGACAGCATTTTGTATACTGTAGAAAAAGAAGGCCTGGACATCAGCAGTCACATCACTACCTATGCCCAGTGTCATTTTGGGTTAGAACAAAACAAAAATTAGTAATAACTACTTAACAGTGCTGCCATTATTGTTTCTTATTTATTTTTTATTATTTATTGATCTACATTACTTGACATTTTTGAGTCATAATTATTTGATATATTATTCTACATAAAATTAAAAAAAACATCTTACACTACTGCAGGGACATTAGTATAGCAAATGCCATCAACACAAAATAAAACATGATTTTCGGTTTCTCAGCACAATATTAAGCATGCCCTGCTTCTACACACCCTCATTTGTTGTGGAGAATATAAATTCACAGCTCAACCCCTCTTTTTTATGCTGCACACAGTTGCCCTTCAAGCCCCACTGCAGTCTTCCATTGCTTCTACAGAGGGGGTTAATACATGCTATAAGAAATGGGAGGTGATAGTATATTCTGTCTTTGTACTGCATTTAGATTGTTTTATAACTCAATGGTTAGTAGCTACACACATATATAATACATATATTCTTCTGCAGCTTTTATCCGTGGTGGTGGTGCTGCGGTAGCGTTGTTGCCTCATAGTAAGATGCTGTCCGGTTCTATTCTCAGCTAGAGCATCTTCTGTGTGGAGGCATGCATGAATGGGCGTACCTTTGTTGAAGGTTGTGCGTCAGGGCTGGCAACTCGGCACGTAAAAGTCAACTGCCAATCATTAGCGGACCAGAGTTCCGCTGTGGCGACCCCTAACCGGGAAAAGCCGAAAGACACAACAACATTCTTCTGCAGCTTTTCTCCCTGGGCCTCAGCTGAAAATGGGCACATGCCCAGTTGGACGTTCCTGGTAAATAAATGTCAAATAAATAAATAAATATACATACACAGGAATGCCCCTTTGTCCTCGAGGCTTAACATCTCAGAAATCATTTGCCCCCTCATACTGCAGTGAAACATGGGATTACTCAAGCCGCTATGTGATATATTCAGGAGTTTCTCCCTCCTAACACTGCTGTGCGATGGTGGAGTTAATATATATAAGATTGGTGGACAGGGGTTAGGCTCACCCCCTGCAAAACAAAACATTTGCTTTGAGCTGCCCCATTACACTGAATGTAATGGGCAGCTTTCAGAGATTTGCAATCAAGGATCGATCTGCATTTCTCAATTTGATACTTACAAGTGAAGAGTTCAGCCCTCTGCATGCCTCAGTAATACTTTTTCAAAAGTGTAAAAGTAAAAAATTAAAAGGATTAGAAAATTAGAAGATGCTACTGGAATATAATTTGGAGAGGGTAAAAGTTTATTAACAGTGGGGTTGTATTACAGATTAAATATAATAACACATGTACATGTTTTTGTGTTTATATATTTCCCGAAATGTATAGACTAGGAAGAGAAAAAATGTGGGTTAGCCAGCTTATGTAAGTACAAACACAAGAGTTATTTCAAAATAGGACCTGAACACATGGCATATAATATTGTAGAAGGCATACTGTAGGTAGAAAATAAGAGTACAAGTTCATTAGTTGATGCAGGGATGTTACACTATGTCTCCATTGGCCATAGGTCAATAAGCAAATTCACTTGCAAGTAGATCTGCCATGGCTGGACTGTGTTGTGCTGGTAAATTAAGCAACTGAAGGCCATCGCTTTCACCCCTAAGGTGGAGGGGCAAAGACAGCTAAGCTGCTGTTCCATTTTGTGCTGGAGGCTGCAGTAATATAGTGTACCAGGTGTACTACTCTTCAGTAAGAATCACAAAAAATTTCAACAATCTGCATTGCTTCTTAGGGTCTATGCATTTAAAAAAATCATCCAGGCAGTCAGATGAAGTTGATTGATATTGGGTCTATCAAACCCCCCTGCCCTGTGTGGATAGATCCAATTTGTGAGGAAGCTTGTGATGATTGCTCTTTTCCACTTTAGGAAGTAGGGACAACCAATGTTGCTTGGTCCAAAAGGAGGGGGGGGGTCACCACAATGATTTTTGAAATTTTCTTTCAAATCTTCAGAATTATCCTGGATATTATTGGAAAGGGAGGACATGCATAATGGAACATTCCCTTCTAAGGGAATGAAAGTGCATCTGTTTTCCAGGCTTGCTTCAAGGAGCCCTGGAACAAAAAGTATTTTCAGTAGTCTGTTTTAAAGGGAAGTGAGCAAATCTATTTGAGGTGCACTCCACAAATGGACCAATTCAAGAAAAAAATCCTTGTTCAATTTCCACTCATGAGCATCTGTCCTTGTCTTGTCACTATGTTTTGCTCTGACAGAATGTAAGATGCTTTGAGGGTTAAAGAATGCTGAAGTACTCACTTCAAAGCCATCACTGCCAGTCTGCATTGGGGGTACAACCTTGCATCTCCCTGCTTGTTTATATACCACATGACTATGGTATTATCTGTAATCACTGGAAGAGGTCCTTGCACCAAAGGTGATGGAGATACTTCAATGCATGGATCACAGCCAACATTTCTTTTAAGCTGGTGTGTTTTGGGCTGTTTGAATTACTTCACAGGCCTTACACTTTCACCCATTTGGATAATGCTCCACAAGCAAAACCAGTGACAAGTGGAGTGCCCCACGGTTCAGCCCTGGGACCCTTCCTCTTCGGTATATACTTCTCAGAAGTGCAAGCAAACACCAAGGGTCTATAGCTAACCAAGTTCGCAGATGACTGCAAACTAGGCAACATTATAAATTCCCCTGCCAACGAAGACATCCTGCAAAAGGGCATCACAGAGACTGACACCTGGTGTCAAAATCATGGCTTCAAACTAAATGCCAAAAAGTGCATTGTTATCCCCTTTGGCAAAAACATGGTACCCATGAATTACCAAATGGGGGAAGTTCACTTAACAGAAAGTGTGATAAGAGTCCTTGGGACCCAAGTGGATAGTAACCTCTTCTTTGATAACCACATTGCCACAGTGGTCAGAAAATCTTTCTATGTGGCCCACTTAATCACAAAAGGATTCGCATCTAGAAATAAGGAAGTCATCGTTCCCCTCTACTTATCACTTATCAGACCTCTCATTGAATACAATGCCCCATTTGGGATGTACCTCACAAGACACCTACAACAACTTGAGAGGCCCCAAAAGTACCTCAACAAGAGGATCGCTGGCCTCAAACAATTGCCCTATGCAGATCGGCTCAAGAAACTCAAACACTACTAGGTCGCATACTGCTTACTCCACGGAGACGTCTGTCTGACATACAAAGCTATGCAAACCTGGAATTACTGGACATGCTCCACTTGAAGAAATCCCACTCTCCCAGAGCTACACGCTCTAGGGACCTAAACCTCACCACAACAATAAATAGGACATGCTGGAGGGATAAATTCATATCCCAGAGACTTCCCATGCTCTGGAACAAGATTCCCGCCCACATCAAGCAGAGCTCGTCATTAACACTATTCAAGAAAAACCTTGATAAGTGGATGGGTGATAGGAAATTCACCCCTGGGATTATATCTGGGGCACTGCTCGATAGAGGGGTTGGAATTTAACAATACATGGGTGGCAAAAGCCAATACACTGTTGGGCTAGGCTTGCTTTGGCCCTCGGGCCGATAGTCTAGTACCTACCTATGAAGCTATGATGATTTGATACAAAAGAAAGAGGGAGAGATCTGGGTTCAGCTGAATTTGTTGTCTCCACCAATGCAGTTTCCTTCTTATGAAGTCTAAAACTGGAATTTGATACTCCAGAGAATGCAAATATTGGGTCTGTGTGTTTTTAGAAACCACTGTAAGTTTCTCATGTGTCATCTGGCTAGAAGAATCATGAGAATCACAGAAGCCATTAATCCTAGACTCCTAAGAAATTCCCTTGCAGAGGTCATAGAGGTCAACATTTTGAACTGTTGAATTTTTATGTGCAGATTTAGAAAGGAAAGATCTGTAAATGGACTCTAATAGGGCTCTTTCTTTTCTATGAGAAACATTCTGGAGTACAAGTCTTTGCCCCTTTGACTTAAAGACACTGGTTCTGTGACTCCTCAGGTGTGTAAAGACTGAAGAATTTGAGGAAAAATTCTGTTTGGTCTAGGTGGTTGGGAGATAATCCTCTGAAAAAAGGGTTTTGTATCCACTGCCATCTGTAACCCTCCTGCACCACATTTAATACTGTAAAGGGTGAAAATGAATACTGCACATGTTTCAAAAGAAGACTGGTGTATGTGACTGCAAAGTATTGTGTAACAGTGGGAAAGTACAGATTGTTAAGTTTCGTTTCCTGAGCCTAAGGCAACATTTCTTGTACATCACATGGTAAAATGAAATTTAATCCTCACTAGGCTAAAATGTAGATAAGAAGCAGCAGATGTATTTTTGCAAAACTCAGCATTTTTCTGTTGGATGTTTAGCAGTGGTCTGAGAGATAAAGTTTATTATCTTGATAAGTTTTCCTATAAAGTAACCATGAAATCCTTTGTTCAGGGAGACATGGATTCCTGAATACTGTCTCCCACATGTGTGTTTGTTTAATAAAAATAAGTATTTAGCTTTGCTAATGACTGAAGTATTTTATTATTTCATAACAGTTGGTGCCATGACTCTGATTTTTTCAAACCGTCTGGCACTACCTCATCAGAAACGCACTTTATTGGGCCTTCTGACATAATTCTGTCTGGTGTGTTTTCTGTTGCATTAGCTCACAGCTGCCCCTTTCTTTTTGAAATGTTGAGTCTTGGCAGAACTCCAAGTAAGTGTTGCTTTTGCATGTATGTGGTTTTAGTATGTGAGTGGGACATTTTATTATGTCATCATTGTAAGTTTTCCTTATAATGGAAGCAAATTTGGATACTTTGAAAGAGCCAAAGATTGGTGGTTGTTGTATCTTTTGGCTTTTCCCAATTAGGGGTCTCCACAGCGGAACTCCGGTTTGCTAATGATTGGCAGTATTGCTAAATATATGTTTCAACATTGTAACAAAGACAGTTTTGTTTATTTAGATAAATGGCATGAGCACACCGAAAATGATGGTAAACTAATTTTTCCACCTGCAGAAACTTTTGATAAAGATATTTTGTTAAATTTACAAAAATGACTTAGAAAAAAAGGTAATAAAGTCCCTTCCTGCTGCTGGTCAGATTTTAATGCCTGGCAGGTAGAATCTAAAGATAAAGAAGAGGACTCCATTGTTCGCAGTTTAAAACATAATGCAGGTAAGTTAAAAACACTATAATAAGACTGTTAACCTTATTCAATGTTCTGATCATCAGGGGCTGGGTGACTATGGGCTCTATCTTAAGGACCTTCAGAAATTACAACTTAACCAATGTGAGTCATCCAATGATGACTGTTTGGTTTTGCCTACCACACCACCACCACCACATAATGCACCCTTCCCTGCCCAGCAAAAATTTACTGTCTTTTCTTCCACCCCAGATACTTCTACCACACCACCTTCTCAGGGAAGCCATCTCCATGATTTACCCCTTTCCACCAGCCACTCTAAAGCTCCTTATTCTTCTGTCTCAGATGGCACACGACAGAAGTGTAAAAGAAAAATCAAAGCACCTGACTACACAAATGCCTATACACCTTTCAGTGTGATGTAAAAAAGGGGTATGATTTTATTCCCCTAGGCTGCATAAGTTATAGTCATGCAATGTAATTACTCAATTTCTTATAGTCATAGATGGTGAAGGTTAATTTGGCCATGATGAATTTAATCCAGACAAAAATGAAACAGATTCCTCTTCTGAGAAAGATGGTGATAAATGTCATTACTCCAACCCAACTACATCCCCTGCTACAAGTCCCAAACCCAACCTCTGGCAGGGATGAAGTAGCACCTTCTACTATTAATGTGGTCCATCCCTGGTCAGCAGTTGATTTCCAGACCATTTTGGACTCCCTTCCATCAATCTGCACCAATTCAGCAAACTATGCTAGAATTTTAAAAGGGCCATATTCAATTACAAATCCCACTTTAGAAGATCTTAGGGCAGTGTTAGAGACATCAGTTTTGCCAGACTTATTTAAATGCATTTGGGAGCATGCTAACATACCATTTTCCCCAGCATACTGACGCCAATGCTTTTCAGGATGTTAGGACTCACTTACTACAGGCTATTATCTCTGTGTGTCTACCAGTACCTAACTGGTCTCAGATAAAAGCTGTCATGCAGAGAGAGAATGAGTCTATTGAAGCATAATTACAGTATATAACAGATGCTTTTGAAGCATTTTCAAGCTATTCTGAACCCACTGAGGGGCCAGCAGCAAGTAGCCTTTCAGCTGACTTTGTGAATGGGTTGCTACCCCCTATTCGACATCAATTAAAAAGAGTTTGTTTAAATTGGCAAAGCTTGGAGCTTCATGAACTCATTAACCAAGTTTAATATTTAGCAGACACCCTTACTCATGAGAAAAAAGAATGCCAGGAAAAATTATTAAATGTACAAATTCAACAGTTTAATGTTAGGACTGGAAGTAGAGAAAAAATAGAGGGAGAAGAAAGGGGCATAATAGATTTAGGGTTTTTCAAAATCAAGGGCTATTTCCTCAAAGTTTTAACAATACCCCAAATTTTTGTGAACAGGAAACTAACTCAAATTTGTATTTTTAACTAAAGACAAAGCAGCCACTTTAGGGACAATTGTCCCTTCTTGCAGCCAGTAGATGCGCCACCACGGTCTACAAATCCATTTGACAGACAGATACCCCCGCAAGTTCTGCAAAATGTGAGTCAACAACCCCCTACATGGAATACTCCATGGTAGCCACCTGTCTGTCAACAAAATAAATAGGACAGCCATAAACAGGAATCACAGCAATTTTCTTTTGTGCCTGTAATTCAGAAAGGCCCATTTGTTAACATCAAAGTTCAAGATACTCACATCCCTTTTTAAATAGATACTGGGGCTACCAGGTCAATGCTACATGTGTTGGCTGCTAAAAATCTTCCCTTGTCCCTCACCTCAGTGCGTGGAGTAGAGTTGTCAGGAGTGCCTCTGGACTACCCTGAGATAGTCTCAGTTCCCATCCATCTGGGATCATTGGCAGATCAACATGCTTTTATTGTTGGGAATTCTGCACTCTTTAATCTTTTAGGTAGGGATCTTCTTGCAATGTACTGTACTCTGCACACCAGATTTAATATATTTAAATGTTCCTGATGGATCTCTGGTGATGCAGATGTGTGCCATTGTGTGTGCTTTGGATGAGGATATGCTCTTTTCCTTCTTCACTGAGACAGAGCCTGTACAGCTTATGGACACATCATTGCCCAATGCAATTCCCTCTCAGTTATGGACAACCCATGAAAATGAAGTAGGGCTTATTAAAGATGCTACACTAGTACAAATCACCTTAAGACCACATGAACCCCTACCCATGGTGGCACAGTATCCTCTTTCTGCAAAAGCAGGAATCAAACCAGTTATCTCAGCATTGTTGCAGCAGGGCATAACTGTTCCTGCTACAAGTCCCCAAATACACCCATTTTGCCAGTGAAAAAGCCTGGCAAAGACACCTATAGATTTGTACAAGATTTAAGAGCAGTAAATGCAGTAGCTGTGCCTACCTCTCCTGCAGTACCTATCCCAGCTACCATTCCTAGTTCAATTCCCCCTTCTGCCACCACCTTTTTGGTTACTGATATTTCTTCAGCTTTTTTCTCTATTCCAATACATCCTGATAGCCAGTATTTGTCTGCATTCATATACAGAGGGCAACATTATACATGAATGTGTCTACCTCAATGATATGGAAAATCACCCACCCTATTTTCGAGGAAAAGGAAAAAAAGCAGCTAGATAAAATACAGTTACCTTGTGGGTCTGCCTCAGGACAGTATGTAAATGTTCTTCTTTTAGCATCTAACTCTTTAGCTGACTGTCTGACTGATACTGTTTATCTTCTAACCAAATTATCCAAATTAGAGTTCAAACTAAATTGATCCAAGCTCCAGCATTGTCAACCACAGGTTCATTATTTAGGGCACCTAATTTATGAAGATACACAAAACATTTTACCCTCTCGCATCCCAACAATACAGACTGCACAGAGACCCACAACTCTGAAACAACTTAGAGTAGTTCATGGTTTGACAGGCTATTGTATACAATGGAGTTCTAATTATGCTAAAGTAATTAAACCTTTATTAGCGTTATTAAAAAAGGACACCCCCCTAAACCCATTCCATGGCAACCATGCTATGAGCAAGTTTTTACCGAGTGAAAGTTGCTACTTTCAAATCCTCCAGCATTAGGATTACCAGATTATTCTAAAGTATTCTTTCTTTTCTGCTGTGATAAAAACAAAGTAGCATTAGGATTATTAGCACACAAAAAATAATGGCTTTAGACCAGTTGCCTATTACAGTACAAATCTTCACCCAGTAGCAGCTGCCCTTCCTCAATGCCTCAGAGCTGTAGCCACAATTGCTCAGCTAGTTGACATAACAACGGCACTTACACTGTGCCATGACATTTTTGTTGCAGTTCCACATTCTATTGATGCCTTGTTGCTAAATACTAAGACGCAATATCTTTCTGCTTCTAGACTTTCTAAATATGACTTAGCTTTATTCAATAATCCTTCCTTGTGAATTGTTAGATGCCCTCCTTTGAATCCAGCTTCTCTTATTACAAATGCTGATAAAGGTGAACATTATGATTGTGTTTTTGTTGATAATGTGCTTCCTCCTAGACCTGACCTTCAGGATACAACTTTCCAGGACCCTGACTTATTTTTGTTTGCCGATGGATCCTGCATAAGGTGAAAAGATGGACAATTAACAGCAGCCTTTACAGTGTGTACAGCTAATCAAATTTTATTGACTGGACAGTTACATAGAAATGTTTCTGTCAGCCCAAGTAGCTAAATTAGTAGCTATTACTGAAGCTTGCAAACTGGCAAAGGAAAAGACAGACTGTTTCTATTTTCAGTGATTCCAGATATGCAGGTGGAGTGGTCCGTGATTTTGGTACTTTATGGAGACAGCAAAGATCCTTAACCTCTGTGGGGACCACAATCAAAAATGCCTTATTTGTTAAAAAACTATTAGATGCATTGTTATTACCAAAAATACAGCTGTGGTTAAGTGTGCCGCTCATAAAATTGATAATACTTTTGAATCTATAGGAAATACTTTTACTGATACAGCAGTAAGATAGGCTGTCTTAAATACTGTTCAGGCTTCTTTTTTGCAGCCTATTCAAGTTAAAAATATACCATACAGGAAATATTGTCTTTTCAGAACCAAGCTGACGACTCTGAAAGGGTAAGGTGGATCCATGATGGCTGATGTCTTTCCCCAGAATTACTATGGTGCCATGTGGATGAAAGGTTAGTAGCATCACAAGCTTTTTTCCTTCAACTGGCACGGGCTTACCACTGCCCTCCCACCTGGGAAAAAACGCCTTAATAAAACAACTTTTGAATGAGTGGCATGCCCCTTATGCTTCAGAAGTTGGTCAGCATCTTGTAAATACATGTAATATATGTCCTTCTTTTAACATTTTGAAGTCTGTTGCTGTCTCTGCACAACATATCAAAAAGCCGTGGGGACCCTTTTGCTGTATTCAATGGGATTTCATTAAATTACCTCCTTGTGCAAAGTTTAAGTATATATTAGCAGTTGTAGATGTTTTTTTCTAAATGGGTAAAAGCATACCCATGTGTATAATAATAATGCCGCTTTGGTGGCAAAAAAACTTTTGTATGAACTAATACCCCATTTTGGGGTTCCATATTGTATTCGATCAGATAGAGGCATACATTTTACAAGTCAGATTATACAGCAAATTTGTAAACTACTTAATGTACATATACAGTTTAATTGTCCACATAGGCCTCAGGCATGGCAGAATGAGTAAATCAGACATTAAAGACTAAACTGGCAAAGCTTACCACAAAAATGGGACTAAAATGGCAAGAAGCCCTACTGCTGCTATAGTTTACTATTCAAAGTGCAATTAGTGCACATAAAAATGTTTTCCCTCATGAAATCCTTATGGGGACGCCCTATGATGATGCCAGCCACACCTTTGCCCACAACCCTTGGTTTGCAAATCGTTGATGAAGCTATGCTTAATTATTGTAAACAGCTTATTTCTGTTCTGCAGTGTCTTCACACATTAGTTGTTTCCGCCCAGCTTCAGCCTGATCCTGTTAATTAAGTCGCATGATGTCCAATCTGGTAATTTGGTGTAGGTTTGTTCCTTCTCCAGATGGCATGCCCTCCAACCCTGATGAAAAGGCCCATTCCCATCACTCCTCATCTCAACAACAGCTGTCAGACTCAAACGATCTTCAGCCTGGATCCATGTATTCCATGTCCAAAATGCAGTTCCAAATGAAGGAAACCAACCCATTCCTTTTAACCCTGCTTCCGCAGCCTTGTCCAATGATGAACCAGTTTCTTCTCATACCAGAAGGAAAACCAGAGAGTCTGAGAATACAACTGGTGGCTGAGACTGTAGGAACATCAGGAAAAGACATTTTCCCTGAGTCAGGTGACCAAGCTCTGCTCATGGGAGCTAGACAGCTACAGCAGTTTTTTTGTGAAATGTGTTTTCAGTGCAGCAGTCAGCTATTCTTCGTAAAACAAATTTGTGTTTGCACATTTGTGATAATCCACTCTGACGCTGCCCAGCTTGCTATTCATGCTTGATTGTTACCTTGATGACTGCAATTGTTATTTTCATTCTGCTGCTGCATTTTTTGACCCCTGCTGAAACTGTAAGTACTGTTCAATCCACTGATAAGAGAAAAAAGCGAGTGGTAAAATCTAGATAAAAAGTGGCAGATTGGCATCGTTCATTTAATATATTTGATGCCACTCTACAGACCCATGCACAAACACTTAATGTAAGCAATTGCTGGGTTTGTCCAGCTATTATACCTACAGTATATGGAGGGCTACCATTACAAACATTTCCTGCAACAGTGAGAAATTATTATTTGATATGTAACAAACTTTTATATTTTAATAAGACTAATGAAGTTACTTTTGCTGTTCATAATGCCCCCTTTAAGCCAGAACATAACAGGACTATTTTTTTTTTACATTTAGCTCGAAGACAAATAGGATGCATTTGTTTTTGTAAGCCAGATAATTATTCTTTTTATGGTAGTACTATTAACAATGTGAATGTAGAAAAAAGTAATTGTGCTTTCAATACAACATTCTATGATACGACTGATATTGAACTTATGGTAAAATTTAATAATAATAAATAGATTTCCTGGCTTGGTGCAGGTCTAAATGACTCTTGGTTCAATTTGTCAAGTTATACAAAATGTCCTAGTTATAAGAATAAATTATGGACAGTAGCACACTGGTCAATAGACTAAAAACATACCTTATTTCCCTGGGAAGAATATTGCTATATCTGTGGAAAGACAGCCTATAAATGGTTACCAGAAAATTGGAGTGGAATTTGTTTTATTGGTTATATAATTCCTGCTATTCGTCATATTACTAGCTTACCCAAAACAAAAATGTACAAAGTCTGAGAAACTCAGACTATAAAAAATCCAGTCGATGCTTCATGGATTTACCACCATGATTCAGAACAAGCACTTCTAAAGGACTTTCTCATATGGACCTTGGTGATGATGTTATTTCTGGGGCTGGTATATTACCTGCCTATGTGACTGTAAAGTCAATTTGGGAGTTGAGAAAACTTTCTAAACTATTAGAGGTGTTGAGTAATGTCACTTTTAAGTCTGCAAATTTTATTGAGCTGAATGCCATGTAGACAGTCCTGCTACAGAACCAAATGAGTCTTGATTTTGTGCTTCTGTCAAAGGGAGGTACGTGTGCATTAATGTACAAGAAGTGCTGCATGCTTATTCCCGATACTGAGCAATTAATATGTAGTCATGTGGAAATAATCCAAAAAGTGGCTGAGCTATCACAAACTAAAGAAGCGGTTAGTTCATAATCTGCTTGGCTAACTAATTTGTTTTCAGGATAGGAAGGAAATGCTTTGAAATTTTTATTGCTATTATTATTATGATTTTATTTTTGCTTTTATTTTTATGTAAGACTCTGATAACTAAGCTTATTGCATCTCAATCTAATATTTCATTACAGAATGTGCATGTTAGTAATTCTGAAAATGTGCCATTGACTAATCATGTAAATGAAGGCCATATGGAAACTGAAAATGAAAAACTTTTTTGAAGGCTTTGAAAAAATATATAATAATGTCTTTGATAGGGATAAAAAATTTTCTTATAATATGAATGTGATGCTTTCCAAGCATCAAATGAGGGATTGTAAAGGGTTAAAATGCATACTGCATATGTTTCAAAAGAAGGCTGGTGTGCATGGCTGCAAAGTATTGTGTAACTGGAAAAGTACAGATTGTTAAGTTTTGTTTCCTGAGCCTGAGGCAGCATTTCTTGTAAATCACATGGTAAAATTAAATTATTCCTTGCAAATGTAGATAAGAAACAGCAGATGTATTTTTGTAAAACTCAGCATTTTTCTATTGGATGTTTAGTAGTGGTCTGAGAGATAAAGTGTATTATCTTGATAAGTTTTCCTATAAAGTATCCTTTGATCGGGGAGAGATGACTTTCTGAACACTGTCTCCCATACATGTGTGTTTGTTTAATAAAGATAAGCATTTAACTCTGCTAATGACTAAAGTATTTTATGGAACATTCCCTTCCAAGGGAATGAAAGTGCATCTACTTTCCGGACTTGCTTCAAGGAGCCCTGGAACAAAAAGTATTTTCAGTTGTCTGTTTTAAAGGGAAGTGAGCAAATCTATTTGAGGTGCACTCCACAAATGGACCAGTTCAAGAAAAAAATCATTGTTCAATTTCCACTCATGAGTATCGGTCCTTATCTTGTCACTATGTTTTGCTCTGACAGAATGTAAGATGCTTGGAGGGTTAAAGAAAGCTGAAGTGTTCACTCCAAAGCCATCACTGCCAGCCTGCATTGGGGGTACAACCTTGCATCTCCCTGCTTGTTTATATACCACATGACTATGGTATTATCTGTAATCACTGGAAGAGGTCCTTGGACCAAAGGTGATGGAGATACTTCAATGCATGGATCACTGCCAACATCTCTTTTAAGCTGATGTGCTTTGGTCTGTTTGAAGGACTCCACAGACCTTACACTTTCACCCCTTTGGAAAATGCTGACTCATCTGCATGACAGATTGATTTGAAGACCTGGGGTCAGCTGAATTTGTTGTCTCCACCAGTGCAGTTTCCTTTTTATAAAGTCTAAAACTGGAATTTGATACTCCAGAGAATGCAAATGCTGAGTCTGTATGTTTTTAGAAACCACTGCAAATTTCTAATGTGTAATCTAGCTAGAGGTATTATGAGAATCATAGAAGCCATGAACCCTAGACTCCTAAGAAATTCTCTTGCAAAAGTCTGGGGGGGGGGGTCAACATTATGAACTGTGGAATTTTCACATGCAAATTTAGAAAGGAAAGATATGTAAATGACCTCTAACAGGCCTATTTTTTCCCCAGAAACATTCTGTAGTAGAAGTCTTTGTCCCTTTGACTTAATTCATTCACTCCAATGGATCTCAGGAAGGTTGCACTGTAACTTCCAATGGGTGGAGCATAAGCCTTTTGATAGAATCAAATGATGTCCTCACATTTCAAACACATGTTCATATCTCTGGAACCATAACGGTTATGAAAGAAGTATAAATGGCAAACCCTTCAGCACAAACTATTTTTTATACTGGTAGTATTCTTTAGGTTCTATGTATTTAAACATAATTTTATAAGTCACATTAAACACAGCAAGTATTACATTTGTAATATTTTGTAAACACTTACAATATCTCAGCAACCACTCTACTTACACACATGCTGTTAGCATTTTATTCATCTAGCTGAGAGATTTTATGTGAGGCTATGGAGCTCTGTCTGTGTTACTTGGTTGTTCAGATATTTAGAAAAATGTGAAAATTATATCTATATAAATTAATATCATAAAAACAACAGTAAATATCTCTTTATCTGCACCAGACAAAGGTCAAACATTAATGCAGTTGAGTTTGCCATCGTGTAAGCTTTAAGAAGAAATCTTATAAAACCTTGTACATAGCATGGTTTTAGAATTATTGATGCAAATATGAACAAGCAATATCTGACACCTAGAAGGGTCAGTAGGAGTTAACTGCAGATGCATCTGGAGGCATCACTCGGATTTAATGAGTTAGACACTGGGTCTGTGACTCCCCAGGTGTGTAAAGACTGAAGAATCTGAGGAAAAAAATGTTTAGTCCAAAGGGTTGGGAGGTAATCCTCTGAAAACAGCGTTTTGTATCCACTGCCATGAGTAACCCTCCTGCACCACATTTAATACCCAGGAGTCTGAAACAATCTTTTGCCAAAGGGGAATGTTGAGGGCCAGTTTTTGGGACAGATCAGTAGAGATACTGGCTGGCGAAGAGGAAAGAGGGTAAAGAATGCTAGCATACTCCTCATACTGTACTGTAATGTAGGTCTGTCCCTTTTTCTGAAAAGACACCTGTTTTTTTGTTGTTATCTGCCAGCCATTTGTTGTGCATTTTGTTTGACAGAAAATATTGGTTTCATTTATTGACTTTTTTGTGTAAGAGGGAGTCCTGTAAGATTTGTATTGGGACACATAAAATAGTTTATAAACTCCATGAAGTAATTTCCCTCTTTTATCATATTGTTCAAGCACGTGAGCAGCAGGAGAATCACAGATTATCTCCTTCTTTACAGCTGAATCCAAGATTTCAGACTTTACCTCACCAGCAAACCTTTGGTTATGTACCCAAGCATATTTTTTCAGCACTGTAGCTGACGCGGTAGACCTAGGCACAGTATTTGAACAATCATACACACTCCTCAAAGCCTGTTTAGGTACCTGAGAAAGGACAGAAACAGTTTGGTTCAAAAAAGAGTTTATTCAATAGGAAGAGTAAAAGAAAATTCCATCAGACTGCTCACAAGATAAAGCATACATTTCCTCATATTTGTTTGTTTGTGTCTTTCGGCTTTTCCCGGTTAGGGGTCGCCACAGCAGAACTCCGGTCCGCTAATAATTGGTAGTGGATTTTTATGTACCGGGTTACCAGCCCTGATGCACAACCTTCAATGAAGGCACACCCCATTCACGTATGCCTCCACACAGAAGAAGCTCTAGCTGAGAATCGAACGGGACAACGTCTTGCTAAGAGGTGACAATGCTACCGCAGCACCACCACTGCAGTTACATACATTTCCACATATATGACTGGTAATTCAGATTTCTGAAGACTAAAGTGGAATAAAACATTCTTTTATCTATAAGATCCAACATTTTGCTTCCCTTATTACCAGGTGAAGGGTTCATATTGAGGCTCTACTTGTTAACAGTATGAGACACAGTTGAAATGGCAGCTAGATCACACCAAGGTGAGAGAAAAGAAATTTGTTAACTTGAGGAACCTTATGCAGTTTATCTGCCTTTTTTGGGACTGATGAGTGGGTATCAGGATGAGTACAGGGACAAGCCTCCCCTGCATCCCCCCATGTGGAGGAAGAAGCCCCCAAACTTATATATACCAACTCCAAGATTGTCATACCTCAGAGAAAAGATCATATTTCAAGAAATGGCATCTCGGACTTGGTATATGTAACACTGTTCTTTCAGCCATTCAGTCTCCACATTTCAGGACTCGCTATAGATCTCGAGATTCTAAATGGTTACCCGTGACAACAGCAAGAATTCCACGATAGTGAGTTTTTTCTTTGTAGGTACTGCAGGAGTGAGCCAGATCAGAGTCAGTATCCATGTTGTGACCATGGAAGAAGTGCTAAAAGTGGTTAGCATAGCTTCTGTGAGTCTGTCGCAAAGTTGTTATTGAGTGTTTTGCAGCACATATACTTCCAATACTTAATGAAGTTCCTCAGATAATAAAAAGTAAACAGAATTTCTCTGTCAGTGCAGTTCAAACACTCATACACACACTCTGACAGAATCAAAATGGCAGTTAGGTTGTTACAATGTGACAATAAGCATTACACTGACACACAAAATCCTGCCTCCACAAAAAACTTTACACAATCAGTACATAATTATTTACAAAATTAGCCCCAAATACATTAATAAACAGTCTTAGCATATAACAGTGGTGCTTGACGGGTAACTTCTGATATTGTGAAAAAATACCAGGTTTCTTAAACAGGAAATACAGCTTTTAGTCAAAAAATAAGATTAAATCCTAGTCTTCTTAAAAGGACAATATTTTCTGAGTGGAGGTGTTCCCCAGCAGGGGCTTATCTGCCAGAAATGAAGCTCTTAGCCAACTGTTGCTCTTATGAAGCCTGAGAGATACTTCTCGAGATAGCACAAAAGTAAAAGAAAGCTTCACTCTGATTCCTGATTTCCTTCTTTCAGAGCAGCCAATAAGTAATCAAAGTGAAGGAGTCTGTGGGGGGACTAAAGCGTTTAGAAGCTGGTAAGTTGTTGTTTCTCTTTCTCTGGGCAAGAAACAACTCATACCGCCTAAAGACTACTGCATCAGTAGAAATGATGAACATCTTGCGGTATTGCTATCATGTCTTTTTTTGTTTATTTCTCCATGTTCCTTGGTGATCGTCAAACCTCCCCACCCATTCAACTAACCTATCTGCTCCCCCTCTCCAAGAGAGGTAGGCAAGCACTGTCACATCACTCTTCTTCCTCCCAGTGCCAACTCCTTCAGTACCTGGGCTGCTAGTCAAAGTTAAGCCATCTGAGCTGTTGTCAGGACTTTACTCTCTATGCTGGCAGAGCTGGCGCCAACCTACTGTATCATTTGCTGTCACTTTTGTCACAAACAAGCAGATGTGTCTGGCATGCCTAGCCAGTTATCAAAGTCTAAATAAAAAATGAGTAAGCTGCGAAGTGATGGAACAGATATGTAGTTGGTATACACAGTATGGAAGGAAATTTTAGCAGTGGAGAGAGTAGAATTTGTAGAATATTAAAAGATGCAATAGCAGAGCTAATAACAGCAGACATGGATATTATATGTACAGTATGTATAGAATGGAGAGGGCAAATGGAGAAGGGTTGGATCTATAGATGATCATGCCATCAATGTAAAGGAGGAGCTGTAGATGGACAATAGTATTGGTGCAAGAATTTATCCTTGAGGAACCTCCCGAAGAAGTGACAGGTATATCTGATAAAGCAGGCCCAATTAGTTTACCTGTTGGACAGCTTAGAAGATTGAACATCCAAACTTTTCTGGGATGAATGCAATAGTGTGCCCAAGGGAGTTAGGTGACATGGCCTGTGTTCTGACATGTGCACTTACATTGTTCAGTTAGGTATTGTTTGAACTGAAGTCTGAACTGTTTGTAGTCTCTTATTTTGTTAAGATTAAGTGGCAATGATTGCCACAGTTTGGGGGACAAGAATAGAGTAGCTGTGGTCTGTGCAAAGAAGCTTAGTGGATGGACTTATAAGAGCACAGCCATAAATGGACTGGCTTCTTAGGTTGCAGTGTGGGCTAGATGTAGTTAGTCTCATACCTGGGGGTGATGGGACTTTGCATAGAGGTTTGAAGTGAAGGGAGCCAAAAAGGAAGTTAGCTCTGTCTTGAATGGGTAGCCAATTTGCCTTTTCCAAGGTGATGCAGTGATATGCACATCAAGGGGAGTTGGTGATGAAATGACATATATTATTAGAAAGAAACAGTAAGGTGTTAGTGTTTTAGTAAGTCAGCTGCAAATAGGGGTAGGCCATATTCTAGATGTACAAGCATGACACCTCTGCCTAAGGCTGTTCTAGCAGATTGTGAGTAGAAATGAGATATCTTTTGGGCCCAGAACAGGAGGTAGTTGACTTTGGATATGACATTCTGAATGTTGTCTTGGAAGTTGAAGTACTAGTCAAGCCAAATGCTAATGTACATAGAGGATGTAATGGATTCAGGTAGGTTATTGTCTATGTGTTTGTTAAGGGAGAGGGTTAGTGGTTTTACCGAGTCTTTTTTTGTGCCAAACAGCAGCACAGAACTAGTTTTATTTAGAGTTGAGGAGTATTTTTAAGAACAAAGCCAACTGTTTAGCTGTAGAAGGTCAGTTTGAAGTTGATTTTGGTTGATATCATGAGAAGGGCTGGATCTACAGATGATCATGTCATGTAAAGGAGGAGATGTAGATGGGGAATATTACTGGTGCAAGAATTGATCCTTGATTAACCTCCTGAAGAAGCAAAGGGTATATCTGATGAAGCAGGCCCAATCTGAATAGTGAAAGTTTGTTTTTTTAAGTTAGATGATCTGTTGAATCCAAGATACACTGTACAAAGGTAAATGCCAGTACATTATCTGTGATGTAGGAAGTGACATTACTAGGCTTTTTAAGACCTTATCTATAGCCTCTGAAGCAAATAAATTTAAGCTTAACTTCAAGATGTTGTTTTAATTTTTTCATAAACAGTTTGTGTCTGTTACCCTACAGCTAACTGTTTTGTACCACTTATATGAATTCACTCAAGGTGATCTCAGGTAATCTTAAATTATTCACTGTTTTGACCCTGCTTTATCTCCTGAGAAGCTGTTCCACTGTTCTAATACTCCACCTTTTCAGTAAAAAATGCTCCCTTCTGCTTCCCTTGAGGTGTTTGCTTTGTATCTTTAAATCATGTTCTCTTATATTTGTAAAAAAAAAAATTAAAGATGGTATTTAGAATGGCTCTGTTCTTGATCATAAAATATAAAAAAATACTAACACATATTATCATGTACCTTACCCCATTTTTGTCCCCTCTTCATTCATACATTCATTCCATGTCTACCTATACAATCCATTTCAGGGTGCCAGGGCACGCTCACACATGGAGGGCATTATAGAATATCAGTCACTCACAGGCCTGGTAAGTGTGGGTGGTTAAGAACTCCTGTGCTTGATGAGACAGAATGTTAATTTAGGGCTAGTATACTCACTGTACATTAGGACTTCCTGACATATTCTGCTAAACTATTGGCCAGTAATAGAGGTGTCCCTAAATTCTGTATCTCTGCTTGCCACACAGGCATATAAGGTATTCTGTATACCTTTGGTGTAGCTGTGATGAAGGTACTTAATGGATATTTGAACTGTGATTGTCCATAATATTCTTTATCCCTGGAACAGGAGGCTTAGACAAGCTGTAAGGGATGTATCAGTCCCAACCATGTTTATATAATCTACAAATAAAAAAACTGGAAGAAACAGCAAGATCAATTAACATTTTTTTAGATTGTGTTTTAATGTAAAAAAACAACAGAAAATTAGCACACATTGTACTAGCTAAGATTACAAACATGACATTTGAACATAAAATGGATGACAAATAGAATTAATAGCTGACAGCATTTTAAGACTAAACCTTGATAATGTAAAAAATAATTTATATAACACGTAAATATTTTAGCAACCAACCCTATAAATCTTACAAAGAGTTAAAGCAATTAAAAACTCAGCAATCTCCAAAGCTGACTAAAAATTCACAGAATCAGCCTGAACTGATATACTCATGCAGAGGATGATGTTAAAATATTAGTCAAATTAAATATCTTTATGTATATGTGAATACAGATGTGTGTGTGTGTGTGTGTGTGTGTGTGTGTGTGTGTGTGTGTGTGTGTATGTGTATATATATATATATATATATATATATATATATATATATATATATATAAAAAGAGAGAGAGAGCATGCAGACATTCACACACATATACAGAGACAGAGAATGAAACATAAGGTAAACTGTAAAAATATAGGGCTATATATTACTTCATAAGGAAATAGCATGGAACAAGTATGAAAATTAATGAGTAATAACTTTCAAACTTAGCACATTGAAACACTTATGAACAATGCAAGACACATAGAAAATCAGTGTACCAAAAAAGCAAAAAAATAATGCTGGTGTCACCACTAGTCGTCCTCTCTTAGCTCTGAATGAAGTATATAATTAAGGATTTGAGTATTGATGGGATATAATTTCCTGTTTATTTAATGGGAACAATCAGTAAATACTAGCAACTGCATTAGTCTCTTAGTAGAGCTTACTGGACAATTTATAAACAAGACAAAACCAGCAAAAATTCACACCATGTTGCAGTATTAAATTCAGAATAATACACAATTAGTACTTTTTTATAGAAATCACAAACTACAGTTTGTGAAACTTTGCTGTTAAGCAAAATATTTCGAGACCCTAAAATAATGATTCACTGATAACATTTTAAATATCTAACACTTAAATTAATTCTAATTTCCCACAGGTGGCAGAGACCCAGCTGAATCCATAGAAAATATGTTAAAAACAATAACAATACACACACACACACACACACACACACATATATATATATATATATATGTATATACATACACACGCACATACACATACATACATACATACATATATAAATACATATATACAACGTGGCAAAACTCACAAGAAAAAACATAATATTGCATTCCTATGGGGCCTTCCCCCCACATTAACATGTAGTGAGGTTGTTGCCTCATACCCCTTTACTATTATATTCTTAATCCAATGTAACACTTTCAACTTAAGTAACAACACAATAACACCTGGAAGACTACTACTTAACAACTCTTCATTATCTCCCTCTGTCCATGTTTTTTTTTCTTTTGTTCTCCTATTTCCTCTCACATCTTAAAGATGAAGTGGTGATCCTACACACTGCCTTTATTGGTGTGTGTGTGTGTGTGTGTGTGTGTGTGTGTGTGTGTGTGTGTGTGTGTGTGTGTGTGTGTGTGTGTGTGTGTGTATACTTGCATGCGAGACACGTTGGCATACTATTCAGAATTAGTTTTTTTGCCTGTGCCCACTGAATGCCACATTATAGTCTGGTTCTTCCAAAATGTATACATATAAGACAAAGACTGAATGAATGTACGAATGCAACAAATTGTACACTTGATGGACCAGCTACAACTAACTTGTTTTTAAAGACCTTTTAAAGACTCATAAAGGTTACCACAAAGTGTATACTATGTGTACACTTTCTGAATTCAAGAACAGCTCTGCCACAATGCTTGCGCTGTTTATTCACTAAGAAAGGTTGCACTAAGTGTAGACATAGTATACACTTTAAGGTAACTTTTATGAATCTGGCCTTAAGTCTGTTTCATACCACTCAAAATTTCACCCTGTAGAGTTTAGCTTCAGTGCAAGTTAAGTTTCTGCAATGCTGTATGAACTTCTAATTTTTCTTTTCTTTGACAATATTAACAAGGTGATTTTGGAACATCTATCACTATACAAGTAGCAGTATCTATTCAATATTGTTGCAAATCAGAATTTACTAGATACTATAATTATTCGTTCAGATTCTGATATTTTTAGGACAAGCAAATCTCTGAAAATGACCACAGAGTGGTATAGCTAAAAACCTGTAAAAGTGAAATTTGTTTAGGGTATTTCTAAAGAAGTTAAAATGAAATAAAACAAAACAAAATCCTAAAAAAAAAGATTTGATATGAATTGGAAAACTTAAGCTTACTAGTTACCAAAAAAAGTGATTCAGTCACATTTTGAAAGTCAATGAAAACACAACCCCTTATAGAGCTGAAATATGGTCACTATGATGTTTACTTCAACATAACACATTTCTGATGCAAAATGCATGCTTTTTGTTTTATTTCTCTGTTAAGGACTGCTGCTGTTACTGTGTTGTCAATTTAAATTCCTTGTGTGTTTTTAGAAAATTCTGGAACTAGATAAAACATCCATTTGCTATAACAAAAACTCACTGCATACAAGCTACTATACTGATACACTGCATTAAAATGAAGCATTAGATTTCTGCACTGCTCTGCAAGTCCTTAGTGTAGGCAAGGAGCAGCAGGGTAAGGAACATGGATGGGGTGCATCACAGACAATCAGTATTATGTGTGTATTTAAGAATACACACACACACACACACACACACATGCTGACATTGCAATAACTGCACAAGTGTGCATTGTGTGTTAGGGACATTATTTATAGAGTACAAAATGAACATAAAAGCCACCCACTTGTATTTATGAAGGTGATGCCCTCCAGTAACAAGAATTAAATTGAGTATATTGCACTCCTGGCATACTCAAGGGTAACAGAAGAAAAGATCCTGAGGAGAAAAAAAGAGAGAAAGAATCTGACCAACAAAAAAAGTGAAAAATTAAAAGACCATCAATCTCAAATACAAAGAGTACAAACCATCTTCAAAATAAACTGTGTGTGTGTGTGTGTGTGTGTGTGTGTGTGTGTGTGTGTGTGTGTGTGTGTGTGTGTGTGTCTGGGCATTGCACATGCTGTTCCTGAGCAAGTTCCCCTATCACTTATATATTTATTTTTTTAGAGAGACAAGATATGACCCTCTGAAATCCTCTTCTGTCATTATACTAGCAAACTCACACCAGCTTCATGAACAAGCTGCATATATATTACAAGATGGATGCATGAGTAAAAATGTTCTGGCGATTAGTGCAGAGGATTAAAGCTTTGAGCTGTTAATGACTGGCTTCATGCACTCCAGGGTACAGGATTCCTACTACCTCCATATGCCTACTTTATTACTCTGAACAATCACAAACCAGAATGTGCTCCTGGGTTACCCTGCAAAAGCATGCATGTATCCAATGGGTTACCCAGTTAACAAATGAATAATAATTAAAAAAAAGAAATGCAACTAACTTCTGTTCCCAAATATCTTAATGACAAACATTTGCCTCTGGCCATGTGGGATTCTTATATGATAAACTTAAGTCTTACATAAGAGAAATATGCATGTTTTTCCTAGACAGATGACTGTGCAATAACTGCTCCATTGATTTTCTAGCACAATTTTGTTTTTGTAGATTGTACCATGGCCAGATTCCCTTGTCTTTGATGTGATTGTTTTATAATTGTTGTTAGACTAATACATGCATGCAGACGATGGCTAAATTCTACACTTAATACCCTTCTAATCTTACAACATTCCAAGGGTAGTAAACATCAGTGCCAGAGAGGACTCATCCATTAATTTAAATCAACTTACATGTGGCTGTCTTCCAAAATGACTGCTAACCTAACAATATTCTTAACAGCAAGAACACAAGACTGTCATCTTAGTTTAACAAAAAGCTACTTCTAAATTCAAGGAAAAAGTTGTCAGAAGTGCAAATCTACTGAACAGTATAAAAAACAACGTGTTTCGGCTTCTCCCGTTAGGGTTGCCACAGCGGATCACCAGTCCGCAGATTGATTGGCAGTGGAGTTTTTATGGTGTTAAGTTGCCAGCCTGGCACCCAACCTTCACAGAAAGCACACTCTTGCGCACGCACACACACACACACACACACACACACACACACACACACACACACACACACACACACACACCTGCATGTCTTTAAAATTCACTCGACCACAGGGAAGACATGCAGACTCCGCACAGAAGGCATTCCAGCCGAGAATCGAACTGAAGAACCTCTTGCTGTAAGGAGACAACACTAACTACTGCGCCACCACAGCCAACAAATCTATTGAACAGTATAATGTAGGGTAAAAAAATAATTCCAAATAGCCCAACAGTCCACTTATTTGTTTTATATGAGGGGTGCCTGCCTCAATTACTATACTATTGCCCACCAAACACTGTCTGTAGCATAGGTCAGAGGTGGAATTGCTACTCCTAACATCTCCACTAACTACCAACATGGCTATTAAATTAACTCTTACAATTCCCCTAGCTGTTAGCACAGAGATTAAGTTCACACTTGTGACCCATGGTTCAAGCTTTGCGCTCAGAGCAAAAAGGCCAGTGTGGGTAGGGGAGAAGACCTGCATGGTATTATCCATTTCTTCTTCTTCTGTCAGTGGTGTGGAAGGGTTTTGTTGCCACATTAAGACACTAGTCCAGACTGCATCAGTAGTTTTAAAGGTGAGTCAGTTTAATGTTTGACAGCATGCATGGGATGGCTTGTATGCTGCCCTGACATCAGTACATGTCAAATTTAAGGGGGAAACAAGGAAAACAACAGGCATACACTATGTGCACTACAGCATAAACTTGCTGGAGGGTAGTAAAACCATCAGGGAATTAGAAAAAAAAAAGTACTTAAAGTTCCTTCCCTGTCCCCTCCCTACCTGACAACCTGCCTTGGCTGATTTGCAAGCATGGGTGGACAGCGGGAAGGGGGAGGGTGGTGGTTACCGGATCGGAATACAGTACTACTGGCAGCAGCTTTTTGGTGAGCTGCTTAAATATCATTAAATACAGTTGCAGTCAATTGTTTCCCCTCTTTTACTAACCTTGTTGCTGGCTGCTGCATACCTGGAGGTGGTATTCCCGAATCCTTCCTGATCTTGATTTCTGAGTCCCGTCTAGCGACGG
>NC_056725.1:1173350774-1173525774 GCF_019279795.1 Protopterus annectens | reverse complement strand
ATACTATATTTAGGTTGAGTGGTGCATTGAACTTCTACATATTTTCCATTACTCATCAGGTCTGATGCTGGAAAAAGTTATTGACACTTTTTAAAGTTTTTCTCTGGATAACCGATCTGTGACTGAAATGTTGGAAGGCAGTGTGTGTGTGTGTGTGTGTGTGTGTGTGTGTGTGTGTGTGTGTGTGTGTGTGTGTGGTGTGAATGAACCTCTGTGGCTACCTTGATGTGGCACTGAGGCTTGTTGCAATGAATCACTGCTACTAAATGCCAGTTAAGAATGACCGTGGACATTTCAGATAAAAGTTTGGTGGGGCAGCATGGATGCATGGGGGGGGGGTGGCAGTACCAAACCTTAGAGTACAAATTGAAAAAAAAACTGTCTACACCCCTAGGGGGAAGGGATGTATTAGAATCCTTACACTGGCAGAATGGTGCTGTAACAAAACACCCTTGCATCCCCTTTCTTGAGATGTGGTGACTGAGGAGGGGCAAAAGGGCATGTTTAATGGTGAGTAGTAAATGGGGGCCAAAAAAGCACATTCAAAAGAAACACTTGCAGTCCTATTTTTCCCCATATGAATAATGTACGACAATGCAGCTCCACAGGGTATTAAATGGCCTGGCACATAGGTCGATTCAATACATTTAAGAGAATTAATCCTTACCATTTCTTACGACTCATACATGCTGAACTTTGCTATAATAAATAGTAAACTGTTCAATAAATACGTAGTTCTTGCAAGGCTGAAAGTTGAATCTCTCCATGAATTAGCCAGTCTAAATTTGTTACAGGAAACAAATGAAGCTGCATTCTACAAGCCAAATTATGCAAATAACATGCATTTAAAGACGGAGTGGGGCGGGGTCATTTTGCTTTCACCTTCTGCAGTTTTATTTTGCTGGAGCACTATAATTCTTGTAAGAAAACTGAATGAAACTTAAGTTTTTGGTGTTCAGATGTTTGGAAGAGCTAAAGTGAGTTGCCTGGAAAGCAGTCCTTTTTAGTATTGGTTTTTTTTTTTTGCACTTTTGCACTGAGAAAATGACAATATGGAACAAAATTGTCATAATGATATTTGCCAGCCAAGCCTGAGTGTAAGTGATAAAGTTGAGTGTAGTTAAATTGCACTATAGACAGATAGTGTGGATGTACAACAGAAGTTCGGTGAACATTTCAGTGTGGTTCTGGCCAAAATACCAAATATGGTAGAGGGGTACTGGTGGTAAAATCAAAATCAAAAGATGATAAAACCAGGGATGTGGTGACAGCTCTGCAAACAGTGGAGACAAGTACAACTAAAACCACTTCTTAAAATTGTTGATTTCCTGCAGACTGCTCTGACGGTATATGTTATATGCATAATTAATCCATCACAGAATGCAGAGGAAGGTGACCTTGTGAATGTTTTGAGCTTCATCCACACTGTCTTTAAGTTTTGGAGCACAGAAAGCCAATGCTATTTTCCTTCACAGACCAGCTCAACTAATCTTCAGAAGCTTCAGAAACAGCACAGAGTAGTCACAGAATGGTCATTACACTCATCATTCGGAAGATGCAGTGTACACTGCTTCCATTTTGCGTAGATTTAATGTGCAACAAAGCAATGATAAAAGCAATTTGATATAGTAAGGAACTATTGGAGGCACTAGGTATTACCAGCATATGTAGCCAAGACATGAGTTTTCATTTGTCTTAAAGAAGCGGGTTAATAAGAAGGATAAATAGCCACCAGGTAAGCTGACTTTGTTAGCCAGGGTATAGCTGAATATCAAAATGGATGGGGAAGGATATTGACTGAAAAGTTTGTTTCTGTATGTTTGTCTACTTTGCAAGTTAGACATTTCTTCACAGGTACTTGTTCCATGTTCGGATAGCTACTGACATTTTTTTCTCTCTACTGGACCTTCCCAATGACTTTTCTATTTTCACCAACTGACCCATTCATTCTGTTGTAGTGAGAACGAGGCATCTCATAGGTTAGGTGACAGCTCTACAACCCACTCATTCCTGCCTAGGGGTCTTTATTAGCCCATTTGTTCCTCATAAGGCAACGGTAAGCTGATAGGAAACAGGCTAGATTTCAGGTACAGCAGAGTGGTCTATCCTCATCCCTTCTTCACTTACAGTGTATGCACAGATAGACTAGTACCTGGAATACTTAATGGCTATAAAGGTGCACTGTCCCTCACTTCCACAATAGAAAGCCAGCCAGTAGGACAATCCCCACCAACATATGGACAGATACTGCAGACAGCTTTCCATGTCACCACCAAGAAATTATGACTTGCATGTATGCCCTTTGGAAGACATGCCATGCCATGCATTACATTACATATAATACTAAGCTTTGTCTACTTTAACCTTTATATTACAGCTTGTGTGTTACAGCTCCAAGTACTGTAATATTATTTTGGTGTTTCCCGGTCCCCTCTGAAAATGGGGAACTACTCAGCAAGGCCAGTTAGTAAAATGCAAATAATAAATAACATGACCCTTCATCAATATTTAGTATTGGGAAATTGGCAGCTTGCTTCGCTGGCAGTCTAAAATGGAATGTTGAGAACTGGTTAAAATTAAATGCAAACAAGACAGCTATTTTAATTATTAAATCAAAAACTCACACTTCATTGACCAGTTAGCTAAAGTTTAAAAGAAAACATTTTTTAATAAAATAAGTTGGAGGGTTGGGGGCAGGGCACAGAAATGGGATATGAATGGCTGGGGTGGGGTGTCGTGTATCTGGACATCTGGTTGGTGTGCCAGTAGAGGGAATGTCTGTTTTATTTGTTTTGTTTTTTTTTTAACACTTTAACTATTACAGTGAAGTGCTTTTTTTTAATTCTTCAGTTGAAGAGCTGAGGGGATGGGGTTCTGGTTGAAACAGCCATGCTTTTCTGATCATTAACTGTTTTTCTTTGTGACCAAGTATCTGCTGTGATGAATTTATCTTTTTTTCCATCTAAAGAACCATCTCCAGTATTAAACATCAACTTTCAGAAAAAGTATCTTGGTGGTACAGTTAAGCTATCATGCTGTCTTAAAACTAGTCTCACTTCAACTTGACAAGTGCAATGTCTTGCACTTGGAACTCCCTGCTGGTGATATATACAGATGTTAATTGGTGCAGAATGCCACTGCTGGATTACCTTGAACACCTCTTTTTTCCTGTATTATACCTGTTCTCAATCTTTTGCAACATGTGCCTGTTTTAAAGGTTATATGTTTACATATAAGGAATTACAGAACTGCATTCTGCTTATCTGAAAGTACTACTGAGACCTCATTTTCCAAATAGGCCCTTGTTCTGCTCATCTACTTGAGTTTCCACCACTTCAGCTTTCTTCCCTCAGCATACCAACTTTTTGATAGCTGCCTCAATGCTTTGGAACTCTACCCAGGAGGATGAAAGATTAGCCCCTCAACAAAATCTTACACGCACAAATGAAAATATTTTTGTTTAGTCAAGCTTTTGTACATACATGATTCTAGACATTTATCTCAATTATTCTGTATTTGCTTGATATAATTCAAAATTTTTATGACTATTACGATTTTCTTTGTTGCATTTCATTCATGATTTGTTTTACAGGTTGAAGTATATTACTGTTTGCAGGTTTCCTGTTTTATTGCTGTTTACTATCCTCTTATTGTTCTTCACTTGGAGATTTTTGAATAGGCACATTATAAATAAAATAACAAGGAAATGATTAATTGTAAAATTGCCACATGTACACACAAGCTAGAAGTGATCAGAAGTAACAGGCTGCACACTAAAGACAAAATTATTACATCTTATTTACAAGAGATGCCTTTTTCTACCATGCAGGAAATTCTTCCTAGCACGACTGTCAGCCTTCCAATCTCCTAATCGAGTTAGATAACCATGCCATCCAAATTTACATATTCATGTTTCCTCCTCTACTAATCGACATTGGCCAATGCCACAAGCCTCAACTTTACTCATCCCCGATGTTCACACTTGGGTATCGTTCTACAAACTGGTCAGTCTTGTTGCAATGGTAACCCAGTTCAATCTTTTTACTGATGATGCAGAGTTCAACTTGGAAACTTATACCACATTTAGGAAAGATGAAAAACATCATCATGAATGTGCAGTTGCATTTTAAAAACCCTAAACCATCCCTCTATGAACATAAACTTGAGATGAGGCTGGAAAAATGATCTCTGTTGTCACTCAGAAACTAGACAGTGCTAAGCAACAAAGTGATCTGAAGTCGATAACTTCATTTTATCTTCAACCTGTGGATATTCGAATCCATATCGGATCCGAGCTGGCAACTTTTCAAGCATCTGCTCCGAGCTCCAAGCTCCTCCCCCTTACCCATAACCCATCACATCTCCTACCTTCCCCCAAATCTCATTTGCCACTTCGTGCTTCAGCATCATGATCTCTGAAGCTCCAAGTATTGGGTGTTAGTAAGTGACTTAGGTCTAATTTTTTTGCTCTTTATATTGAGTGTGTGTGATCGTTTAGTTCCCTTTACCTCCCCCTTTCACTGTTCATCAGTTTTGTAAAATATGTTATGTGGTAAAGTAGTATAGCAAGGCCTTCCCTACCCCTTAGGTGTGTGTGTTAGATTGTTGGGTGTAAGTAGGTTGGTTGTGTGGGTTAATAGTATGGCTGATCAGCCAAAACCTACGTTTAAAAAATGCACACAGTGTGGCCATAAGCTTTCACTGGCCGATGGCCACACTCTGTGTGTTAATTGCCTGGGTGTTCCCCATCTCTCAGTTCAGTGTAGCGTGTGCGCTGGGTTTAACCCTAGGGCCTTAAAATAATGGAAGTCCAAACTAGTTGCAAAGGGCCTGCTACCGGTTTCCTCCTTGGATGCAGCAGCCTCGGCTCCTCCAGCAGCTGCTCAACCCCCCCCTCAGGCTGGGACTCAACCTCCCACTAGACCTGTTGAAGGGGAGGCTAAAGGAAAGGACAAAAGGAATAAGGACAGGGAGAAGAGTGGGGATAGGCCCCGCAAGTGGTCTCCAGAGCAGGAGCCCTTCCCTATCCCACCTTCCAAAGTATCTAGACCTACATCTCCTCGGCTCCACTCCCCAAGGTTTTCCCCGGAACCAACGGAGTCCTTGGATCTGAGGCCTTCATCGAGGTTGTCGCAACAACCAGCCATATCCAAGTCGGTTGCCTCCTCGCGCTCGACTCTGAGTCTATCGGAGTTGGATATGGACAGGATGATGAGGAGATTTATTCGGACCCAAATCCAAATGGGAGTCTTGCCAGGCCCCTCTCCCTCTGGAGGGAGGACCTCCATGCCCTCCTTTCATCCAATTTCTCCTTTCCCGATCTGGCCTGCGGTTTCAGGGTTTATGGATCAGAGGATCCTTGGAGCTGGGGGTTCGGCGCCAATGGTTCCTCCAACCTCGATGCCGGCGATTACCTTGAGTTCCTCGGATCAGACCAGTTCGGATCCGAGCAACTCTCGGAGCCGAGGACGGGGAGTCAGAGCCGAGAGGATGGAGATGTCTTCGGTACCAACCTTGTCAGATCCGAGCCATTCCTTTGGAACCCCGGCTACTTCTGCCTCGGCCCCAATCTTCACGTCAGACCCGGGGAGAGCTTCCTCCTTGTTTAGTGCTAAGGAGGTGCGCTCTCCATCGGCGTTCGACGTGGTGGAGAGAGTTCTCTCCTAAGGATCGAGACCTCAGCATATTTCCTTGGACTCCGCCCAGGCTCCCTTGGATTCGGCTATGACTCCCTTCAACTTGTCCCATGGACAGCCTGTGCTAGAGGACCTCCAGGCGGTTCCCCTGGATGAACGTCCCATGGCTCACGACCCCTCTTCAGAGAGTTAAACTGAAGAGAGTCCCCATAAGCACATGTGTAAGAGGAGGCACCTGGCCTCCCCAGAGTCCCTGACAGAAGACACTGACTTAGATGAAGGAGGAGGTTCCCCCAGGTCACCTCCCAAGGATGGCTCCTTTGGAGACATCATGGAGATCCTCTGCCAGAGGGGAAGTTGGTCAGCCCCAAAACCTTCTATGGATGAGTCAGTGTTCCTGGAGGCCTTTGGCATGGGCCCATATACATCCTGGGTGTCCCCTCCTGCGGATCCCTTGGTGGATCTTATCACCACGCAGGCATGGAAGGAGCCTGATACCATAGAGCCGATACCAAAATGCCCAGACAGGATTCTCTCTCCACCATCAGACAGACAGGCCTGGTACAAAGGATCCCCGGTGGATACCATGGTGATTGAGCAGCTACCAAGAGGGAACTGGCACAGGAGAGTTCCTCGGTCTACCCTCCGGACAAGGACTCTAGGGCGATGGATCAGTTTGGGAAGTGAGTGTTTTCTTCAACTACGTTTTCCATTCAAGTATTGAATTATTTGGCACACGTCATATGACTACAGTGAGACCTGGTCACAGAGTTCGCTGAGTCACCTCCAGAGTCTTTGTCGCCAGAGGACAAGGGTCTGTTCTCCGCAAAAATGTCGACTCTCAAATCAGTATCAAACAAGTCCATGCATCTTCTTTCCCATGTCACTGAAGGAGCGGCGAGGGCGCCTGGGACCGGCGTAGCTATGAGGCAACACGCTTGGCTCAGACTGTGTCAATTTGCGGACCCCTTCAAGGCGTCTTTCACTAATGCTCCCTTCAATGGTTCTTTCCTTTTTGGGAAGACAGTACGTGACACTCTGGTCCAGAGTGAGAAGGATGGGAAGACTTTGTCTGCCGGTGTCCGCTTCTCTAGCCCTCAAAGATCCTTTTCTAGGAATCAGAGAGGGCAAAAGAAGATGTGGTTCTGAAAATCACATTTTTCCTGGGATTCTCAAGACATCTCATCCCCTAGAGGCAGAGGGGGACAAGAAAGATGCCACCCCAGACGCAGGGGGGGGGGTCGAAGAACTTTGGGCCTAGGGAGACCATCTCGGACAGGCCCACGCAGCAGCCCTGAGGGGTTGCCTGACTGTCCTACTCTGGAGACAGTCAGGGGAAGATTATCATTGCACCCAATGGCTTGGGAGTCCATAACTACGGACCGTTGGGTGCTCCAAATAATATCCAGAGGCTACACCATCCCGTTCGTTACCCCTCCCGTCCAACCAAAGCACCTCCCAGATGTTCCACCCACTCAAAGGGAGGTGGCAGTGCTAAAGATTTCCAAGCTGCTTCGCAAATGAGCCACCCCCAGATCAGTCTGGATTAGGCATTTACTCCAGGTTCTTTTTAGTGCCAAAAAAGACGGGGGACCTCAGGCCCATTTTGGACATGTCAACCCTGAACCTGGCTGTAGCCAAGCAGAAATTCCGGATGGTCACCATACAGTCCATTCTACCTTATCTTCAAGAATGTGACTGGATGTGCTCGTTAGACCTCCAGGACACTTACTACCACATCAAGATTCACAGAAGCTCCAGGAGATTCCTTTGCTTCTGGCTGGAAGAGCCCCACCCTTCAGTCTCACCACAGCCCCCAGGGTGTTTACCAAGGTAATGGTAGTCGTAGCGGCTCACCTGAGGCTTCAGGGCATTCAGGTATTTCCTTACCTAGACGACTGGCTCCTCGCTGCTTCCACCAAACGTCTTCTTTACATGGCCAGAGACTCCTTCCTTCATCTTGCTATCCAGCTAGGGATTACCATCAATGTTTCCAAGTCCCTCTTGGATCTGGTGCAAATCTTGGACTTTATCAGGGCATGGCTGGACACCCTCCAATTGTAAGTCTTCCTAGCTCTAGACAGGGTCCAGAGCCTACGGGCCCATATATCAGTGATCCTTGGCCCCAGGATACCAAAGGTGTGCAATGTTCTCCAAGCCCTAAGCTCTATGGCCGCAGCAATCTCGATTCTAACCTATGTGCGCCTTCACATGCATGTTCTTCAGTGGACTCTGGCAGTACAGTGGTCTTGGCTAGATCTCCCCATGGACTATCCATTCAAATCAGCAAGGCCTGCAGGGCGTTGCTTCTCTGGTGGCTCCAATCGCCGGAGATCTTAGCAGGACGGCCATTCATTTCACCCACAGCCCAAGCCACAGTGACCACAGACACCTCCCAGATCAGGTGGGAGGGCATTATTTGGGGAGTACGGTCCAAGGCACGTGGTCCCAGACCAAGACCAGATTGCATATCAATGTTCTGGAGATGAGAGCAGTACTTTTAGTGTTGCAAGCCTTTCAACACTGTTCTTCCTCTGGGGATGATTGTAGTTCAGTCAGACAAAATGTTGGTTGTCTGGTACATCAATAAACAAGGGGGAACCAGATCTTACCCTCTCTGTCATGAGGCCATGAGAGTGTGGGAGTGGGCATATCCACCAGTTGATTTTTGATTGCAACGCACACCCCGGGACACTCCAACATTTTAGCAGACAGATTGAGTCGGGCTATTCTAATGCCATACGAGTGGTCTCTGAAACAATCGATACTGGAGGAGATCTTAAGTAACAAAAGAAAACCACTCTGCAGCCAATATCCTACAACCACGCCAACTGTAGTGAAAAAAATGTTTTAATAAAACACACAAAGCCACAAATCCACAAACAGTACTCCTAGGTCAAGCGCTTTCGTCAATAGACTTCATCAGAACAGTTAAAAATTTGTAAACCAGCCCTTTTATACTAACAAGCTGATTGTCATTAACCACAGCAGCTCTTGAAATTAAAGTGACAATGTTATTCTAAAAGAATTAAGTTGTTTTAAAACCTCCAAAAACTCTATAAAAAGGTCCCATAATAGACATAAAACATAAAATGTACATACAATGAAATAAATACAAAAATATATCATACATGTAAAAATATATAACATATATATATATATATATATATATATATATATATATATATATATATATATATAGACAAACCTTAGAAAATGTTTGTATATATGTACTGCTTTAAAGAAACCTAAAGGGTTGAAAAGTGGGGGTTAAAGTTTAGATGCCCGATACCTAAGTTCGGGCTTAATACTAATATGATCATTAATCCCGGGTACTACGGTGGCATTTAACCTAAGTTGCCATCTCACTCCTGCCCTGAGCAGTTGGTTTGCCCAATCACCCCCCCTGAAACCCTTCTCAACAACCTCCAGAATACCGAACCGAAAGAAATGATCCTGGTTCAGGAAAACATGTTTGTAAAGGGCATTGTTTTCGTCCTTCCTTAAAATACTGTAAAGATGTTCGTAGATTCTCCTACTCAGTTTTCTTTCTGTTTTCCCTACATAAAAAAATCCACACGTTTGACATACAGCAAGATACACCAAGCCTGTGGTGGTACAACAACCTGCACTAAAATAAACTATTGTGTTGTAGGGTCCCAATACAATCGATGGGGTATCTATTACATATTTACCGTATTCACAGGCCCCACACTTAGTGGTCCCTTTTGTATTGTCTTTTTTCTTTTGGACCTGGTTTTCCAAGAGACCTTTCAAATTTGATTCCAAGAGACCTTTCAAATTTGATTGCAATGCACACCCCGGGACACTCCAACATTTTAGCAGACAGATTGAGTCGGGCTATTCTAATGCCATACGAGTGGTCTCTGAAACAATCGATACTGGAGGAGATCTTCCTTGCGTGGGGTCAGCCTTGTTGCAATCTCTTCGCATCTCCTTCCAACGCGAAGTGCAGCGAGTTCTTCGCTCTGATCCCTTCACTGGGGGATCCCCCCAGAGACGCTCTACTCCATGCTTGGCCTCCCGGGTTACTGTATGCTTACCCCCCCGTTACCTCTCATTCCAAAGTTTCTTCAGAAAGCTTGCCGACTGGGGTGCGAAGTGATCCTCATTGCCCCATTCTGGCCTCATCAGGTGTGGGTCCCCTTCCTCTGGTCTCATGTTCTAGCTCCTCCTTGGATTCTGGATCCTTGCCCGGATTTCATTTCTCACCCCTCAGGCACTTGTCTGCCCAACCTGGACAGCCTCAAGCTGATAGCTTAGTTGCTCCAGTTCCCCTGATTGCCAGGACTCCCAGTCTGTCATCTTCAGTAAAAACTATTCTGGTGGCACCCCACAAGGTTTCCACAAGGAAAATTTACTGCAGCAAATGGAAACATTTCTCTATTTGGGCTTCTCAGAGTAATCTAGATCCCTTTACAGACCCTGTTCCTGCAGTGTTGGATTTTTTAGCCAATATATTTCAACAAGGGGCTAGTTCCTCCACGGTAAATGTGCAACTAGCAGCCATCTCGAATTTCCATGTCGGCGAAAACATGAATGCTCTGGCATCTTCGAGACTGTGTAAAACTTTTCTTAAAGGCAATTTTCTTTTACATCCCACAATCAAGGACTCTGTTCCTCTTTGGGACCTTACCCTGGTTCTGCAGGCATTAGTTGCTCCTCCCTTTGAACCTGCAGCATTCAGTAGATTTGAAGTTCTTATCCTGGAAGACAGCCTTCCTAGTGGCCATTACATCGGCCAGGAGGGTTTCTGAGATTCAAGCTTTGTCTGCCGTGCCCCCTTACTTGATCTTCCATAAGGACAGGGTCTTGCTCCGCACGAACCCTTCCTTCTTGCCAAAAGTAGCTTCTGAATCAGACATTAACCAGACTATTACCTTTCCTGTTTTCTTTCCAAATTTTCAAAACAAGGGTGAATATAAACTGCATTTGCTAGATGTTCATAGACAGCTTCATTTTTATTTACACAGAACAAATCCCTTTCATAAGTTTGACCAGTTATTCATGTCCTTCTCTAAACCCTTTTAGGGCAAAGCCATATCAAAGTTTTCCTTAGCTAGATGGATTGCACAATGTATTTTGCAATTTTACAAGGACAAAGGTCTGTCCTCACCTGGTCCTGTTAAAGTCCATTCTACCAGATCTATGGCAACTTCTGCTGCTTTTTGGTCTAGGGATTCACTGGATGATGTCTGTGCGGCAGCAACTTGGGCAAGGTCACATACCTTCATTTCTCATTATAAATTGGATGTGATCTTCAGAGGGAGAGCATCCTTCGGCTTTGCTGTGCTCAGGAATATCCTTCCATGAGGGAGTGTTAGTAGCTGGGGACTCTGTCCCACAGGTTGCAGATAAAATGAAGTTAACTACTTCAGATAAAGAAGTTATGTACTTACCATAACGTTCCATCTGAGTAGTTATACTTCATTTTTCTGCAACTGTCCCACCCTCCTTCCCCCAAACCTGTTCTAGGTTTGTGATAAAATTGAGTTGCAGATTGTTTGATTAGTGGCAAACTCGATCTGAGAGAAGGTAGGAGATGTGATGGGTTATGGGTAAGAGGGAGGAGCCTGGAGCTCGGAGCAGATGCTTAAAAAGTTGCCGGCTCTGATTCGATATGGATCCGAATACCCACAGGTTGCAGAAAAATGAAGTATAACTACTCAGATGGAACGTTATGGTGAGTACATAACTTATTTTTTGCTATGATTATCCGGAAATGGAATTCTTTAAAATTTGAAATTCTCCTCTCACTTGGGTGGGTAAGCATGTTGAAGCTGAACTAATATCTGGAGATCTGAAATTTGAAGGGAATGTACATGGTGCATCTTTAAGAATTATCACCAAGTTATTAACCCCACCACAAGAGTTGACAAAAATATCTGGCAGAAAAAACTGTATAAGATTAGATCCTTGTGTGTGTACACTACAAAGATCCTTGAGTTGGCATTATGATTGAAATGCTACTTCGTCAGTAAGCTCACCCACTACTTTTGATATGCAACAAAGTTTCACCAAGGCTTTTAATATACCACATCCAGGCTAGAAATACACACAATTTCTCCAGCTAGCATTCACATATCACGTTCATTCAGTTAGTAGCTATTCTCTCACTCTGCCTTATGACTTGTGATACACCTGACTACATTTAGGCCATCCATTATTTTCTGGATAAGTATATTTTTATTAAATGACTTTAGGTCAATGACAAAGATCCAAAAATAGAATCATCCCACTGATAAAGGCCTATGGGTTAAACACAGATGTCACAGATGTTGCCTGTTAGCTTTTAAGTTGTTGTTGTGTCTTTTGGCTTTTCCCGCTTAGGGGTCGCCACAGCGGAACTCTGGTCCGCTAATGATTGGCAATAGATTTTTACATGCCGAGTTGCCAGCCCTGACACACAACCTTCAACACAGAAGATGCTTTAGCTGAGAATCGAACAGGACAACGTCTTACTGTGAGGCGACAACGCTACCACAGCACCACCACCGCAGTTCGCCTATTAGTTTTTAAGTATCAAGGCAAATAAATGGGTCATCATTATTATAGACACCTGTGAAGGAAAAAAAAAAACAGAATCAGTCAGGAAAAGCAGAAACGCTTGATGCACCTCCATGTCATCACAATTACAAACACTAAAGCTGCATGAGAGGTAGGAAAAGAAACTGGCTGCTACTTCACTACAGTTATACATAATCTTCTGGTTGAGCTGAAGAATACAAGTGGCCCTGGTCCTCCCATCTCTAACACCTTCATATAATTCTCCTTTCTGTTCAAATCAGCTTCCAAATAGTTTCAAAGAATACTATCAGAAAATTGATAATTAGAACTAAGAAGTGTGAGTTTCCATTATCTTACACTATTCATATACTGTTTTGTATCTGTAAGATGAATTCATAATAAAGCATGTCAGGCTATGCATAAACAATTCATTAATTGATGGTCAAATGCCCAAACTGGGGAAATAAGCAGCCACTGTTCTAATTCACAAAGAGTGAACATGTCATAGAACTGATAACTTCTAAAAGCACTCAGTCTTCTAGTCAAGGTATCTAAAAGACTGGCTCTTGTCCATATGTGTAAAGTCTTAAAAAAGGGATGTCTTTTTTGTCAGGCCACAATATGGCTTTTGACTTAGTCAAGGTAATGACAAGTCCACAGCAGAAATCACAAATATATACTAAACAGCAGTAAGGATGGGATTCCAAGATGGCTGCACACTGAGTAACAACTTAACTCTAGCTCTCCCAGTGTGAAAACAGAAACTCAACAGAGAAGGCCAGTAGACTTTTAGGAGATAATGTTCTCTGAAAGCATTCAGGGTTTTCCCAGCTGGGAAAGCCATAAAGATAAGATGAAACCAGTTAGCAATTAGTAGAAGCATAGTCTGCACCATGCGTCTTAGCATGGATAAAAAGAAGTTATGTCTTACCATAACGTTCCATCTGTGTTGCTGATCTTCGTTCATTCATTACTGATGGGTTATCGGTTCCGTCCTCGGAACCCAGCCGACCAAATATCAAGCTCGCGTCAGCCAAAAACTCTCGAGCCAAGGTCCTACCCAGAATGCTCTGCTCTCTGTTACCTCAGATCGAGTTTGCAAGTTGATAGATAAAAGTAGAGGCTACCTCTGGTCATAACAGACCTACAATAAAGGAGTATATGAGATCAACCAGGAACCTCCGGATGAGGGACGGAGGGTAGGAAGTAATGAATGAACATGATCAACAATACAGATGGAATGTTATGATAAGACATAACTTCTTTATCTGATGTTGTTAATCTTCGTTCATTCCTTACTGATGGGACAGAGTCCCCAGCTACCTGTATCCCTGGGTGGCCCTCAAGGAAGGAAATTCCTGAGCACCATGGAGCCAAGAGAAGCTCTACCTCTGGAGGCCAAGTCCAATTTGTAATGAAGAATATAGGTGTGTGGTTTGGCCCAAGTTACAGCTGAGCAAATATCACTGAGGGAAGCCTTAGCATGGAAAGCTGCTGAAGTTGTAGAATGTGCTTTCACTCTGTGTGGTAAAGTGATGTTGTTTTTGTTGTAAATAAAGGTAATACAATTTCTCAACCATGAAGCCAATATAACTTTTGAGACAGGATGACCTCGTCTAGATCCAGAAAAGGCCAGAAACAGTTGGTCTGATTTACGGGTAGATTTTGTAATGTCCAGATAAAAATGGAATTATCTATGAACATCCAAGGAGTGCAGACAATACTCTCCCTTGTTAGAATGGTTAGGAAAGAACACTGGGAGATAAATAGATTGGTTGATAGACTGCTCTGACACCACTTTTGGTAAAAAGGAAGAATTAGTTCTCAGTGAAAACCTATCCTTATGGAAAATAAGATAGGGAGGTTTAATGCATAAGGCTTGAAGTTTTGACAGGTGTCTGGCCGATGTGATAGCAATCAGAAACAAAGTTTTCCAGGAGAGATATTTCACATCTCATGTAGACACAGGTTTAAGGGGGGGGCTGTTAGAGCTTGCAGAACCAATGCCAAATCCCAAGGTTGTACCGGTTCTCTATAGGGAGGTTTTAGGTGGATAACCCCCTTCAAGAAAGTTTTACATAGTCTATGTGACATAAGTGAAGAATCCTGAAAACCAATGTGGAAACCTGAGATGGCAGCTAAATGCACACGAATAGTAGGGGCAGACACCCCAGAGTGGAAAACATGCGATAAGTAATCCAAAACCACCAAAACTGGGGATGACAAGGGGTCTAATTGTTTATTCGCTGCCCATAGAGAGAACCTTTTCCATTTATTAAGATAGATTAGTCTAGTGGACGATTTATGAGATGCAATAAGAATATTGCGCACAGGGGACAAGAGATTTTCCTGCCTGGCAATCATTGGAAGTAGAGAAACCAATCTGTCAGTTTCAGGGTTGTTAGATTGGGAAGAGTCAGACCCTGCAGATGGGAGATCAAAGCTGGGGATGGATTGAGGATCCACGGTTGATCTAGCAGGTGAGGCCAGAGGAAGGGAAACCAGACTTGTCGAGGCCAATATGGAGCAATGAGGATCACTTTGCTCTTCAACTGTCTTGCTTTCTTCAGAAATTGGGAGATGAGAGGAAGAGGAGGATAAGCATAAAGTAGACCCGAAGGCAAAGCGTGGACTAGAGCGTCTCTCGGTGACTGTCCCCGACGGAGGATCAAGGCAAAATAGTTGCTGAACTTGTAGTTGGTTGGGGAGGCAAATAGGTCGCAGCAAGGCTGGCCCCAGCGGTTGAAGATTCTTGCCGCTATCATAGGATTGAGGGACCACTCTTGAGGTTGCAGAATGCACCTGCTCAATTTGTCCGCTATCACACTGGAGCTCCCGGGAATGTGTGTTGCAGTTAGAAAGTGGCTGGAAGCTATCACCCATTGCCATATTCTCAAGGCCTCTTGGTATAACAGGCAAGATGTGGTGCCCCCTTGTTTGCTGATGTACCAGACCACTGACATGTTGTCTGACTGGATCGCAATAGTCCCTGATGGAAGGATGGAATGAAATGCTTGCAATGCTAGTAGCACCACCCTCAGTTCCAGGACATTGATATGCAAAAGGTCGTCTGTCTCCGACCAGGTGCCTTGGACCGAGTTTCCCTGACATAGCCCCCCTCAACCCATCAGGGAGGTGTCCATGGTCACTGTAGCTATCGGCTGAAGGGGCGAGACCATTGTTGGGGATTTCGAGATGTCCACCAGAGTAAATCTTGTTTGCATCTCTGAGTTACACTTATCTGAAAAGACAAAGGATGTTGTAGAGGGTACCACTGAGTGAGAAGTAGCCATCGAAGGAGCCTCATGTGGAATCTGGCTAGAGGAACAATGGTGACTGAGGCTGCCATTGACCCCAAGAGTTGGAGTATAGATTAAGTGGGAGATTTGTGGTGACAGAGAAGCATTTGAACCTGTTGCCCCATTCTTTGAAGCCTGTGGTCTGGAAGAGATGCTGTGTAATTTCTTGTGTCCAACAGAACCCTCATGAATTCAAGAGACTGAGCTGGGGACGTGTTGGACTTCTCCCAGTTGATAGTGATTCCCAGGCTTTGTGCTGTGAGGAGGGTGTAGTGCAGGTTTTCTTCCAGTAGATGCTTAGTTCCAGTAGATGCTTAGTGGGGGCGGTGAGGAGCTAGTCGTCTAGATATGGAAACACCTGGAATCCTTGAAGTCTCAAGTGAGCGATAACCACTGCCATGCATTTGGTGAACACTCTGGGTAGAGAGACCAAAGGGCAGAGCTCGAAATTGGTAGTGACTGGCTCTTATATGGAAGCAGAGGTATCTTCTTGAGCATTTGTCAATTTTTATGTGGTAATACACATCTTGAAGAGCTACAGAGCACATGCAATCATTTTCTTCCAGGAGAGGAAGGATAGACTGAACCGTGACCATCTGGAATTTCTCTGTTTTTACAAATTTGTTCAGTGTGCTGAGATCCAGAATTGGTCTCCAGTTCCCTGTCTTTTTTGGCACTAAAAAGAATCTTGAGTAAAAACCGGATCCTATCTGGTCTGGAGGGACTGCCTGGATGACTCTCGTTTGTAGCAGCTTTTTGATTTTGTGTGCTGCTGCTTCCCTTTGACTGGGTGTAACATTGGGTAATACTCTGCATGAGAGTGGACAAAGAAGGAAGGGGATGCAATAACCTCTGAATATTATCTATTGTACCCAAGAGTAGGTGGTTATACTTCACCATGCAGTGGGGTACAAGGAAAATTGACCCATGACCGCTTCCAGAGGTGAGCAGTTGGGCAATGCTTCAGGAGCACTGATAGGGTTGGCCAGAGAACGAATCTCTGGAACCCCGGTTTCGTGGACCTCCTCTGCCCCAAAAGGGTGCAGGAGTTTCCCCCTCTGCCTCTAAGGGAGAACTCAGCACATGCATTACGGAAAGAGCCCTGTGATTTTCTGTCCACATCTTCCCACTCCTCTGATTTCTAGAGTAGAATCGTTGAGGAGTGGAGTGTCTGACACCAATGCCAGACAGCGTCTTGCCATCTTGTTCGCACCTTGCCAGCGTATCTTTCACTTTAGGGCCAAACAAAGAAGCGGCCTCGATGGGGACGTTCATGAAGGAAGCCTTAAAGGAGTCTGGAAAGTTACAAAGGCGCATCCAAGCATGCCGTCTGGTGACTATACCCGCACCTACTGCTCTAGCCGCTCCTTCCATTGAGTGAGAAATAAGACGCATGGAAGAATTGGAAATGGACTCTAGGGTGGCTATCTGAGATGCCACGTTGTCACGGACCTCATCAGAAAAAGCTCCTGCCAAGGTTTCAGACAGCTGGTTAATAAGATCCCTCTGAAGCCTGGTAAAGTGTGCCAAATAGTTCAAAGACCTTACGGCGAAGGTCGATGAAGCAAACACATGCTTCCTTACTCTGTCTATCGCCTGGGACTCCTTGTTGGGCAGACGGACCATTTGGCTCTCTTCTTACAAATCCTTTTTAGTTGCAGTCGCCACCACCATAGCAACTACTAGAAGACCTCGTGACCAATGTGGGTGCTCAGCTGGAGGCGATAATATTTTATCCAGTTTCCTTGGTATCGCTTCCAGGGTGTCAGGAGCCTTCCATGCGTGCTGGACAATGAGCTGGATGAGATCATCGGCCGGCGAGGTGACCCAGGAGGTAGGGGGCTGGGCACAAAAAGCCTGCAGGAATATGGATTCCTCAGAGGAAGGATTAGAGGGCTTCCAGTCACCCCTCTAAGGATCTCGAGGATGTCACCAAAGGATACTTCATCAGAGGGTGACCATGGGGACCCTTCCCTATCATCAAAATTTGTATCTTCAGTCAACGACTCCTCAGTGGAGTCCATGTGCTTCCACCTGCACGACGCTTTGCGGGGTACTTCCTCAGTGAGAGGTTCTGGGGAAGACTGTAAAGAGGGTTCTCCTGAGGAGAAGAAACCTGAGGCCCTTGTGCCCGGTGTCCGGTGGTTGTGGCTTGTGACAGTTGTGGCACAGAGGGAGGAGAGGACTCCGACATGTAGGGTTTGCCAGTGGAGGCACGTGCCCTCTCCATGGCCTGGAAGGCCAGCCCACCCAAGAAGGGATGGGAGCCCGGAACAGAACACAACAACCTCAGAACCGGGATCACACTCCACCACGACGAGCCAACCCCCAGACCAGGAGTCTCAAGAGGACTGTGAACTGTGAGAGAGAGGATTTCTGGAGGGTGCCATAGAAAAAATTGGAGTGGAACCAGGAATACCCTCTCCCACGGCACAGCCACTAGCCTGAGAAGAGCCCAATGCCCAGTGCACCAAGGGCTACAAGGACGACTCCGGTTCCAAAGTGAGATTCACTATTGGAGTCGGAGGAAGGGAAGCTGCTGTCAGAGTAATAGGCTTCGAAACTTGGGTAGAAGTCAAAGGAGGAGTGTATGTTGGAGTTTGAGGAGATATATGTTCACCTGAAGGAGGGAATGTGGACTTTGACGGGTGAGAAAGACCTCTGGCCACAAGCAACTGGTCAACAAGCCAAAACACATCTTGATCAGAGAGGCTCACTCACAAGGCTGACCTCATAGAGAGAGCTGATGGCGATTCCGGCCTTTCTAGAAAAGGACTACATTGACTACCAGTGAATGGATCCAAGCAAGGAGAATACTTGGTCCTTGCTAATCTGAGATGTGCAGAGCCCAGACCCAAGGACGTCTGCACCAAAGAAAACGGTGTGGAAGTAGTCTGCACCAATGACGTCAGCACCACAGAAGTTGAAGGTGTCTGCACTGTAAAGGCAAAATTCTGCCCCAATGGGTACGGTGCTGTGGAGGAAAGTGTCTGCACCGGTAATAAGGATGGTGCAGAGAAGGACTGAACTGAAGAACATGTCGGTGCCGAAAATGTCTGCGCCGTGGAGGACAGAAACGTCATACTTGGAGCCGAAGGGAATTGTACCAACGGTGCCGAAGGGGACTGTACCTGCATGGATGGTGCAGGTAAGGGCTGCGAAGGAACTGTCGGAGCCATAGTTGTCTGCACCGGGAACTCTGATGGCAGTGTTCATAAGGAAGACGTGGCTGGAGCCAGAATCATTTGGGGCGGTGCAGAGCCTGGAGCCGACAAGGTCACAGGTGGGAGTGCCAAAGTAGTAATCAATTTCACCTTCTTATGAGTTGACTCCCTATGATCTTCAGAGGGAGAAGAAGGGAGCGACCTCAATGACGAAGAGGAAGAATGCCTCTTATGGGGTTTAACAGGAGGGGTGAGCCCTCTGACCCAGAAATAGCCTCAGAGAAAGGAGATTTGAGAAGACCTTTCAATATTAATTTATTCTTCCTTTTGTTAAGAGTCCTGGTTGAAACATTTTTACAAATCCCACACGGGGGATCCACAGTAAGGTGGGAGACAATCAGACAGTAGACACATAAGTCATGGCCATCTGAAAGCGGTAACTTATGTCTGCAATCCTTACACTGCTTAAAGCCAACACTACTTTTCTTATCCGGCATAATGATGTGGAGAAGAACAGTACCACAAAGAAGAGGAAAAGCTACCCAAAAGGATAAGAAGAGAAAAGGAAGGATTACCAACGATGGTAATGAAAAATTACCTCAGAGGTAAGAAAAGGGTAATAAAGGGGAAAAGACTAAAGGGAGAGAGTCTAAAGTATAAGATAGGGTAGGAAAATATTAGTAGAAACTCTATGAAAATCTTTAAGTAAGAAAAATGTATAAAACTTTCAAAAAATTAGACACTTAGGTGAGAGAGTGGCTTGACATGGCTGTACAGCAACGCGGCAAATGAGATCTGAGGTAACAGGGAGCAGAGCATTCTGAGTAGGACCTTGGCTTGAGGGTTTTTGGCTGATGCGAGCTTGATATTTGGCCAGCTCGGTTCCGAGGATGGAACCAATAACCCATCATTAAGGAATGAATGAAGATTAACAACATCAGATAATTTTTTTAGGTTAACTCAAGTCTCTGAGTGTGGCTGTCAGTTTGGGGCATTTGTTCCTGTTAGGAGGGTAAAACTTCAATATCTGAAGATGTACACAGATTTGTGTGTTATTATTAAACTAATAGGTTTTAGGGGGTATAGCGGGTTTGTTTATTTTTTGAGAGCTTTCAATAAATCAAAAGGTTTTGCAAGATGTGACATAGGCTCAAATGAATATGACAAGAAGCAACTACATAAAAGTTCAACCTGCCAAACAGTGTATGTATGTAACACAAAAGCTGTAACTAGACATTTAACATAAAATGTGTCATACATAAAAGGTGGAAATAATGACTTTAAGAAAATGATGCCTTCTGTAATGTATTTAAATGTAAATGGTCTCACAGATAAATACAAAAAAAGAAAGATGAGTGAACTAATTAAAAATGTAGAGTGCAAATACCTCTGTTACAGAGGCATACTTGGAAAGATCTAAACATGTGAATTTGATAAAGAAAGGTTTTCAGAATGGTTATTCAGCAGAATACCTAGAACAAAGGAAAAGAGGAGTACTTATATTAAATACAAGAAGAGCTCTAATAGTGATAGGAGAGGATAAAAAAAGATAATAATGGTAGATTTGTAGTGCTAAGGGGCTACTGGTAAGGGAGGAGGATTACACTGGCATGTATTTATATTCCACCTAAAGCTCCTATAATGGAGCTTAAGAAAATTCTGGGAGAAATATTCATTTTTCAGCAAAGAATATTGCTTATAGGTGGGGACTGAAATTTGATTTGCAGCAGTGAAAATGTGTGTAGGGGCCTAGAAGGGAAAGTATAACAAATGAGGGTCGATTTTTGAAGAAATTTGTGAAAATATTTGGCATGGAAGATGAATTCAGTTATAGGAGTTCAGAGTGAATTTACATGTTATTCCCCAAGATGGAAACACTAGGCTAGGCTAGACAGAATTTACATTCCACAGGAACATGTGCATTTAATTGAAGGTCTTGATATGCACCCAATAACTATTTCAGATCATGTGCCAATAATAATTAAAATAAAAACACAGGGTAATGAAATAAAAATGAGACACTGGAGCTTTTCCACCTATCTGTTGAAAAGAGAGGAATTTAAGGAATGGGTAGTGGAGATTATTCAGGAGCTACTCCAGAGGATATAAATTACTTCTGAAAATATATTTAAGAAGTGGGATAAAATTAAGGTTGAGTTTAAAAATAGGATGGAAATAAAAGAAAGGGAGCTATGTTAAGAAGTAACAAACATTATTTAGAGGTCCTGACAAATGTTAAAGTTTTGCAGAACAGGGGGAATCTCACAGAACAAGAGGAGATCAACCACATAATGTTAAGCAGAAAATAAGGGATTACCTCGATAATACACATGTGTTTAGAAAGATTGCTGTTAAGCAACTGTTTTTTGATAATAACACTACAGCACAAAACTTTTAGCACAACATCTCAGGCAACAGAAAGGAGAAAGGGCTGTCACCAAGCTTAGAGAGCTTATAACAAGGAAGGTAAGAAGAGATCCTGTACAAATATTAAAAATATTTTAGACATTCTGTAAAAGTCTGTATAAAGGAGAGAAATATGGAAATCAAGAAAAGATACAAGTGGAAATGTTTATGGAAAAATTACATATGCCAAAAGTAGAGGCAGATGAGGCTGAGTTACTAATAGTTAGGATAGGAGGAGATAAGATAAAAATTGTGATGTATAACCAGTCTACAGGAAAGTCCCCAGGAATACATGATATTCCTGTGGAAATTTGGAAGCTGGGGGGGGGGGGACTGATAAAAATCTGGAAGGTTTTGTTCCCCCTTGTTATTTGCATTACATTTAGAACCACTGGCAAAGAAAAAAACTGGTATGGTAGTCAAGAAAAGCTGGCTCTATTTGCAGATGACATTATTTTATATCTGACAAAACCCGAAAGAGACATTACAGTGTTGTGGAACATTCTGAGACAGTTTCAAATTTTTTCAGGATACAAAATTAATGAAACTAAAACAAAGGCAATAGCAGTAAATTATATACCCATATATGAACTGGTTCAGCAATATCCATTTTTATGGGGACATGATAAAATTAAGTATTTAGGAGTATGGATTAAAATGACTCTAGTGTGGTAGCTAAGGATATGTTGGAAGAGACTAAACAAAAGATAATACAAAAACTGACAAAATTGAAGCTTTGTTATATGGATATGGATATTTAGATGCAAGCAGTTAAAATGTTTTTAGTCCCATTAGTCTTATACACAGGTCAGGCATATTTTTATCAACCAGATGTGATGTTATGTATAGCAATTAATAAAGAGCTGAATGACTTTATCTAGGAGGGGAAGACAGCAAGAGTCAAGTGAGATAAGATGATTTTTCCAGTAGAACAGGGCAGATTGTGATTACCCAATTTGAAGGGGTATTTCAGAGGTACACAGTTAAGGCTCCTATACATAGCACAAGCAGAAAACTATAATTCAAAGTGAAGAGGGATGATGATGAAACAGGGGGAAGCTCAAGAAACAAGAAGAGACTGGGACTTTGTATGCAGACCTTTAAGGAAAATAACAATAATCATACAGGATATTATATCTATAAAGTAGCAGAAAGTATCCTAAGAAATAAGCCAACAAGGGAATGGAGAAAGAAGATTCTGCTGACAAAAATGACTGTAATTAGGGATATAGACAATAGGCAAGAGGGGGCTGGAATTTATTGGAGAAAACTGGCAAAGGAACCAATGTATTGGGAGCAAATAACTACAGTGGGAAAGATGATAGAATGGGAGCAAATAACTAGAAAGGGAAAGATGACAGAATGGGAAGAAGTCAAGAATTTATTTGGACTGCAGGTTAGAGATTGACTTCCTATGAAGGATTGATATTAGAGTATAGCAAAGAGAAAGAAATATGGGATCCTAAATGAAGACCAGCAATAGCAGAACGTTTAGTAGAATCTAGAACAGAAACTGCCATTAAAAAAAAAATAATTAGTAGAGCATATAAAATATTACATGATAACTATAAGAATGAGTCACAGGAGGTCAAAAAGGATTGGGAAGAAAAACCGGATAAGCAATTCATAAAGAAACAACATAGATATTATTATACCCAAGTAGACACTAGGAAATTTTTCCTCAGGTAGACAGCAAATGTTGGAGGTGTGACGGGAAAGAAAGAGGTAATTGGGAACATATTTTCTGGGAGTCTGGTGAGTCGAAGGACTTTAAGGATTTCGTGCAGGATGCAGTGTTGGAGATGCTGGATGGACAGATTGGTGTGACGAGGGAGATGATTTTTCTGAACTATAATACAAAATTGCCTATACATAGTAAGGCCTTGCTGTGTCTAATTATGGTGGCTGCCAAAAAAGCAATTACTAGAAAATGGAATCAAAATCTAAACCAACTATACTAGAAGTAGTGAACATAGTAATAGAGATAAAACAACTGGAACTGAGATCTTTAGAAAAGGATAGGAGCAAACTACATAGGGAAAATGAGAATTGTGAGAACAATACACACAGGGGGAGGAATGAGGTTTAAAAGAAGGCAGGTTTGAAAATGACTGGGTAGATTATAAGTAATATATAATTATTCAAACTGGGAGTGTGTCAGTATGGCTTGTGATGTAAAATGCTTGCAACTAGGATTGTGTCAGTGTGGTTTGTTTTCATGTATATAAATGTATAATTGCTAAGGGATAGTTTAATAAAGATGTTTCTTGTTTAAAATAAAAAGGCAGGAATTGAATAATTTATGTAATGTTGCTTAGGGTATGTGATATATAGCAATATATGTGAAGTATAATGTTTGCAAATGTTAACTTGTTAATACAGTTTGATTACTTTTATATAAATGTTAATTTGACTATGTCACAAGTGCTAATTCAATACAGCTGTTAAAAACAGCAATAAGGATGGCTCTATATAGTGGAATGCTCTTGCTGGATATCTGACTTTTATCACTATGGGTCATCATCAACTTCATCATCAACTATTCAAATACTATCCGGCAGCCTTGGAATGACCCTGGGACTATATTATGTCACAGAAATGCAATTCAGGTGAGCACCTATCCATCAACACCAGATCAGCAAAATAATTTGATGACGTTAATAAGGGCAAGGAAATACTTGCCTGCAGCACAACATATAAACATCTACGTGAACTCGAACCCACCTAACTGGGGGGGGGGGTTCACCCCCCACACCCCTCACTATATATACCAACTTTGAAATCGCACTACAGTGGAGAAAAGGGCAAAGTTCTGTTGTTGGCCAACTATGTCTTTGCCCTTATTACATTCAGTGAATTATTTTGTTTCAGGCCACAATACAATAATACCAGTAATACATAATAAAGAATATCAATCATAGAGTACAATACTCCCTTCAGTATGTACCTGACCAGGCATATGTAGCAACTAGAGTTACCTCAGAGATTCCTTATAAAAAGAATTCAAGGCATAACAAACCTGCCTTACAAATAGCGCCTTTAAGCCCTTTCCTTCTACTCAGTCTTCCACATAATGCTGAGGGCTGATCTATGCCCTGCTGACCATGACCTCAGCAAAGAACATAACAACTGTAAACATTAAAATGTATTGTACATAGTGGTCCTTAACTGTAATATGTTTCTTTACTGTGTTGTAAGACAATTAATACACTGTACGAGTATTTCCTTAATTATGTTCTTTAAAATTTATTTTTTGCTCAAAATTTTTATTTAATTTTCCAATAACAATAAAGAAAAACAAAATAAGTTTTACAATTTAAATGATAAATAAATTATAATAAACTATGTACAAAATTTACAAAGGCCTCAACAGAAAAATAAAGGAAAGAATAGCAAAATGAAAAATTTTAAACTTTTAAGTAGGTTGTATAATATTCAACAATTCTTAAATCATGTTTGATTAATTAGAAGAAAGTGTATCCAAATTCATTGTCTTAATAAGAGTGATGACTTTCTCCCAATGATTATTAGTCCTTTTTCTAGGAAAAATTCTTAGTTCTTTAACTTTTATTTCCATTAGTGCTACTTCATCCAGGAGAATCATGAAGTCTTCAAATTTTGGAATGGATGGTGATTTCCACTTTCTTGTAATGCATTTTTGGCTACTGCCAAAATTGTCCAAAGAAGATATTTATTTTTATTATTCATTGTGGTAGATTCATTTATACACAAAAAATAAGGATTTTGATAATACAAAGGTATCAGTGAAAACAGCTTGAAGGAAATTACCAATATCCTCCCAGTATTTTTGAATGAGAGAACATTCATAAAAATATGAGACCAATTAGCTGTACATTTTAAACAGCATCTCCAGCATACTACTTCTTTGGAGAGATTGAATTTAGCTATTTTACTAGCAGTATAAAATGCCCTATGTAAGAATTTCCAGGAGAAGATCCTCCACACTTGCAAATTAGAAGTTAATTTTATGGATTGTAGAAGATTAATTTTATTTTCAGGGGATAGGGACAAGGTAAAATCCTTATTGATAAAATTCCAAAATTTTTGATTAGGGTTAGTTTTATAATTAATAATGATTGTATAGAGTTTGAAATTAAATTTCCCAAGTAAATTCTCCATATAGTATTTCATATATAAGATGTATGAATTTGGGTGGAGACTTAAAGGAAGAATTCTTTACTGTTCTACACAGGTCTCGAGTGAATGAGTTTATACTATTAAGAACTAACCAATCTGAATTTGATAGATTAAAGGTTCTAATTAAATTTTCCACATCCAGCATATCTAGATTCATTGTACAATGGTACCAGCATGTAATTGTTTTAATTTCCCAATTATTAAGGATATCTGCACTAATATTATTAAAGAAGTTTTTTGTAAATTTAAATGGGTATAGCAGTTGTAACGATAATTTGATATCAACATTATTATTAACAAAACATCTAAAAGTATTATAGATAAAGTTTATATAATTTAGTTTTTAGGTCTAATGATATTATATTGTATATTAATACATAGTGTACACCAAAATGAATTATTTAGATCATTCAATTGTAGATTTGTTATTACTTTATTTTCATTTAGAATAACAGTTGTATGTAAGGATTTCCAAGCAGAGGAAAATTTTGGATCTATCCAATTTAATACTGTTTTGAGATTAGAAGCTTTACTATAGGGATCTAGGTCTGGAAATGTTATGCCTGCAAACTCCCAGGGTCTAATATGATTTGAGAAAGCTATTCTACTTTTCTTTGGATACCACAGAAATTTCAAGAGAATTCTGTTTATCTCTCTTAAGAAATTTCAAGAGAATTCTGTTTATCTCTCTTAAAATAGGTTTACTGGGTAATATGGGTATAGATAAAGCAATGTAGTTTATTTTTGGTAATAGAATCATTTTAATTAACTGTAGTCTATCTTTAAAGTTTAAATGTAATTTATTCCATTTTTCTGTAAAAGTTTTTAGTATACTTACAATGTTATTGTAATTTGTATTCAAAGTTAAAGCCATATTATCACATAGAACAATCCCTAAATATTTTAAAGAAGAAACCTGTTTCCCTACTATTTCATTTATAGTCATTTTGGTGTTATCATTTGACTTTTTTTTATTTAATAGTATGTGAATAGACTTTGAACTAATTTTTAATCCTGAGATATAATAAACTTTTTTAACTATTAAATCTAATTCTTGTAAGGATTCTTCTGAATTTTTTAAAGTAAGTAGTATATCATCAGCAAATAACATTATCTTAGAATCAAATTGATTATATATATTTAATCCCTTTATTTTGGAATTATATTGAATTGCCAGAGAAAGGGGTTCTACTGCTAGTGCAAAAAGAATTGGAGACATCGGACAACCCTGCTTGGTTCCTTTAGTAATTTTAATTGATTCTGACATAAATGGTCCTAATTTTACATAGGCTAAGTTATTATTATAAATATTTTTTATGAAAAAAATAAATTTAATAGGGAACTTATACAATTCAAGAATTTTGAAAAGAAAATTCCAATTTAAAGAATCAAAAGCTTTTTCATTATCAAGGGAAATTATAAGTGCTTCTTGATTATCTCTGTTTAAAATATCTATGATGGTAAGAATTCTTTGAATATTATCTTAGGTATGTCTATTATAAATGGAGCCTGTTTGATCTTCGGTGATTAGATGTGTTAGTGATTTTTTTTAAATCTATTGACTAAGATAGACATTAACATTTTATAATCATTATTAATCAAATAAATTGGTATATATGAGCTGCAGTAATGAGAATCTTTATTTTCTTTTAGTATGGGAGTAATTTATGAGCATCTCCATGAGGGTGGAATTATACCTTGTAAATATGATTCATTCAAAGCTCTATGTAGGACTGATATAGCCGAAGGTGGTAGAAGCTTATATATTTCATCAATAATGCCATCTATGCCTGGTGATTTATTGTTTTTACTTTCTTTAATTTTTTCATTAATTTCCTTAAGGGAAATTTGTTTTTGAATTTCATTAATTAATTTTTCTGGTAAGTTTTTCAATTTAGAAAAATCCAGGCCATGGTCTGAGATATTTTGTTGAGAATCTTTGTTTGTATTTTTTTCTGAGAAATGATATTTAAAGGCATCAAGAATATCGCTTATGTCAGAGACTTTTTTATTATTTCTCCCTTCATGTTATCACACTCACAATGTTATTTTCAATAGAATTTCTTTTAACTCTTAGTGTAAGATTACGCATATGTCTTGGGAATACAGAATAAGAATTCAACCTTAGTTTTTCTAGGGCTACATTAGCTTTGTGGGTTAAGATGTCATTATACTTTTTATTTAAGGATTCAATTTCCTTATTCTTACTGGTGGAAGATCTTGTATTATCATTATTAACTAATGTAATTTGTTTTTGTATGTTAGTTAGTTCAGACTCCCATTCCTTTGCTTTGTTATTAAACCAAGTAATAGTTTTACCATATAAATAGGCTATCAAGGAGTCCCATAGGATTACTACATTTACCTCACTATTTAAGTTTATATCTAGGAAAAATTTTATTTCTGTGTCTAGCCAGGGCTTAAATTGTTTTAGTTTTGTTATATAGGCTGGGATCTTTTTAGAAAAGGATAACTTCTTAAAAACTGTTTGTATGTTAAAAATTAGTGCATTATGATCAGATAAAGAGCATGGGATTATTGTAAAGTGTAATAATTTTGTTTTTAAATCCTGGGATACAAACATTTTATCAATTCTAGTGTGTGTCTTGTGTCTAAAATCTGTGTGAGAAAATTCTAATGAGCTATTATTTTTAAAATGAAATAACTCATATAACTGAAGTCATCTGTCCACTTTTTAAAATATTTTCTTATATTGGTGATACGAAAGGGTCTTTTACTAGAAGTTTCTAAATTATTAAATAAGCAGTTAAAGTCTCCCCCTGGAATCAGACTACCTTTAACATGTGTAATAATAAGTTCTAAGAGTTTCTTTATAGTTTTTATTCCAATTCCAGGAAACCAATAAACATTAACTAATGTCCAAATTCTATTATTAAATTGTATTATTATAATTGATAAAAGACCCTCTTTGTCTTTGTAATTATAGATAACTTGAGGAGAAGTAATATTTTTCTTCCACAGTGTTAAAACTCCTCTAGTTTTTTTTTTTTTTATTATAAGAATAATTAGATAACTTTAAGTATTCATTAGGGTTCCAGATAAAACTATAATTCATTTTAAAGTGAGTTTCCTGTAAAACGACTCCTTGTGCTTTATTTAACTTCAAGTACTTTAATACATTTAATCTTTTCTTTGGATTATTTAGACCATTTATGTTCAGAGAAAAAAGTCAGATCCATTTTATTTATGCAAATATTAAATGTAGAAAATGATAAGATAGTGAATAGATGTATTAATTCTTTTATTTCCTTCTTAAAAAAGTTAAATTCTAATGATAAATTGCTAATTCCCACTAATAAATACAATTTTAAATTAAACTGAGGCCTACAAAAACAAAATTTATGTTTAAAAAATATGTTGAACCTTAATAAAACCATTAAATGACATGGAATGTATAACATTCCTAATCTGACAGAATAAAAATATCCAGTCAGATTAACCATTGTTCCAAGCAATTAAACAAATTGCCTAGATTGAGGCTCCAGATTATGTTTCCTATGAAAATTCTGTAAGTTAAATAATTCGAGAGAACAAACAATAAATTGAGTGTAGCATATAACTTTAACTATAATGAGTATATTTAGATTTACTGGTAAAATGTTTTTTAATTAAGAAGGCTACATTCACTTTACTATATGAATCTTATTAAAATTAAATGATTAATAACTTGACAGTGTATATGTATAAGAAGGTTCATCAAAATAAATTCTTAGGCAACCATTAACTATATTAGTATTTCCATTAAGTTTAACAGGTAAATAAAGATTAGTTAGAGTAGATCAACATTACAATAATCAATACTTGAAGATGATTTACAGTGTCAATAGTAAGCTTTTATATGCTGATGGACTTATCACTTAAATATGTTGCAATTTTCATTCCATAAATAATAGTTATATGAGAGATAATACATAGGCAGATTTTTTTAAGACAACTCTAAGGTGGACTTATGTTAGATTTGTCTATTTCCAGAAAAATTTTTGCTCACACTATTTTTATTGTAAGAGTAAAATGATAGTATAATTCAGTTAAATGATGATCTAATAAGTAACAGGTCAGACAGTTAATGGTTGAAAATTGTACCAGTACAGTTTGATATCATTCCAATATAACTGCTGACATTGCAGAAAAAGGTACAATGAGAGGTGCAGCAAAACAGGTGTTATAAAACCACTGCAATGGTTCGAGTTAGAGTTCTATTTTAAGTTTGTTGTACAGAGTCATATAGAAGCAATCAATAATTAGTACAATAGTTACATAGATTGTCCACCTTTACTTATTTGCAATCAAAGCATACTCCGTTCAAGCTAGATTAAACCCAAATCATTACTACATATAAATATTTTCAAGGGAATTTTTTTTAATCATTTATAATGTCTAATTACTGATTTCAATCTGTAGTAGATGTGTTTGCTTTATTCTAGCATCTTTATCCATATAAATATTAATGCATATTTTGTGAATATGAAGTCAAGAAAGTCTATTCACAGACCCGCCTGCAAAATGGATATCTAGTTTGTCTTCACACATCTGTTTCTACTAGTCTATGCATTTATCGCTTAAAATATTAAATATTTACCTTAATATGCAAGTCAGTAGAGACATAAAATAACAATCTCTAACACTTACAACATCAAGAATATTATAACTTTCTGTTAACAGCTTTGAATGTGCAAACATGCTACACAAGTGTTAATTTTAATAGTAACCTGGATTAAGTATTTGTATTTTATAGTTGCATTGTTAGGTGCTAATGCTTTGAATAAAGTCTGCATGCTATGGTTTCATCAGAGATTCAGCTTAATCTATCTAGCTATTCCATCAAGGAAATTACTTCATTCTGACAAATGAAGTAAGCTTTTATGACTCTAAAAGTATATTAAGATTTCAAAGTAAAAAGTAAACAAAGATCTAGCTTCAGCAATCAGAATTATCTCAGAAATCATAAATCATTAAACCAGAAAGAAAGCCATGTGCATAAGCAGTGCAGGCAATCCATTTCAATTCTCAGATAACCCTATAATTCTGTTGTTGCTAACGGCAGTCTTGTAAATACATCACCAATTAAGCCCGCAGAAGGCTTTGTCAGAGTGTAATAGTGATCAGTGAAAACTACTTAAGTGGCCAAAGACATCACTAGCACCAGGGATTTTAGGTTATACTTAATGACCAAATGAAGAATAGGGTTATATAATGATCCATTTTAAGTTATTTTGAAATTATGGTGCTAGAGAGGTAAGGTAACCTTAACTGAAATGGGCTGCCTGTCGTATCATATAATGTGAGACATTAATGCTCTCATGAGTGCGCCATTTGTAAACCTGTGTATGTTATATTATACATTTTGTAGCTTTTGTAAGTTGTAAATGTATGCAGCATATACATGCTGAATATTCATTACCTGGATTATAGGACTTCAAATTCTGGTACAGGTTTACAATTAAATAAAACAAAGATTTGCTAAACACAGAATGCCAAGATACAAATGACAAACTCTTATTACAAGCCTTCATATTTACGAGTATCCAATGTAACAAAGCAGAAGCTTACATTTTATGTCCTGATCTAGTTACGATGTGCCTTAATTCTGAGAACATATGGCTGAATATTGAAGTGAAAATCATACTCAGTATAGAGTAAAGGACATCTTGCATCTATGATAGTATTGTTGTGTTGTATGTAACTGGGATAGCACACAAGGTAATCAGTAGTTATAATGTGCATTTCACAAAGAACAAAAGCATTTACTTCTTAGTCTGTTATAAATTACTTTAATAATGTTCTGTTAGATAATCTCTAATCTCCCATGCAGTCCTGCATTACTTCTGGGGAACCTAAATATATATTTAGCATATAAAGCCAGTTTTCTACCCTTTGCCACACTAAATGAATATGGATTTTCCTAATTCATTCCTGAACCCTTAGAATCAAGCCCAGTCACTAGAAACAGTCAATTCTTGTTTGTGCTTCCCCCAATTTACCATTCGGATTCAGCATTCCTATGATTTAAAGTCCCATATTTCATAAACAGTTTATTATTATTGGAGTCTTTTTTTGTTGAAATACTGTAAAACAAAGGCAAATTAATCTCCTATAGAGCCTTTATACATGGTGCACAAATCTATTTGTGAGACAAACTGAAACAGACTGGTTTGATGTCACTACATAAGCAGACTGTAATACTAGGGTTGCCACCTTTTCAAATGGCCAAAGTGGGACTTTTTTGGGACACACATCAGATTTTACAGGCCGACACATACCCACGGTCAGTACAAAGGATATAACTTAACTTTTTTTCCTAAATAAAAGCTTATTCTTGTAGCAGTTTAGTTGCTTACTATGTTTCTTGTAACATTTAGGTATTTTAGATACAGAAATAACTATTTTATGCAACTATTACATAAAATATGGGACATAATTATGTCCTACAATCTCAGGACATTTGCCCTTTTTAATATTTTTTGTCAGGACACAACTGCCCAAAGAGGGACTGTCCCTCTCAAAGTGGGACAGATGGTAACCCTATGTAATACCGTTGTACAGAACTTACTTAATACTATATTTCTATTCTAGTATAGACTTTATTCAAACAAAGAAAAAGAGTCAATGGAAAGTTGGGTCATTTGATTGCCCTTGAACTAAAATACACTTACTACCTAGAAACTAGTCTGGATGAAATACAAATGATTTAATTTGTAAGTTGACTTAAATCAGTATGGAACTCAATGGTATCTTTCAAAGGACTTCCCAACAATACCAATATTTCTATCTTAAAGCAGCACCAAACTTTCTACTGGGGAACCTTAGAGGATTCTAAAAGGGATTTAAAAGGGATTAAATATTTTAATCAGAAAATGATAAATGCGCGTTTCAACATTCTATAGGAAAGCGGAAAGAAATCCATCTCAACAAATGCTCGAGCATGATGTTCCACACACAAAACAACAGACTATCAGCTCAGAATTCCACAACGCTAATCTACACAGAATAACTTTACAAGGGAAACATCCGTACTCCGTCTAAACCATTCACTATATTCAACAAAACACGTACATCAAACACACAATCAAACTCCGAAGTGAACACCACAGATCCACAGCCTCATTAAACCTATTTCAAGCCCAAAGGCACCACAATCCAAATCAACTGTGCATGTAGAGATCCGAAAAACTCTACAATTCAAGCATACCCAACAAATACACCCCAGCAGAAGAAAAGAACAGAGTTCCAATTCATACATTTCACCAATAAAGAAATGAAGTACTATTCAAAATAGATGGAAACATATCGCTTTCTTTTTCAAATACGGCTCGAGCATGGTGTTTCATGTGCGAAGCAGTAAACTGTCATCTTAGACTGCCGAGATGCTAATCCATATAAAAAAAGCATATACAGGGGGAAAAAAAACTTGTGCTTAGTTTAAACCATGTAATACATTAAAACATATTAAAATAATACAAACAAGAGTACACACTGCTACACATGTCCAAAATCAGACCTTGAGAGTGAATACTGCAGACTTATTATCATATTATACACAATTTGACCCTAGTTAAAGACGCCAAGAACCAAAGCAAGAACAGTACGTGTGAGCATAACTTCCATCTATATAATTGAGTGAAGTTTCAATGTCCAGAATTTTAGACTGTTGCTGCTGAAGAATCTCCTTCAAAACATCAGTTTGTTGTTGACAAGTTTATTTTTAAGTTTTCAAGATTGTCAGTGAATCTATCCACCTTTAAGGACAGTTCCTGGAGAGTAATAGATACAGACTGAATTTCTTTTTTTATTGAGGAATCAGAATGTGAGGATTTTGAGTTGCTCATCTCTGTTCAGGTGAATAAATTATCAAATTTGACAGGAAAATCTTTAAGAAAACGCACCAAAGTTGTACATCCAGTAGATTACAGATTCTAAAACAGATTGTTCAACTTTTAGTGAGTAGATGATAAGAGTTTAATTTAAAATTTTCCATGTTTTCTAGTAAATGATGTGGAGCTCAAGAAAAAAGCTGTTACCAGTTGGCCATATAGGCTCCGCCCCTCATGTTCTTTAAAGTTTTCAGATTTGCTATGAATCTGCTGTGGAAAGTGCAGTTTTGTAAATTGCACATTCACATAACAGTAAATGCTCAAATTGTTCACTGCTGCAGTTGCCTCTGGGAGTATTCTGTGAGGGATACAGTAATTGGACAGCTTCCAAATGTTCAACCCCCCACCCCACCCCCCCCCACACACACACACACACACACACACACACACTTACTCTAGCTGCTTATAGGACAAGCTCTTTTGAAGGGAACAATGTACACAGCCAGATTACCTAAAAATCTTCAGGACTTTCTTGCCCCTAAACACAAAAAAAAAAAATTTATTCTGAACTTAACAAAGATATAAACAAAAAATCCAAATGTTATATCCCACATTAGAACTATTTACAGCGAAGTGGGTGGTGGCTGGGTATGGCTATTGCAGCAGTGAAGAATTCAAACAACTACTGTTATGGGTAAGTGTAACTTACACACCTGTATTATGTTCATCATTCTCACTGCTGAAGAGATTATGGGTAGAATATCATAGTTTATCTGACCTAGGAGGAGGAAGGATAAGGATCCAAGCAAAGCCTGCTCTGGACCTGGAGAAGGAATCCAATTGGTAGTGATTTGAAAATGCATGGACAGAAGACCAAGTTGCTGCCTCAAAAATACATCTAAAGTCCTCACCTTTCCAATATAACATTAAAGAAGCTAAGGCTCTAGTAGAATGTGCCTTAACACTGCCTGTAATAGTGAGTAACAAAACACAACATCAGAGGATAACCACCTTGAAATAGTCTGTTTAGACATGGATTGATCTTTCTTAATTACAGAACAGGAAATAAACAGCTGGTTACCTTTCCTGACAGACTTACTTCTATAAAGATGGTACGCGAGTTGCCTATACACATCCAGAGTATGAAGAATCTTTTTTCCCTTATTTTGAGTATCTTGATGAAAAACTGGAAGACTGATGGTCTGATTCAACATGACCACTGAAACAGTCATGGGCGTGAAAGAGGGGTTTATATGCTGAGTGACCCTAAGCCTATGTAACACCAGATATAACAGCCTGCAACTTAGATACTCTTTTTGCAAATGTCAGAGCAATGAGAAGAGCAGTTTTTCAAGTGACAATATTCAAATCAGCCAGACAAGTAGGTTCAAAAGGTGACACAGTCAACTTCTCCAACACACAACTGAAATCCCAAGGAGGAGGAACCTGTATACAAGGCGGTCTCAAGTTTAAAACTCCTTTCAGAAACTGTTTCACTATCAACAGAGAGGAAAGGGGGGAATCCATGGGCAGACATGCTGAAATTATGCAAGATGAGTAATCCAGTAATGGCCACTGCAGAATCACTGACCATCAGTTGAGGCATTGACTGACCTCCCTCTGAAGGCAAGGACACCTGCTTTAACTGTTTTTTTTTTTTTTCTTTTTAAGTAGAAGAAAGATCAGCAAGACCAGAGCAAGTATCCATGCTGTAGAGAAGGAAGAAGTCTGATTACAGGTGAATTGCAATGGAGAGAATCAGTTGGAAGGTAAGTTGTCACAGTGCACACAAGTAGTACACAAACACTCAAAAAGCCCCAAAATCCATATAAATAATAAAATATTCAAATAACATACAATAAATCCTCTGTTAGAAACAGAGATATCTTCCCAGACCTTAACTGCTAAGTCTGCTAGACAAGTTGTCACTGTATATGCAAGCACCAACAAAACATGAAGTTTCTGCCCCTAAAATACATTTCCCCACATTGCAAAGTATAAGTAATTAGTGTAAAGTCTAATTAACAAGTCTATTAAGCCTAAATGAGCAATCTAAAACCTGACAGTTATGCCTAAAATAGCAGTCATTCAATGAATAAGTTCCAATATTAATGAAAAGCCAGTATTCTTAGAGACATTCTGCATTTCTACCAAAAATGGTGACCAATTGAAATGCTGGGACCAGCTATAGTGAGTCCCAAAACACACAGACTGAATGGCTGTAAGATCGTACTTGTATATACCAAGTCTGAGATGCCATTTCTCAGAATATTTATTTTTCTCAGAGGTACAGTGATCATGGAGTTGGCATATATAAGTTTGGCATGTGTGGGGGTGAGAGTGCAAGGAAGAGGCTTGCCCTCCCACAAAAAGAAGTTTTAAGGAGAAGAGCATTTTTTTCAAGATTCGTTCTTCTCTGGTTTTTAGGTCTTTTTTTTGGCTTTTTGGCAGTTGGCATTTTGAGTGCCAACGTTTCAATAGGGAGACGTCAAATCTAGATAAAAAAATCCATCAAAATAAAATAAGTGTGAAAGGCTTATGTCAAAGAGGAAGCCTTAGGTTGACTACTGTTTCTGTGAAACCTCACAGCTGCACCTGCAAGAAGCAGAAAGTTCCGAAGATTTTTATTTACTCAGAGTGACAATGCAAGAGGGAGTGAAAGCTTTTGGAAGCTGGTCAGTTGTTATATTCTAGGTAGGATACACCTATAAGCTACTGTAGCAGTGAGAATGATGAACATCTGTCTTTGTTGCTACCTTTGTGTGTATTGACTAGGTTGTGGCTGAAAAAAAATCTTTTGGCCAGCCCATTTATCTAGTTAAAAAATAAACAAATACAAATAAGTTAAATATGTAGCTGGTGCTACATATACAGCTTGCATGTTTTCTACAAAGTAGCAAATATATTAATTAGCAAATCATAGTATGTATCGATTTCAAAATGCAAAACATACGAGTATGCCAACACATCTCTTCTGAGCAAGCCAGGTTAACTTCATAAATCATTTATTAAACAGTTTAATTAAGTTAGTTTAATTCAAATAAAAATGAAATCTATTATTTAGTTAGCTTGAAAACACTAGTTGACAACAGGAAATGCCAAGTCAAGTTGTCATATTTGGTTGGGAGGGAAATGTAAAGGGCCTGTCAAATGTGGCAGCAAGAGGAATTGGCTAAATTTGTGTTAATTATACTATATTTGTTTATAAAGGGTACATGCACTTAGAGATGTACAGTAAACTTACCATAATGGCAGATCCTTTAATGGATCACCAAAAACGAATACAAATCAAAAAACAGCGTAGAACAAATAGGTCAACAAACTGAAGAAAAGAAGTTCTACAGTACCAAAAACTGAAGGCTCACACCCAGGAAGGAAGATCAAATGCTTTCATTCTTTAATTTCAATTAAAACAATTAAAACAGAACTTCATCAGAATCCAGATTAGAAAAGAAACAACCAGTTTAAAACAGTAAAATGTGGTCACATGACCTATTTAGACAACCAATAACAGAGGTGCTTTTAAAATACTGACCAATCGCGTCTATATCATATTATCGTACAAAGTAAATAGCGAATGCTATTTCATCGTACCGATAATATCGAAACAACAAAATATCGAACGGAACAGCGAATTCTTTACCAGGGAAAAAAAATTGGTGCTCCGTAAAAAAATAAATAAATGCAAATTTATGTGGGGGGCTTCACCCCCTACACCACCCCTACTTAAATATACCAACTCCGAGATCGCACCATAGTGGACGAAATGGCAAAGTCCCGAAGACGGCCTATTTTGCCATTTCAACAGTATCGGGTCAACTAAATAGCATTCGCTATTTATAAAGGAACAAAAACCTTTGGAACTGACAAAGGAACCTTGTGCCAACAACAAGTAAATTGAGAAGCAAAAAGCACAAAGGTTCACATAGCAGGCATAATCCAACAAAAACTTTAATAGTAAGGTAAGCGCTTTCACGGAGTTGATCGCTTCACCAGATCTGATGAAGCTTTTTGCTTCTCAGCATTCACTATTTAGTCCATTCGATAGCGTCATATAGACCCGACCAATCATATACCAATCAATGCAAACACACAAATGTCTAATATAAAATCTCTATTACAAGAAAATTAATAACTTTAACTTGACATGTTTCATCAAAACAATGATAATTAAATTTTTTGTGCTAATAAAAGCACTTGATATTAACACAACTCACAAATAACAGTAACTGGTCAAACTCCTCCACTGAACCCTTCCAGACAAACTCTGTTTGACACAAGTACATCCTTTTTGAAGTTCACAAAAAGTGGGTTTGGCAAATCCATTAACTTTCTGGATATTACTTTGACCTTGATTGATGAGAAAAAGTCAATCAAATGTAGCATATATACAGGAAGGCCACGTTTGTCAACCGATATTTACACAAACAAAGCCTCAATTCACAACATATGAAAAAAGGAGTTGTTAAAGGACAATTCATTTGTTTGAGTAGGTTGACTAGTGATGATTCTTCATTCCATAGCGAATCAATCACTGAGGGTTTTTTCTCAACAGAGGCTATGATTTGGATTGGTTGGTCAAGATACAAGAAGAAGTTTGATTGCTAAGGTCTACTTCAGCAAGATCAATCCTTAGGAAGACTGATGCAGATGAACCATTGGTTACAAAAGTTACACTCACTAAGGTGGAAGAGAGTTTGATTGGTTTTAAAAGAGCATTTCCTCTTCCTATTACAATTGATATGTCTACAATCAAAGGTATTATATATGAAAACCGGAAAATCATTTGAGGCAATTTGATTTAACTAAGACATTGGGACAATTTCCTCTCTTCGCTTATAATAGAATTAACAACATCCAAACATTGCTAGAAAAAGGTTCTGTTACAAAACATTTGGGTTGTGGTACTTTAGGCACCTTTAGATGTGGTAGATGTAAACAGTACCGGTTTATTTATAACTCTTCAAGCATAAAACTCACTGCCTGAGACACTACGATTTGTGCTAAAAGCAGATATGACTGCCAGTCTCAAGGCGTAGTCTACTCTGCCACTTGCGAGTCTTGTCCATGCTTGAACATTGGAAAGACCATTAAGAAACTGAAACGTAGAATATATGAGCATTTACTTGCATCAAAAATAGGGAAGCCAACAATGCACTTGCTAAATATGCCATGATATGTCATTCTTTTAAAAAATTCAGTTTCTCTGTCCTAGATACTGTCAGTATGAGTGAACTCACAGGGGACTACAAAGTGTGGCTGGAATGCCATGAATCTGTTTGGCAGATTAGACTAAATGCAGACAAGTTCCTTTAAATGACAGTATTAATATCAAGTACTTTTTTCAGATATTTTCTTTATTTTTCTTTATTTTCTTTTTACAGTCTTATATTCTTATTTATACAAATGAAACGTAACATATTCTCCACAATGTAGTTACAATATGGATATTGTTTGAGCATGTTTGTTACATCACGTCAGGCGAGTTACATCACATGTTAAGAGAGTCTATACTTATCATACAACACAGAAAAAAAACAGAACCAATGCTAAACTATATACATTATGTACAATAAGTGCTATCATTTTGTCCTAGGTTATGACAAATACATTTCAACCTGCCTTCTGCCTTTTTCCTTCTTAGCAAACTTCACACCTATATTCTCTACCACAAAGAATTAGTCTAATTCTCCCCTAGGTGTCTTTGGATTCACTTCAGAAGCTCAAAATACTGAAATCTCAAATTTCAGTATCTTGAGCCCAAGTCAAATCCACAAAACAATGAAAAGTAAAAACCGTGAAATTCAAAACCTCGAATACCAGAAGTTTTGAATTAAGTTTTGAATTTTGCGGTTTTACCACACACACACACACACACACACACACACACCATCCACCAAGCAAACACACACAATCACTGTACTACATGGGGGCAAGCCACCCTGCACCCACCATGTGGGGGGCTGTGCCCCCCACACCCCCTACTTAAATATTCTCACTCCGAGGTCGCACTACATACAAACACACACAAAACACCACCACACAAGCTACTTTCTCTTCGCGCACACACATCACAGCAACAAAACACATTGACACACACCACAGCCCCTGCCCAAACCCTTAACACACACACACACTTAACTGAATACATGACCATAGCAGTTATTCGAGGTTTTGAATTTCACGCTTCTAAACTTTCACTATTATGTGGATTCGGCTTCTTGGGCTCGAAATACTGAAATTCGACATTTCAGTATTTCGAGCTTCTGAAGGGAACCCGTGTCTTTACATTTTCAGAGTTTGTTCTGTATTTCTTATCAGGTTGCCTTTTATTAGCAGAAAAACTTTAATTACTATTGTTTTGGAGAAGCATGTCTAGTTAAAGTTATTAATTGTCTTATAATAGAGATTTTATATTACACATTTCTGTGTTTGTGTTTATCAGTATATGATTGGTCAGTATTTTAAATGCACCTGTTATTGACTGTCTAAATAGGTCATGTGACCACATTTTACAGTTTTAAACTGATTGTTTCTTTTGTAATTTGGATTCTGATGAAGTTCTGTTTTAATTGGAATTAAAGAACAAATGCACTTGATCTTCCTTCCTGGGTGTGAGCCTTCAGTTTATGGTACTGTAGAACTTGTTTTCTTCAGTCGAATGGATCACTGTTACAGTAGTGTAAGCTATTTGGGTATTACCCCCACCCCCCCTGCAATGGCCAGTTTCTCAACACTATGGGAACTTTCCATGTGGTCCTACTGCCAGGAGTGCTTGAGGTGCTCCCTATAAAAAGCACTAGCAGTGCCAAATTACTTGAGCATTTTTTGCCCGGCAAAGAGCCAACTGCCCTGTATACTCGAACTAGGAAATAAAGTGAAACATAACTACATTCAAAACAGTGCCACGAAACCCACCCTAACTAAAACAAGCAGAGTACGAGAAAAAAATAGGTGGATGTAGGGAAGGATAGCTACTGCAATGGTGGTCCATTAGAACATCTACTGTTATGTTAAGTTTACTAACACAGTTGTACTATTCTCATAAATGGATCCCTGTTGCAGTAGGCTATGCTATCTATGTAGATTTCCTTTGCTTAGTAAGGAGTCATAAAAAAGGGAGGAGGCCGGTAACTAAGACTTCAGTAACAAGTGGAGAATGGTCCTGGAAAAGTCTGACTTGGCCTTGGAAAAGCATTCCAGTTTATAGTGCTTTGTAAACGTAAGAACAGAAGACCAAGTTCTTGCTTCTGGAATACTTCTCGAGTCCACCCTTTTCCAAAAAGCCACTATAGAAGTCAATGCCCTTGCTGAATGAGCTCCACCCTGCCTGGAAGTGTTATACTGTGGTGAGTATAAAAAAGGTAATAGCATTAGGTAACCATCTAGAAAGAATCAGCTTACAGACAGGTTATCCTTTCCTCTTATCTTCATAGGACATAAACAGCAATTCAGCTTTACTGAAAGGCTGAGGTTTGTCTCAGCAGTACCTGTGCTGCCTATGTACATTAACAGAGTGAAGAATTCATTCTACCTTGTACTTTGGATTATGAAAGAAGACTGAGAGATTAATGGTCTGGCTTAAAGTAAACTCTGAACTGACTTTAGGCATAAAGGTAGGATTTGTTTCCAAAGATTTGTTCTCTCTGAAAAATGAAGTAGGACTGTCTCACAATAAGTGCTTGTAACTCATTTATTCACTTAGCAGATGTCAGTGTAATCAGTAAAACAGTCTTCCTTGTTAAGAACATCAAATCAGCCTCATTCAAATGGAGGCAAAGTAAGTTTTTCAAGAAAAAAAGTGAGATCTCAAGGAGAAGCCACCTGTTTCCTAGGTAGGCAAGTATTTAATACCTCTTTCAAAAATGCTTTAATATGAGCATTATTTGAAAGAAGGGGATCTAGGGGCAGACAAGCAGAACTGGCTGTCAAGTGTACCTGGATAAAAGACTATGACAAACCACTGGACTGTATCTCACACAAATGATCAGGAACCAGAGACAACCAGTCTGAAAACGGTTCTGGTTCTTTGAGTGACATCATCTAGAAAACCTTTTCCATTTGACCATATATAATTTTCTAGTAGACAACTTTTTTACCTCTTTTTTTAAACACTTTATTAAATTATCACTTAAGACATAGGCACAGATATATAAATAAAAAAGAAAATACACCATATTAATATTTTTTCCATTTACATAGATTATACATTTTACATGTTTTCTCTCTTTAGAACAACTCCCATTCAGTCCAACATTACATGAATTGCTCAATTCATACCTTCCCATAAACCTCACTCCTCCTATTGAATCTTATTCTGCATGTATCATTCAGCCAAATTCCATTTATTTCTATGTAATGTGCTCTTTCCCTATTCTAAAGATCTAACTTCAGTTCTTTTATCTGTTTTACAATATTCAGTATTTCAAATACAATTGGTTTAGATTTTGATTCAATTTTCCTAGTAATTGCTTTTTTGGTAGCCAACAGAATTAAACTTCATAAGGTCTTACCATGTCTAAGCAATTCAGATTATGTGTGGCAGCTCAAAGGAATGATTTCCTTAGTTACAGCCATTGCTCACCCAATAGTTCTGACAGAGTACTTTTAGGGGAATTTGTAAAATCTGCCAAGTAATTACACTCCCAAAAAACATGTTTGCAATTACCTCTTTAATCCCCATCACACATCATTAGCTATTTACCTGAAGAAAAATTCTTTGAAGTCTGCTTGGGGTATAAAAATATCTAGGCAAACACTTCCAAGCAAAAATCTTAAACCTACTGGAATTTCGTGCATATTTGGGCACTATACATATGTCCTCTCATTGTTCTCTTGTAAACTGTTTTTCCAGTCTATCTTCCCAATATTTTTTAACCTCCTCTAATTTTTTTTATGGCTGCCATACAATCTTCTACATGCCCTACTAATTATCTTTTTTTAAACAGCAGCTTCTGTTCTAGATTCAACCAAAAACTCTACCAGAGCATATCTTTCACTTAGGACTCCCTTACCCCTTCCTCTTTACCTATATTCTGATATCAATGATAGGTAAGGAAGGCAGTCTCTAACCTGCAGTCCAAACTCTTTATATTCATCCCACTTTTTTACCTTTCCCTCACTAGTTATTTTCTCCAAAAACCTTGGTTCCTGTTTCAGTTTTCCCCAAGTAAATTTCAGCCCCCTATTACCCGTTACTGTAATCCTATCTGCAGTCATCCCTAATGACAAAATCTCCTTTCACCACTCTGATGTTGGCTTAGTTCTTAGAATACTTTCTACAACTTTATGAATATAATATTCTGTATGGTAGTTACTACTTTTCTTATAGATCTGCATCAAAAATCCCACTCGTTCTTTATTTCTTGACCTCTTCCCCATTTCATCATCATCATCTATTTCCACTTTGTATTATAATCTTCTGCTTGTGTTATGTATATGAGCCTTAAATGTGTAGTTATAAACTATCCCTTCAGATCAGGTAATCCTAAACCACCTTGTTCTATTGGAAGGATCAACTTATCCCAAATAACTCTTGCCCTCCACCCCCCCCCAACTCCTTCTGCTCTTTTATAATTACTGTCCACAGCTTCTCCTCTAGTTGATAAAAATATACCTGAACTGCTTATAAAAGCTAAAAGGACTAAAACATTTTCACTGCTTGTATCTTACTATCAATATCCGAAAACAAGAGCTTCCAGTTTCTCAGTTTTTGTATTATATTTTGTTTAGTCTCTTCCCACATAACCTTTGCTGCCATAACAGAAGCCTTTCAAATCCAGATTCCTAAATACTTCATCTTATCGAGTCCCCATAAATATGGGTATTGGTGAACAAATTTGTGTGCGGGTACATAATTTCTGGCTATAGCCTTTATTTTATCTTCTTTAATTTTATATCCCCAAAAGACTTGAAACTGTCTTTGAATGTTCCGCAGCACTAAAATGTCCTTTTCTGGATTTATCAAGTACAAAATAACATCATATGTAAATAAAGCCAACCTTTCTTGATAACCAAACCAATTATATCCTTGAATTTCTAAGTCCCTTAATTTCTTCACCAATGGCTCTAATTGCAAAGCAAATAACAAAGAGGAAACAGGACAACCCTGTCTGGTTTCTCTGCTCAAAAACAACTTATCAGAAAGAAACCCTCTTACTTTAAGTTTTGCCTCTGATCCCTCATATATCCTTCCAATTAACCTTATTATTATATCAGGGAATACAAATGCTTCTATCGCCTTGCCCTTAAAATGCCAGCTTACTCTGCAGAATGTTTTCTCTGTATTAAGACCAACCAACAACTGCAGTATTTGCTCACATTCTTTTTCCCACCTCATCATCACAGTTCTATTAATTCTGTGAAATGTTTGCCTTCCTCTACAAAATGACACTGATCCACATATAACAATTTTGGAAACACCTTTGATTCTTTCAGCTAGCAAAGACACAAACACTTTATAATCATGGTTTAAAATTGAAATGGGTCTAAATGAAGCTTAGTCTGATGGTTCTTTACCTTATTTGGAAAATACAGCTACCACTCCTTTCTTCCAAGATGCTGATGCTTCCCCCTCTTTTTAAAATACTATTAAGCAAAATCTTCCAGATCTTTATCACTTTCTTTCTTCCTTCCTAACTTCAAACTTCCACAGAAATACTATCTGCTCCTGTAAACTTCCCTGCAGGGTGACTCTACATCATTATTTTTATCAGGGTCTATGCTTGGCCATCATCGAAGGGCTGAACATCGAACAATATGCATTACAAGTTCACTCATCAAACTTTCATTTCATTGACAGGGTAAGTAACTACTTGTCCAATACTTCCCCATCGCACATACAGAAGTGTTTTAAACCCACCAAGGTGGGGGGGCTTCATCTCCCACACCCTCCTCCCTTACTATATATACCAATTCTGAGACCACACTACAGTGGAGAAAAGGGGTTTGAAACACTTCCATGTGTGAGATGGGGAAGTGTTGGACAAGTAGTTACTTATCCTGTCAATGAAATGAAAGTTCGCTGAGTGAGCTTTTAATGAGTGTTGTTTGATGTTCAGCCGTTCAATGCTTAGTCCATTCGATAGCTGACAATACATCCTTTTATCTCACCTTCTATCTTACTATTAGATGTTTTACTTCATCTTCCCTTAACCTTCGTATAATTATATCTTCCAGCTTTCTTGCATCCTTTAATACCTGCTGCACATCCTCAGAAAAATGGTTCCTAAACGGTTTCTAATTAATATCATACAGGTAATTAGCTGAAGAGTTTCTAGAGTGTAGTGTATGAAACTTCCCATGGCTTGTGTGATTAAATCCAGTTTGTTGGAAAGCTTGTGAGAATTCTTCTTGGCCAAATTCAAAAGAAGGGTGAACTACAGTTGCCTTGCCCAGAAGGAAGTCATTACCACAATCTTTGGAGTGTCCTTCTGAATCTTAAGAAAAACCCTGGTACTCATGGAAAGAGTGGAAAGGCTTAAAGGACAATTCCCATCATTGGGAATGAGAAAGCATCTGTTTTCCAGCCCTGGCTGCAAGAAATCCTGGAACAGAATATCTTTAATTGCCTTTTATGAGATGAAGCAAGCAGAACTACATGAGGTGTTTTTTCACAGTTGGATAAATTCTTTGAATACCCCAGGATGAACGTTCCATGCATATCAGTCTACCCTGGTCCTGCTGAGCTTGTCTGCAGGAATGTTTTGCTCCGATGAAATGTATGAAGCCCGAAGAGCAAAACAGCTGAATTATTACCAACAAGACTATCACAGCCAATCTGTAAAGAGGGTAGGATCTGGTATTCCCAAGTTTGTTGATGTACCACATTACTGTAGTGTTGTCTGTGTACACGTACAGCGGTCCTGGTGATCAGAAATGTTTTAAGGCCTTTAAAGCACTGATGATACCCAACATCTCTATGACACTTGTGTACTTCTGTCTGTTCACTGGGTCCACAGAACTTTACACTTTTACCCTTTTTGAAACTGCTACCCACACCAGACCTGAAGTGTCTGTAATGACTACTTAGATGGTGGTTGAAAGAGAGACTAGAAGACCTGGATTGCAAGATATCTATTGTAGTCAACCCACCATCCAATCTCCTTCTAATCACCATCGTTACATATCCCAAAACTATTAAAGTCAAATGGTGTAGATACTGAGTCCAGACTGATGTGAAGTTCCATTTTATTTTATTTTTTCATGTGTAGTCTGGCAAAGGGCAGCATTACTATCATTGTTACCATGTACTCTAGGATCCTGAGAAACTCTCTTGCAAATCTTTAGCTTAAGTTGGAGAAACTGTTGAAACATATCCACTTTGTCTTGGGAGGAGGGAAGGAAGGATAGGAAAAAATTTCTGCAAATTGATTTGAAATCCTAGATTGAGTAGAAGTTCCTGAACAGTTGCTGAAGAGTCTTGACCACTGGAAAAAGAGTCTACAAAGATAAGACAACTGGGTCTATATTAGTTTGCTGAAAACTAACATCAGCGAATGGCCATTCATCTAACATAAATCAGCGAACGGCCATTCATCGAACATTCACATCAGTTAACGTTTTTCCCAGGGCGTTGAGTTACTTGGCCACCATTAGGAAATTTGCCCTTTTCCCCACTGTAGTGCAATCTTGGAGTTGGTATATCTAAGTAGAGGGGGTGTGGGGGTGGAGCTTAGCACCCCACCTTGGTGGGTTTATTATACTGTGGTGTGTGTGATGGTTGGTATGTTGGCCAAGTAACTCACTGCCCTGGGAAATATATTCTCTGATATGAACGTTCAATTAATGGTCATTCGCTGATTTATGTTGGATGAATGGCTATTCGCTGAAGTTAGTTTTTGACAAAGTAATATAGACACAAGACAACCATCTAATCATAGAAAGATATGAATGTCCTGGAGTCTGCAATAAACAATGGCTGGATTTAGGCATTCTGTTAATAACCTTCTTGCAGTGGAGAGTCCAAAGGGTAAAAAAGAGAACTGAAAATGTAAGTCAGACATAGCAAATCTTAAAATGAAACCTGAAATGCTTTGCAGTAGGCATATGATAATAGGCCTCTTTTAGATCCAACATTATCATGAAAGCAAAATTAGGAATCAAAGGTACAAGATTCTGAAGTGATAACTTGAAGTTCAGGATCCCAACAAAAGGTTTAGAGTAGAAGACCCAGCACTGGTGTCCAGGATTTTTCTCATTTTGGAACCAGCAATATCTTTGCATAATAGTTGTTGCCCACTGTTTTGTGGCTCCAATAGATAGCATGTTGTGCAGAATTGGAGGAAGAAGAGAAATTTGGTTCCTTGGACAAGGTGGAATCCTTGAAAGGAAGGAAGGAATTCCTATTGCCAAGATAATCCCAACTGGCTTACAGTCAGAACCCAATTGTCTGAGACTACATGATGCCATAAGGGAAGATGAGGTCTCACAGACATAGAAAGGTTGCCAGAGTGGGAGGGATGGGGAACATGTACAAGCAGATTGTCATGCTGACCGGGGGGTTGTTTTTGAGATTTGTGAGCTTTTTTACTTTCTTTTTTGAGTTTCCTTGGAAAAGGAGGTTGAGGAACAGGCAAAAATATGATTTGGTTTAAAAAAGGAGATTTCGAAAGTCTGGGTTACTGCTTGTATCAGTTTCCCCCTTTCATCACACTTCTTCATTACATCAGCTGTAGAAGGGCTAAACAGGAGTCTGCTTATCTAAGGGGTAGATTAAAATCTCAGATTTAACATCTTAAGGAAGATTTTGATTACAAAGCCAAGCAAGTCTCCTCAAAACTGATACAGATGCAGAAGCCCTAAAGGAAGAATCAGCTGCACCAGACACATTTAAAAAATATACTTTGCCATCTGTGACCCAGCTGTCAGAGAGCATTTAAGGAATTATTTACCTCTGAAGAAGGAATATTAACCATTAATTTCTGCATATTCTCAAAAGACAAAAGCAAAAATTTTAACATATGCTCTTGATAGTTCAAAGTTCTGAAAGTTAAAGTACCAGAAAAATAAATTCCCCAACATATGCATTGCCTTCCCATCTTTGTCAGAAATAAAAGTTATGTACTTACCATAACTTGGCATCTGTGTTGTCCTATTTCACTATGCATCACAAATTGGCCTTCAGATCTGACTCGGCCAATTCTTCCAGCTACATACAATCAGAGCCTCAAACTCCTCCCTCTCTCATAATGCTTCACTCCTTTCAAACCCTCATATTGACTTTGCTGCCCCTGCCTGAAGAGTATCCAAAAAAGGAGATAGATAGATAGCACAGAAAACAGCCAACAGGAGTCCAATTAGGAACCGGTGGGTTCCTTCAGCCTCCATGTCACTCTCAGCTGTAAAAGGAAGGGGGAAGGTGGGATGTGATGCATACTGAAAGAGGATGTGACGACCGTGCCCTGGCCCAGCAATCAAGGAGCCTCAATCCTCACCACTAACACCAGGGAAGTTGTCTACTAGAAGAAGAAAGGATAACTAATACACACAGTAAAGTACAATTTCCCTTAAGTGCACACACAGATCACAGTCAGTCTGGGGCTGGTTGCTCTCCAGGTCCCCAATAAGACTCCCCACTGGCACAGCTATAGGGTTCAGATCTCAGCCTAGCTGGCAAGCTAACCTCCAGAACCGTCTCTGTTCAACCAGTGCTTCGTGTCCCTGAAAAAGTAGCTGACACACACCCACACTTTGAGATAAGTATTTATAAAACTTCACAGACACTCCTGGGAAAGGCTGACACAGATTCTCTAGCTGTGCCCCTTTATCCAGACTATATGGTAGTAATTCCTGCCACCACCAGCTTAATAATTATCAGCTACCCAAAGGCCCTTAAAAGGGTGCCCAATTATTACTGTGCAATATTATTATCCAATTGGTGATGTGATTATTCAGTCTAAGGCTTATTAGAGTGGCCTATTACAGTAAGCTCTATAAATATGCAATGTAGTCTAGAACCTACTTCTCTACACAAACCAGCAACAGGTAAAGGTTTTTAAAATATTTAATAATAAATAATTAAAACACAAGACAATACTACTACACCACAGAGATATCTAAGAGTTCAGAGAGCACACAGAAACTTAAAACAATACAGTAGGAGCGGTCTGATGTAAAAAAAACACACAATCTAACTTTCTAATCTTTAGCTATTCTTAAGAGAAAACACAGTGCTATAATCCTACTTACATACATAAAGAGCATAAGCTGTACTGGGGTTGATGATCCAAGACAAATGCTTTCAGTCTCTCACTGAACAATAGTTTTGAAAACACGAACAATCAGCTCTGCTAAGGCCCTCCCAAATTACATCATTTTGACACTTAGGTTTTCCCAGTATTCACATTACATCATTTTGACACTTAGTCTGGAGTTCCCAGGCCACAAACTGCATTACTTAGCAAGCTAACACCTGCTCAGGAAACTACAACAATAAAAGACATCTCACATGTATACTCCAACAATTATTCCTTAAGTTAAGACAATAGAAAGAATGTGTTCAGCCAGATGCTTCGGCACCACTTTTTTTAGATAATTGTAACTTCAAAGAACATTTGAAATGCTTGGCTTGATTTTCCTTACAGCAGATGGCAATGTTGAAACAATCTTGAAGTTCACATTTTACAGTGTTTTCTTTCATTTAAGAATGCAAGTCTGTATTTTACATTTATTTATACAAATGATAGAATTATGTATCAAATTCTATTTGACTAGGCTGGCAGCCTTCGCCCATCTTTTCCCAGTCTTCACATCTCTTCCCACCTGGAGAACTCAAGCTAGTTTTTCAAGTGACCCTTGAGAAATGCCGCTTGAGAGGGTTAGGTCTATCTGGGTGTACCTCACCCCATTCCCTGTCTTGAGAGCCCATCTGCATTGGTATTGCTACTCTCACTGCAGTGCTGCAGTGACATATCATATGCTTGCAACCCCAGGCTCCATCTTAGCAATCTGGCATTTTGCTGACTGGCTCTGTTTTACCATATTAGAGGGTTGTGATCTGTCATTACAGTGCATTTTCTTCCATACAGATAAGGCTGAAGTTTCTGCAATGCCCACACTATAGCTAGACATTCCTTTTTCTACAGCTGCATAGCATTCCTCCCTAGGTTGGAGCCTATGACTGAGATAAACCACTGGGTGCTCCTCCTCCTCTGAAGAACCATATGTGCCATGGTTTAATGGTAAATATGTGCATGGTTTAGTGGTAAATCACTTTGGGTGTGGTGTGCAGGGTTCTGGGTTTGGGCCTTGCAGAGGCTGTTTATTTGGTTGGGAGGGTGGCCTAATGGTAAGGTGTTTGTCTTACAAGCACAGGGTGCAGGGTTTGAGTCTCACAAGGGATAATTGGCTAGGCTTAAAAAGGCTCGCAAGGGCAGTTAGCTTAATACTAACCTATGAAACTATGAAGAAATCTGGCTAAGTACAGCCCCCACCCCATGGTTCGAAGCATCCATCTGTACAACAAATTCTTTGCTGTAATCTGGACTGGCTAACACAGGGGGTCCTCCCAAAGCTTCTTTAAGCTTCTGAAATGCCTGCTCACATGCTGGAGTTCACACTACCTTATCCGGCCTCTTCTTCCGTCTCAGGGCTGTGAGGGGAGCAGCTATGGTACTATAACTGGGGATGAACTTTCTGTAGTACCCTGCTGTCCCTACGAATGCCCTCACCTGCTTTTTGGTAACGGGTACAGGCCATGCCTGAATAGCTTCCACTTTGGCAGGTTCTGGCCTTATCTTATCACTCCCCACTCTATTTTCTAGGTAGGAGTACTCTGCCATACCCACCTGACATTTGCTCGGCTTAATGGTCAGCCCTGCCCCCTGTAGTCTGCCCAGTACCTCCCTGACATGCTGAAGGTGCTCTGGCCAGGAATGGCTGTAGATGGCAATATCATCTAGGTAAGCAGCCTCTGGAAAGTCGCTGGGGCATTCCTCATCCCAAAGGGCATCCCCGTGAACTCACCAAGCTAAAAGAAGGAGTCACAAAGGCTGACTTCTCTCTAGCCCTGGGAGTCAAGGGCACCTGCCAGTAACCCTTGGTAAGGTCAATGGTTGTAAGATACTTAGCCCCACCCAGCTGCTCTAGGGCCTCATCTCTCCTAGGCATGGGGTAAGCATCTGACTCTGTGTGACTATTTAATTTCCTGTAATCCACACAGAACCTGGTGCTGCCATCCTTCTTTGACACCAGCACCACTGGCGAGGCCCAGGAAATGTTGGACTCTTGAATCACCCCTAGTTCCAACATCTCCTCTACCTCCTTCCTCAGAGACTGTTTGACTCTCTCAGGCACCCTATAAGGGGTCTGCCTAATAGGCCTTTAGGGTCCTGTATCCACCTGGTGCTGCACCAGGTGGGTGCACCCTGGTTTCCCAGTGAACACATTCCCAAATTCCTGCAACACTGCTTGGATTTCTAGAACCTGGGTAGGAGATAGCTGCTGGGATATTGCTACCCCTTCCACCGAGGTGTCAGCCCGAGCCTTACTGAGGAGATCAGTCCCCAGATCTCCCTCAGACTCCGCCTGCAATCCACTGCAAATACTCAGCACAAGGGCCTCCCTATCATGGTATGGTTTCATCATGTTAACATGGTACAATTTGTGCTCCTGCTTTCTGCCTAGCAGTTCCACCATGTAGTTAACATCACTTACCTTTCTTACCACCTTGTAGGGTCCTTCCCAAGCTGCTTGCAGCTTGTTGTGTCTGAAAAAAATGAGAACCATTACCTGCTGCCCCACAGCATACTCTCTAGCTCGAGCATTCCTGTCATACCACGCCTTTTTCTGTTGTTGGGCTTCTGCCAGGTTCTCCTGGGCCAAGCCCATGACTTCCCTGAGCCTTGTCCTGAGGTTTAGGAAGTATACCACAACAGACTCCTTGTGAGACTCACACTCACCTTCCCACTCATCTTGAATTAAATCTAGAGGTCCCCCCTCACCCTATGCCCATACAGCAACTCAAAGGGTGAAAAACCTGTGGATTCCTGGGGAACCTCTCTGTAAGCAAACAACAGATGGGGTGAATATTTGTCCCACTCCCTCTTAAACTGATCTGCAAATGCCCGTAGCACAGACGTGATTGTAGAGTTTAACCTCTCAACAAGACTATTAGTCTGGGAATGGTAGGGGGTGGTCTTCATGTGCTTCACCCTACAGGACTTCCACAGACAAGCCAGCAGGTCTGACATGAAATTGGCACCTCGGTCAGTCAGCATTTCTTTTGGGAAACATACCCTGCTGAAAATCTCTAACAAAGCATTTGCCACCTTCTCTGCCTCCATGTTGGACAAAGCCACTGCCACAGGGTATTGTGTAGCATAATCCACTACCACTAGGATATACTTTTTCCCTGTGGAACTTGGGGTACTCAGGGGACCCACAATATCCATAGCTACCCTCTGAAATGGCTACTCAATCACAGGCAAAGGCATCAAAGGAGCTTTCACTTTGTCTCCTGTCTTGCCTACCTTTTGGCACTGCTCACAGGTCGGGCAGTACCCTGTTACATCTCTGGAAATTCCAGGCCAATAGAAGTTTTGCATAATACGTCTCTCTGTACGTTTTATGCCCATGTGACCTGCAAAGTGAATATCATGGGCTATGGCTAGAAGCGTCAGACGGTAAGCTCTAGGCACTACCAACTGCTGTACTCTCTCACCTTCTAGCCCTCCCTCAGGGGTCCACTCTCTGTATAGTAAGCCTTTGTCCCAGTATACAGATTCCCCCTTCCACTGAAAATCAGGTGCCTCCCTAGCTACCTGCCAGAGGCCTTGCAATGTAGGGTCTGAGAGCTGAGCCTGTCTCAACTCTCTCCTTGTAACCCTTCCCAGCTCCCTTTTCACTGGAAGTCTGGCATCCTCTGACAGTGGTGCCTCACTGTCAGCCTGGGTACTACTACTCACCTCTACCTTTGCAGTTACCCTGTCCAAGAGAACATCAGTACCCACAAGCAGCTGTGGCTCACCTTCAGTCTCACTGCTATGGAGTAGCTCCCTCCCTGAAGTAACCACCTCAGCAGTCTTGGCTGCAAGTATGCAGTCTGTCTGGGTCTCCCCCAGGCTACCAGACCCACATGCTTGTCTCCTAGCCTCACTGCATGTAACTGCATGAGTACATAGTACTGCCTCATCCAAATCCTTCCCTCTCAGGACATCTGCAGGATGGTAGTTCCATACCCCTGTTGTCTCAAGACAACCTACTGTTGCATTTTTTTTTTCCCACTTACTGGCTCCCTCACCTTTGGTTCCCCACCTTGCCTCCATGGACACCTGTATGCCACATGGCCCCACTGGTTGCATTCAAAACATTTCACCTTAGGTCCTGGACGTGTACCTGGACTAGTGGCTTCCCTTGCTACTGGCGGATTCTGTTGGGGCAGTCTGTGCTACCCACCATGTGTTCCTTTAGACCCATGAGCAGTACTGGGGTCCCCTTCCTGTGCAGGGCTGCCCTGCTGGCCAGGTATAGGTCTCCCTCTTTCCCCAACTCATCTGAAGTAGTACATTGTCTATCAGCTAACCAGATCCTCATGTCCTCAGGCAAAGTGCTAAGAGCTTGTTCCCTCACCAAAAGGTCTGCCAGCCCTTCAAAAGTGGTGACCTGACATCACCTCACCCAGCTATGAAAATAAGTGCTCAGTTCAGCAACATATTCACATACCTTTTCATCTGCCTTGCATCTATGCTCACGAAGCTTTTCCTGTACATTTCAGGTGTTAGCTTAAAACATTGTAACAGACATTTCTTTACAGCAGTATAATCAAAACAGACAGAGTTGGGCATTTGTGATATACAAGTTACAGCTTTCCCATGGAGTAAGGGGGTCAGGAACTGTACCCAGAGTCTTTGGTCAACACTATACTGTTTGCATACCCTTTCAAACATGTGAATGAAACTATCAAAATTATCCCCCTCTTTAAATTGCGGAAGAAATTTACTGACCTGTTGTGCTTCTGGGGTCCAGTTATTCCCTTCCCCATTACCTCCATGACTTTGGCGAACAGTCAGCATTTTCCTCTCATGCTTCCTGTGACGCTCCTTTTCTTCGACTTCTATCTCCAAACGCCTGGCCTCCAACTCAAGTCTCTTTAGCTCCAGCTGGATTTGTAAGTCCACTGCAGAAAGGTTGAGCTGTCCATTCTCAGAGGATATTGTATTTCCACTGCCAGTCTGACTGTCCTTCGCAGAAAGGTTGAGCTGTCCATACTCTGAGGATATTGCATCTCCACTGTCAGTCAGATTGTCCTCCTGGATGCTGTTTTCTGATGCAGCTGTAACCAAGGCTGCAATCAGGTCTACCTCAGTCAGGTTTCCATGCACCAGTCCCCTACCTTGGCACATCTCCACCAGCTGGCTCCTTGTCAGCTTTCCATACTCCTGTGCTGATATGCCGCCTGCTCACCCTGACTAACTAAGCTAACAAAAGAAATAAAACAATTGTGATCTGAACTCTGAGTATACACTGTGTGGCTGATTTTGAGTACAAAACACTTTCAGAGATCACTGTACATAAGCTACAGGATTCACTCTACCCACACCAGTGCCAAACACTTGTGAGGATATATTATCCCAACCACTGCCACCATTTGTGATGACCGTGCCCTGGCCCAGCAATCAAGCAGCCTCAGTGTTCACCACTAACACATGGGAGGTTGTCTCCTAGAAAAGGAAAGGATAACTAATACACACAGTAAAGTACAATTTCCCTTAAGTGCACACAGAGATCACAGTCAGTCTGGGGCTGGTTGCTCCCTTGCTCTCCAGGTTTTTAATAAGACTCCCCACTGGCACAGCTATAAGGTCCAGATCTCAGCCTAGCTGGAAAGATAACCTCCAGTACCCTCTCTGTCCAACCAGTGCTTCATGTCCCTGCCCAGGTAGCTGACACACACCCACACTTTGAGATAAGTATTTATACAACTTCACACTCCTGGGAAAAGTTGACACAGATTCTCTAGCTGTGCCCCTTTACCCATACTATACAGTAGTAATTCCTGCCACCATCAGCTTAATAATTATCAGCTACCCAAAGGCCCTTTAAAGGGTGTCCAATTATTACTGTGCAATATTATTATCCAATTGGTAATGTGATTATTCAGTCTAAGGCTTATTAGAGTGGCCTATTACAGTAACCTCTATAAATATGCAATGTACTCTAGAACCTACTTCTCTACACAAACCAGCCACAGGTAAACATTTTTAAAATATTTAATAATAAATAATTAAAACACAAGACAATACTACTACAGCACAGAAATATCTAAGAGTTCAGAGAGCACACATAAACTTAAAACAATACAGTAGGACATGTCTGATGTCAAAGAAAAACACTTAATCTAACTTTCTAATCTTTAGCTATTATTAAGAGAAAACACAGTGCTATAATCCTACTTACATACATAAATAGCATAAGCAGTACTGGGATTGATGGTCCAAGACAAATGCTTTCAGTCTCTCACTGAACAATAGTTTTTAAAACACTAACAAACAGCTCTGCTAAGGCCCTCCCAAATTACATCATTTTGATACTTAGGTTTTCCCAGTATTCACATTACATCATTTTGACACTTAGTCTGGAGTTCGCAGGCCACAAACTGCATTATTTAGCAAGCTAACACCTGCTCAGGAAACTATAACAATAAAAGACATTTCACATGTATACTCTAACAATTATTCCTTAAGTTAAGACAATAGAAAGAATGTGTTCAGCCAGACACTTCGGCACCACTTTTTTAGATAACTGTAACTTCAACGAACATTTGAAATGCTTGGCTTGATTTTCCTTACAGCAGATGGCAATGTTGCAACAATGAATGAGAGCACCACAACTAGAGCAGGTATCACAAAAATAACAGAATTTATTGCAAGGAGTAAGCACTTTCATGCCCCAATGGATGCTTCTTCAGACTTTAATACATATATGGAATGTCCCAACGTATTTATAGTAGTAGTAATAATCAACTCAGATCACTTGGAACCAATAGATTGATCATTCAATTAAATTAAATAATTAATTAATTAATTAATTAATAATTAATTAAACACTTAGAGATATATCTGTTTAGGTGTCTCTACACTGAACTGTATAGCAGCTATTATGCTATCGATATATCATCATAGTGAAATACATAAAGAATATATTTCATTTATATATATATATATATATATATATATATATATATATATATATATATATATATGGGGTCTACTGTATAAGTTCGAAAATACACTTCTTCGAACTCACACTAGACCCTGGGTTACGCGAAAGTATACTACTAGCTATCCCCTTACCATGACCCACGCCCTAACCCTAAGGTCCGTAACTACCGCACCACAGTGGAGGACATAGCATGTTTTCCTGCTGTCCTCCACTGTGGTGCAATCCGTTCGTTGAAGCTGAGTTTGTGAAAGTGCACTTTCAAATAAGTGCACTTTTGCGTAACTGAGCGGTCTACTGCTCTTTTTCGAATACGTGGTATTCGATGAAAAGCAGTAGACCCATACATACACACATATATATCTATATATATAGATATATATACATAAGTTATGCAAAAATATATATGCATTATAAATATGTTAAGAATATTTGTTAAAAATGTGTTAAAAACAATATTTATTTATAAAGCTTTTGAGTAAAAAGACAAAAAATATAAAATACTTCAAGACACGTACACTATAAGAAATCATACAAACTTTAAAATGCATATAAAATATAAATATTATGAAATTTAAAATTAATGCTTCATGGGTATGTCAGCTAAAAATGGTTTGAGTACTATTTTATCGTTAAGGCCAAAACCTTAGGATGCAGGCTGATAAATGTCCAGCTTGTAGTGAGATACAAAAGTGTCAGCTGTGGACAAAGTAGCCTTAGTGCAAATTTCATCAATTGAGAAACTTGCAGAAAAGTCATATGAAGTACACATGGACCTGGTAGAATGGGCTCTCACCGGACAGGGCTGTTTTCCCTATTGGGCATAAACTGTAGCAATAAAATTCACAATCCATTTCGCTAAGGTAACTTTAGAAACTGCCTGACCTAACCTGTTTGGAGAAAAGGCAATGAAAAGTTGGTTTGACTTCCTGTGATCTCCACTTCTACGTAGGTAAAAATGCAGCTGTCTATGTACATCCAAAGTATGTAACATATACTCCCTTATCGGAGTGATTAGGAAAGAATACAGATAGGTGGATAGTCTGATTAATATTTGACTCAGAAGCTACTTTCAGGATGAAAGATGGGTTTGTTCTAAGTGAGACTTTAACACTGAAGAATGAAGTATATAGAGTTCGAGAAGACAGAGCTTGCAATTCTGATACCCTTCTGGCCGAAGTAATAGACACCAAAAACGCAGTCTTCCATGACAAGAATTTTAAGTCACATGAGCAGCAGGTTCGAAAGGTTTCTGGATCAACCCTTGAAACACTAAAGTGAGATTCCAAGGGGGGAGAAGGATCCTTAATCGGAGGCCTAAGGTGAAAAATACCTTTCATAAAGCCCTGATGTATCTTAGATGTGGAAAGAAGGGATGGAAAACCAGCGTTCTTCCCCACATGAAAGTTGGAGATAGCAGCAAGTTGCAACTTGATGGTGGAAAAACTAGCCCTGAGCTGAAATAGTAAAGCAAGAAACAGCAAAATGTCAGGGACAAAAGCAGAAAAGGGGTAGATATTTCTCTGTGAGGCCCAAATAGAAAATCTCTTCCACTTGCTACAATATACCTTCTTGGTGGAGGACTTTTGAGAAGCAAGAATGATTTCGCAGACAGGGGAAGCTAGCCTCGATTCTTGTAAGATAACTGGAAGTGGAGAAACCAAGAGGTTAGTTTGAGGGATTGTAGATTGGGGATCTGGCATTCCGATGGGTGAGATATCAGATACTGTTTGGGATCCAATATCCATGGAGGATACTTGCAATGAGACCGCAGGAAGGGGAACCATACCTGGTGAGGCCAATAAAGGGCAATGAGGATTAGATTGGTCTTCAGCCTGTGGGCTTTCTGCAGAACTTTGGGTATCAAAGGAATAACTGGGTAAGCATAGAGGAGACCTGAGGGCCAATCATGGACTAGAGCATCCATGGATGACTCCCCCAAAGGATGGATCAGAGTGAAGTACCTGCTGCACTTGATGTTTAGGGGAGAGGCAAAGAGGTCGCAGCAAGGCTGAATATCTGCTCCGCTACCGATTGGTTTGGGGACCATTTGTGTGGACTCAAGATTGATCTGCTGAGTATGTATGCAAGAATGTTGGATTCCCCCAGGATGTGCATTGCAATGAGAAAGCGGTTTGAAGAAATCACCCATTCCCAAGCCCTCGTGGCCTCCCTGCACAACAGGTATGAACGGGTCTCCCCCTGCTTGTTGATGTACCAAACTACCGACATGTTGTCCATCATAACTGCAATAGTTCACAGAGTATGGCAGTCCTGAAAGGCTTGCAATGTGAGGAGGACCACCCTCATTTCCAGAACATTTATGAGCAACTCGGTCTCTGTAGTGTACCACGTGCCTTGAACCATCCTTCCCTGGAAATGCCCCCCCACCCCAAAAGTGAAACGTCCATGGTCACCATGGCCAAAGGAGTGGGAAGAATGAATGGCCTTCCTATTGGGAGGTCTTCTGTTAATATCCGCCACCAGGGATGGCACCTGCTAATTAGAGTGAGCCTGACTGGAGCGGACAGGGGATGACACTGAATAGACCATTGCACCGCTAGGGTGCACTGAAGAATTTGCATGAAGAACCTGGCAACTGACATGGATCCCAGGGCGATGAGGACCAGTCAAGCTGGTGGACTGGAAGTGTCGTTGAACCTGCTGTCTCAGGGATAAGACTCTTTGAGAGGGAAGAGTTGCTACTTGTGTTACTGTATTCAGCTGCATCCCTATAAACTCTATCTCCTGTACCACAGTCAGCTTATATTTTGTCATATTTACTGTGATACCCAGGTGGTGAAACAGATGTAACATTAACTGGATAGCTTGTAGTAGTTGATGCCTTTTGGATGCTGTCAGGAGTCAATTGTCCATGTAAGGAAACACCTGATATCCTTGCAGCCAAAGATAAGCTGCAACCACTGCCATGCATTTGGTGAACACCTGGAGGGCAGTGGTGAGGCCAAAGGGTAGTGCTCTGAACTGATAATGATTGGCCCCCAGCCAGAAGTACAGATATCTCCTGGAACGCCTGTCTATTTTGATATGACAGTATGCATCCTGGAGATCTACAGAGCACATCCAGTCATCCTTGTGCAGCAGAGATAGAATGGACTGCACCATCACCATGTAGAACTTTGTCTTCCTTACAGACTCAGACTGCTCAAATCCAAAATGGGTCAAAGGTTCCCTGTCTTTTTTGGCACCAAAAAGAAGCGTGAGTAAGTTTTGCACCCTTGTTGTTCAGTGGGGACCTGCTGGATGACTCTTTTGTTTAGAAGTTTTTGAACTTCTTGAAGGGCACTCTCCCTCTGACTGGGTATTACATTGGGGAGACACCTGTTGGAACTGGGAGGAGGAAGGGAAAAAGGGAATAAAGTGACCCCTGGAAGTTATATTTAACACCCAGGCATTGCTTGTTATGTTTGTCCAGGCTGCTGAGTGTAAAGAAAGTCTGCCACCAACTGCCTCTAGAGTAGGACAGTCGGGCAGTGCTTCAGGAGCTCTGGAAGAGCCTGTCAGAAAAAGGTTCCCTGAAGCCCTGACTTTGCAGACCCCCTCTCCCTCTGGGATGGCATCCGTCATTGAACCTTCTCCCTCTGCCTTGATAACTGGATTCATCCTGTGAGCTAGGAAAAGACTCCTGGGATTTACGGAACCACATTTTGTTCCCACTCTGCTGGTTCCTGGAGAAGGTCTGTTGGGGGAGAAGAAAACTTGATCCCTATGGGTGACAGGGTCTTGCCTTCCTGTTCATTACGGGTAAGGGTTTCTTCAACTGCGGTCCCAAACAAAAAAGAGCCGTCAAAAGGGGCGTTAATGAACAACTCCTTAAAGGGTTCCACAAACCCACAAAGTCTCATCCAGGCATGTCTCCTAAGGGCTATGCCTTAACATGCAATACCTTCTATGGTGTGGAAGATTAACCTCATTGAGGAGTTAGCTATAGAGGACATTGTGGTGAGCTGAGGGGGGGTCTTTTTATAATCTTCTTCTGACAGTGACTGCATCAGAGAGGTAGAGACTTCCTTAATCAAATCTCTCTGAAGGCACGTGAAATGTGCCAGGTAATTCAATGCTCTCAGTGAGAAAGTGGCCAAGGCACACACACGCTTCCTGTGCCTGTCCAAAGCCTGAGACTCCTTGTTCAGGGGGGTGGACAGTGCAGCTCTGTTCCACTGGCTCGTTTCTGGTGGCTGCCGACACCACAGTGGCATCAACTGAGACACCTTTACTCCAAAAGTGGCGGTCACTGGGTGAGCTAAGATACTTATCTGCACATTTGGGAATTGGTTCCATCATGTCAGGCTCCTTCTAAGCCCAGTGGGCAATGAGGTCAAAAAGTTCGTCCATCAGTGGGGTCACCCAGGGTGTTTATGGGCCCATCCCAAATGCCTTCAGAAACACTGACTCCTCCGAGGAAGGGGGTTGGGAAGACCATCCACCCTTTTGCTCAGAATTTCTGGGATATCCCCAAAGGAAATATCATCAGGTGGAGATCAGGGGACCCTTCTCCTTTGTCGAAATCAGTGTCCTCCATCAATGACTCCAAGGGGGAGTCAAGGTGCTTCCTCTTGCACTGACACTTCTGAGAAGCCCCCTCCGTTGGGTCCTCGGGGAGAACTTGGAAGCCAGTAGGATCCCTTGCTAATGGACAGGCTGAAGGCTTCCTGGGAGAGGCTGGTCATGGATCTAATGAATGGAAGCAAAGCCCTAATCCGCTGAGGATTGCGTAGGACCTGGCAGAGGAGGGATCAGGTCTCAAGGTGCACAGAATGCCCTCCCTGCCACCTGGAAGGCTAACAATGCCGAACGGACCAATCCCCCTGCCCCAGTGGTCAAGACCACCCAGGGAAAGAAGAACAAGGTTCGCCTGAATTCAACACCTCCTGAAGGCACTGGCTCCGAGCTGTGGAAGGCCAAGTCCCCCAGGGGAAGGGATGGCTCCAAAAAGGTTGGAGCCAACACCAGCCCCGAGGAATCAGCATCAACCTCCTGGGTCAGGGACCCGCTCGGCTGAGAAAGCAGTGGAGACGAGCTGGTCTGTGACACTGTCAGCATTGAGGAAAAAGCTATTCTGTGCTCTTACACTGGTTCAATTGGGAAAACCAGGCCCTGCGGCTCCAAATCTGAAGTTTGGATCAGAGGAGGAGGCTGTAGTATGGGATTCGGAGCTCTCGCAGATCCAGCATGGGTCGGAGAAGGCAAGATTTCCAGCTGGATCTGGGCTGTGAGGAAACTTCTCATCTTCATCATCTGATCCATATCTGAGTGGGACAGCTGAGAGGATCTGGAGGATACGGATGAGTGCATAGACCTAGCCGGTGACACAGTGGACTGGACAGTCCGGATTGAAGAGGGGGATTTACTCCATGCCAGAGTATGTCTCTGAGACCTTTGATCTTGGTGAACCTGACTAGGGGTCTGCTCCGAAGAGGAGGAGCTGTGGATAGGTTCCACCAGCTCCGATATGGTGCTCAGACCCGAGATCTGAGGATCTGGCAGGGATGACACAATCAAAGAAGGATCCATCGGCTCAGAGGGTCCTCTCAGGTCGGTAGAGAAACGAGAACCTGATGAATCTGAGGAAGATGGATCCAAGAGTCTCCTTCTCTTCTTGGAAGCATAATACGTGGTCTCCTCTGAAACAGATGGAGCATGCTTCTTAGCTACAGGGGTCTGGGCTCCAGAAGCCAGGAGAAGACTTTGTAGGATCAGTTTGTTTCGCCATTCTGCGAGAGCCCAGGGGTTGAAGGCTGAACAAATGTCACATGGCATCCTAAGTGCCCCAGACCCAAGCAATATATGCACCTCTTGTGGGCATCAGAATGGGGGCTCTTATGCTCACAAGAGGCACACCTCCTAAAAACAGAGGGCTGGCTTTTCCCAGCTTGTCGGACATGCTGGCTAGCACTCACACAAGCCGCTCACATGCACACAGTCAACAAGCAAGCACTACTACACTAAATTAGCTATAAAATACCGGGAACTTTTTTTTGAAAATAAAGAAAGAAGAGAGAAAGATTAATGGAGAAGAAAGGTGGGAAGAAACCCTAACACCAGCAACAACTACCAAGAGAAAAGCCCTAACACGGGAGGGGAGGCTAACAGCAGAAGCAGAGAAAGAACTATGAAACAGCTAGGAAAACTACTAGAAGAAAGAAATTTACTGAAAAAAGAAGAAAATTCCACTTATCTGAAAGAGGCTTGGAAATGGTGTCTGTGCTGGAAGGAGGCAAATGAGATCTGGCGGTTTGAAAGGAGTGAGGCATTATGGGAGTGAGAGGAATTTGAAGCTCGGATCGTATGCAGCTGGAAGATCTGGCCAAGTCAGATCAGAGGACGGATCTGAAGACCCATTCATGACACATAGTGAAATGAACAACATCAGATGAAGGAGATTAGTAGCAGCAACCTGTTTAGCAGCAGCAGATTTGGTTAATCTGCTGTTACTTGCTTTAGTATTATAATGCAGGTACTAATGGATTTGGGGCACCTTACATAACCTGTCATATCTCTTTAGGAACAAAGGGTGGGTGCCCATCAGGAAGGCTTAATGCAGTGAGGAAACTATTCTCTAAAGCACACATTACAGGAGGGATGGGTACAGTTTTAGGCATCTGTATATCTAACAAATCATAATGCAGTTTCTGTGTCATAGGAATTTTATTCTGATCAAACTGAAACTTCTCTTTCATGTTATATAAAATGACAGAGAAAGATGTTTCTTTGACAGGGAATTGAACTCTTTTCCTTTTTTTATCCCATCAAGTTGAGAAGATGAGGAAAATGCAGTAAACAGTTTCAAGGTAAGTCACAGTAAATCTGCCCTGTTCATGGAAATAAAAATAAATGGGTGAAAGATTTTCTCATTAAGCACATTCTCATTTAACAATGTCTGGATCTTAGGCACACAGGACCTAAAATCCAAAACCCCATTTCTGCCAGGTGAAGACTGTTCACCTGCCTATTCCCCAGATAATGAAAAAAATGGCGCTCCCTTGTCAGCTAAAGTTATCGCAAAAGCCACAGAGAATATGGTTAACCTCCAGTCGTTGGTGGCTTGAAAGGTTATACCAAGAGGTTTGGGGGGGAGATTGGTGGTCTGAGGAACTACTGGCCACAGCAGAGTCACCTAACAGCGGCTAAAGCAAACTAGGAGCCAGACAAGCCCTTGAAGATTCCTTAACAAGTTTTTTTTTTTGCATGCTGGGGAAGGCAGAACCTCAAATAATGACGCTGCTCCATTGGTATGTCGGAAAACAGGTCTGAAGAGCAGGTAGTAAAGTCAAGAGGAGTCAGTACAAAGAACAGCACAAAACAAATAGTTCAGAGGTAAGTAAACCACTAAAATTAACTTACAAGCACAATATCCTGTCCCAACCCAAAACGTCAATAAAAATGCTACTTTTAGTCAAAACACAAACATTTTCTCACAAAAAATTCAGACAAGCACCAACATAACAACATGGTTGCCCCAGTGCAATAACAGCCCAAGTAGCTTTGTTTTTTTAATAAATGTAATAAAACTGAAAAGAAAAGTATAATTTCTTAGTCAGAAAAGAAATAAAATAGGAAGGCTTTCCCCAACAGGGACTTATCTGTCCAGCTGCAAAAGGACTGCTAGCTGACTGACAGAATCATGTAGTTCGCTGATGAAGAGCTTGCTTTGGTGACAAAAAGGCGCTGAAGTAATTTCCAACTCCATGATGCAGTATCTGTTTTTTTTTTTCCCGACACTGGGTCAGATCAAAGAGATATAAAATGGTATAAGAATCTTTCTGTAGTGACCAGACATACGCTTTAGAATTAGATGAGCTACAGACTATGCTTTTCTAACACAAATATTTACAAACTGGAAAAATGTATACCACATTCTACCTTTGCCCCAAGATCTTTAAAGATGGTTTCATTTTTTTTATGATCTACTTTGTTTTTAATCAAAATGCATGTCCTTTTTTCCAAATCTCATTATATTTACAAACATTAAACATAAGGTCATTACTACTGAACCAAGAATGAATATTTGTAGATCTTGAATGATTTTTGTCATCTTTTACTGAAATAATTATGTCACCCAGTTTGCACTCCTTTATATTCAGTTATTCATATGAATTACCATTTAATTTTTTTAATTTGTCAATAATTCCCTTATGCAAAATTGTGTTGAATGTCTCAGAAAAGGGAAAATAAGCACCACACACAATCAGCCCTTTATCGGGAGCCTCTGTTACTTCTTCAAAGAATACTTTTAAGATTCAAAAATCATCTCACTTTCTTTAACAAACCCATTTTGTTCCATAGCTAAGAGAAGTCCCTTGTGTCATTTTAAGTTCCACTATGACTTTCTGCAAGATTTTTACACAGAACACTAACCATGCAAAGAGGGCCTAAATCTCCTTGGGTCTCCTTGGGTTTGATGTGCCCCCATTTGGCAATAAATACCACTACAGTCATCTGCCATAGTTCAGAGACTTGTCCATATGTTAAGACTGTTTACCATAACTGATGGGAGTTTAGTTAGGTTTTCCTCAGTTCTATAGAAAAATCCCCAGGTATGACATCTGATCCCATGGTATTTAAGTTTTTAATTTTATTTGTGGGTGGATGCCCAGTTCCTCTACTCACAAGAACATTCAAACTCAAATTCAAACCCATCCCCAATCCCACAATGCAGAACAATGAAATGATGCTACATCCCATCACAGCTACTCAGGTCCATGTATGTTCACACTTTAATAAAGTGCTGCTTTCTGCAAAAGTGAATAGAGAAGCCTCCCATCACGTACCAGTAGTACAGAACTCTCTTACTAATCATCATAGAGGAAATACTATGTTGAGAAATGGATTAAAGTCTCATGTTCTTGATGCTTCACTTTACTGAAGTTGTGGTGTTAACTAAACATCAGCAATGAGGGATCTACTATATCTGACCAGAGCAAATTACACAGACAAAAATGGAAATTGTGGGAACAATATATGCAGTCAATGAATGATGTTTAAAAGAAGGCAGGATTTGAATGAGCTATGTAATATTTGACTGACAGTAATTGTATAGATTATAAGTAATGCATAATGTTTGCAACTAAAATTATATCAATGTGGTTTGTTTTTATTTATATAAATGTATGACTGCCTATGTCATAAGTTGTTGTTGTCTTTCGGCTTTTAGGGGTCGCCACAGCGGAACTCCAGTCCGCTAATGATTGGCAGTAGATTTTGACGAACGCCGAGCTGCCAGCTCGATGTTCAACCTTCAACGAAGGCACGCCCATTTATGCATGTCTTTCGAACGCCCACCCAACCGCGGGGAGGACATGCAGACTCCACACAGAAGGCACTCCCTGCACTCCAGCCGAGAACTGAACGGGAGAACCTCTTGCTGTGAGGCAACAACGCTACCGCTGCACCACCGCGGATGTCACTGCCTACATCATAACTGATCATTTATAATAAAGATGTTTCCTGTTTAAAAAAAAAAAAAAAACAGCTGTGCTCTAAAGGACATCGCCCTGTTGCAAATGTACAAAAGCAAGAGCCTGAGCATATGTACTCACCCTGAACCGATCTTGTGCAGTTGCAACCACCAAGCATCCATACAAACTTTTCTGCAAGCCCCTCCCTGCATCCCCAAAAGTGGGAGAGCTTTACCATGTACCCCCCTTACTTTTATATTTTCAAGCCAAGCTCATTACAACTTGAAGAAGTGATATTTATAATACAAGTTAAAATGTCTTGCTTCTTCGCCAAGACACTATAACCTTGGAGTTCATCTAAATTAATAAATTTCTAGCCCACAGACATTGATCTTATATAGAATGCTAAAACAGGCATGATCAATTGCAGACTCACGGGATAAAGTCCAAACAGCTTGAAATGAACAACGCTCTAAGCACCTGAAGGGAGACAATAACAAGTATCACTATTCCTATAGTGATATAGCCTCTGAGTTAACACAGGATGACCACGGTAATCTTGTATGAGAAATGTGACCATTAGTCTCTTTGCTCCTGTACGCAATATTCTCTGTCATTTTCTGTCATTTATAAAATGCTTCCCATCAGTCATCTGCTGAAGAATAAACTAAATCATGCTTTCTCTTCTCCAGATTAACAAATTCCCTGCACCTCTGTGAAGCTAAATGAAAGAACAATACCCACTTGTTTCACATACCTTGTCAAATTTTACTGAAGAAACCAGACACTGTTTCACAAGTACCTTGTATGCTAATCCCTTAAAACAGCCTTCTTTTGTTCTCATCTCCAGAAACACTAATTGCACATCTTGTATTCCCTGCATTTTAACACATTTATTAAAATATCAATTAAAACATGGGCAGATATACAATAAAAGAAAAGAAAACAAACCACATTAATACTTATTTCATTTATACAAATCTTACATTTCAGCCATGCTTTCTTTTGTTATAACAACTGTCATTCAGTGCAGCATTACATACACTTCTATGCAAACTTGTTGATCTCAAAACTATGTTTTTATTTGTAATTACATTTACATAAGTAAAATATTCCTGTATATTTTCACATTACTTTTTGCAATATGATAGCTGTCATACTTATGATCTGTACACAGACTTAATATTTATTTATTTCCAGTTTGATGAACGGGGAGGTCCACTGGGCTCAAAGAGCCCGTTTTCAGTGGAGGCCTGGGGAGAAAAGCTCCAATAATACATAGTACAAGCTCCATAATAGGAAGTATAATACATAGTGGAAACAGAAACAAACTAAGCAAATTTTACATACAAAATAGCAAAAACTAAACAAAAGTTAAACAGCAGCTTGGAGAAGGATGTAAAGCATATTTACATGTTTAGTGGTTGAGAACAGTAGTACAATGTTAAATTAATACAGAAGTTTAAATCATCTGAGAATGATACAGAAAACATTAGCATGGGTGAGTTTTTATGCATGAATATTAGCATGAGTTAAATTAATACAGAGGTTTAAATCCTCTGAGAGTGGTATAGAGGTAGCATTAGCATGAAGGCAGTACATAGGGTTAATCAATAGTGTGTAAGGAAGAACAAACTTTGTGCGTTATAAAGTATTTATGTATTAAGCAGGTAAGGTAGGTGGAGTGCAATTGCATTTCCATTTTTTGGGAGAGGTAAGAATGCAGCTGGGTTTTGAAGTTTTCAGAGTTCTCAGAAATTCTTAAGAGATGGAGGGAGAGAATAGGTGATGGGACTTGTACTGAACAGGCCTTGTAATACTGTCACACAAATAACCTATCATTTAATTTGCTAACAAAATTCAAATATGATTTGTGTTCATGAATCACTTTTCAATAAAACCTGGACAATACAATTCAGTCATATGGATGAGCAATGACCCATTTGTTCTACATGGGAATGAAGGCTGTGTGGTCTGATATAACCAGCTCTGAATGTGCACAATTTGAGTCAAGTTAAACATTTTTGACAAAATATGTTTAATCCAATAATTTTTATTTGTTAATCCCTGAAAAGAAAATGCTGTACTATACTGCAGGAGCTTTTCTTTCCAGATCTCATATGTGAATGTGTTTATGACCTTAACAGTGATAAAATGTGAAATAAATATAACTAAAATAAAATACTAATACTGTTCCATTAAAAAGGGATCCAAAAAGGGACTGCTCTACAGCTGTTACCCGAAGCAGCTTTGTCAAAAGAAAATATGAGCTGTTTCATTCATTACCGCTGTGCTTGCAAGACAGTATGTTAACCATATAGACCAAGGAAAATGAGACCTGGGTTTAGAACAACAAATAAAATTACATACACAAGATGAAAAGGTTTATCCTCTGTAGTACATAGCCAGAGGCAGAACTAAAAGCCTTAGCTCTAGAGACTTCCATAATGGCTAATCAAGAAACATCTCTTAAGTAAACGTTGTTTCAAACAGGAAAGTATACACTTGTGAGAGTATTACAAGATCTTAGCATAAATGAAGGTGAGACAATGTAGGCCTCATATCTGCTTCATTAATATTAATAATCCTTTAGGCTTGCTTACATTTATTAAATTGGATCCTGCAAATGCAGGGCAAAATGCAGTCAATACATTCAAGCAGTCCTTTGATGTAAGTAGCATTCACCAGATCAGTTATGTCATTTTACCCTTAAAAATCATTAAATTAATGTATCCTTCATTTAAAAAGAGCAGAAAATGAATAATTAGGATTCTCATAGAAACTTCACACTTCACTCAAATGCATTTACATTTCAAAATAGACTAATTCAATAACATTTTAAAGCAAAATCGCACATACACACACACACACGTGTGTGTGTGTGTGTGTGTGTGTGTGTGTGTGTGTGTGTGTGTGTGTGTGTGTGTGTGTGTGTGTGTGTGTGTTGCAAACATTAATTTTTACAAGCCTACATGACACATAAGGATATTGAGTTACTTCATCTGACAGATTCAAGGACGGTTATTTAAAGTTGGATCAGCATCTCACCCTAAAATTCCATAGCAACAACAAATCCAAACCCCACTAGTGTTTATGTCTAATTTTATAAAATAAATCATAATACTCTGTTGTTTTCTGGTGATAAACAATGTTGGAAACCTGAACAATAACAACTGATGGGAAAAGCCAATAAAGCTGCAGTATAAAACAAGCATTTTGAGTGTCCTCTTTTAAAAGAAGTTCTACAAATTTAGGAAAATACAGTAATTCTTACAATGCCAGTTTTAGTTTCTAAACACACTACGCACTTAACTATATTTTTTCTAGTAAACTATATAAAGTAGCACTGTATTGCAATTAAAGGCTAATTTTTAAATCAGTCCCAAAAAAGACAACTGGCTTTAGAAAGATAATACAATATTGGTGTTCCTGTTACAGTCACAGGGACCATGGTTTGAATATGACCTCAGGTTATTACCTAGGCTTAAAATAGACCTTCAGGGTAATTAGCCTAGTATTCACCTACAGTACACCACTGCTTAGTATGTTTCATAGTGTATAACAGTTTTATTTTGACAGTAATCGTTTAGTCACAATGATGAACTTAAGTGGGGTGGTTCATGTTACTGGGCTATTGGGCTGTGGCCTCTCTTTCTTTTTGGCAAAATAATACATTTTCTAATAACCTTACTTTTATCACTAACTGCCATAATTTATTAAATAAACATTCAAATGCAACTCTCACAGCTCACTCTGGCTACTACTTCTACACAGTACCTATGACTGGCTTAAAAAAAAATAAATCACACAAGAAATTACAACTGTTGGACTGTCTTTTAAAACAGTATATCAGATGTGCAGCTCTGTCTAATGGCACTTGTGATCAAATTCCTGCTTTAACTTCTTTCCACCTTAGCTCTCAACATTCCCTCTCCAAAATGTGGAACACGACCTCTCACAATGCTGAACAAATGGACAAAATGTGGAACTTCAACTAGGACGCTCACAGCATGGTTATTAACTGCTTCGTCATACTTAAAATTTTGAGTTACTTTTATGGACTAATATGATTCCTATTATTTATCACTAATATTTGTTAAAAAATAGTGTTTAATGTATGCCAGACTCTCACATACAAATTGTTAAGACTCACAAATAAACGTAGCACATAATACTGGATGCCTCCCCCTGTAATTACACTTGCAGCAATGCCACTGTTATGGACCACTTCTGGCTAGCCTTCCAGTTATTAGAGGCTTGTCCAACCACTGTTGTGTTCTTGTCTGAAACACTGCACTACAGCTTAACACATCATGCAGCATTAAAGCAGAAAGTACACAAGAAGAGAATGATGTTATTGTGTAGCAAGCCATCCATCCAGAACTATTTTTTTCCCATTTTTGCACATGGGTTCAGGGTGTCACTTCAACAGTGACAATCATCTAGAGCCAAGGTTTACACTGCCGGGTGGCTAGTCCTGCCGTGGTAGTTCTTCCACACCATATACACTCACACCTATGACCATTTTAAAGTGCCCAGTCCACCTACTGCATATGTCATGAGTAGCAATACAAAAAAAAAAAAGCTAAAGAGCTTTATTCTTTCTTCAAAAAATGTCCCTGTAAACCTTTATATTACAAAAATTGAATATATTCTAAGCAGCCAGAATGTACCATGCAAGCACATTTCTCTTAATTTCCCAAACCTTCAGTAACTTCTCCCAAGCAGGTAAAAGGGAAACTTTTTTTTTATTTTCAGCTCTGCAGCCACATGATATTAGTCATGAGACCCGTCTCAATTTTCAGCCCCAACATCCCCAGTATCTACTCTGCAAAGTGGGGAATTTTCTATGTGCAGGTTCAGGAGTAGAATATCAGGGTGACCCACCAATATGGTGCATTTCTGACAGCTGTGGAGAACTTCTTTATCTTGTTTTGTTATGCCTTGTGCAATGTCCCACCCTACACACAAACAGTAATGATGTCTGTGGAAAACTGTTGTGCATGCATTCCAAAATTTGGTGTTGCCGAACTAGTATTTGTAGTCTCTACTAAGGACTGTAGACCTGAATGAAAAACTCTCCTTCACTGAAAGGTTAGCCAGTAAAAATCTGCTCAGTCCCTATTCATCTCCCCCCCCCCCCCAAACACACTCAAGGCTTGGGTCAATTAGTTTAGCCTGGGCCACAGCCAAGACTCCTTCCTTCTGTATGACAATACTGGTAAAAAGGAAACATTTCTAATGATCATGTCGATACACTGGAACTATCATCACTATTTAATCAACCTACAGAGCAAATAGGAAGATAAGCCTCATACTAGTTCTTGCTAATTCATTACATAAGAGAGCTATTTCTTGCATTTGGTCATTCAGACTTGCATGCTTTTCCCAGCTGCAATACTAGGGGACAAGGGACATGATACCTTTCTTTGACTGTTACGACTGAAGGTAAAACAGCTACATAAGTGCAGTGGCACATGCTCTATTATTTATTTAACAATATAATTATGCTCAAAGTTGATGCTCAGTAGCATACAGCAATAAATTCCTAAATATGACCCAGATGACCCAAGATCAATTAGTGGCTTAGTCAATGGAAAAGGCAAGCAGAGGAGGAAGATGGGAATGAATGGCTTATACACTGGTTTACCCATCCTGGGAAGAGAGATGGTGGTCCTGGTTGGCTGACTGCTCCCAGACAAATGGAGGCTTACACATTCTTATTGGTTGTAAGACTGGAAGAGGTAGGCAATTACAAGCTGGTTAAGGTAGTTCTTAGCATCTCTCAGGAAGCATGTTTGGGAGCATGCAAACACCATGAGGACAACATAAGATGCCCCTGGTAATGGGATGCCTACATCAGCCACCAGGGGTGGGATTTCAGCCATAGAAGGAAATCCTCAATGATGGCTGTGCAACCTGCTCACAACTAAGGGCTGAAGAAGGACCAATAAAGGGCATGGCTTGATGGTCAGCAGGAAGCAGGGAGAAAAACATTATCCTGGTACGATGTTATTCCATCCCATTTGAGTTATCCCCACAAACGTAGTATCTCCCTGCAGAAGCATCTTACTTTGAAGTCATCATCCACCTCTGAAATTAATATGTACCACTGTAAAATTTGTTAAAAGAAAAGTGCATGAAACAGCTGAAAGTCCAAGTGCAGTATGGGGGGAATGCAGTAGGCAGAATATTCAGTTTTAAGTTATTTAAACTACAGAGACTGCCCACTTTGACATATAGCTAATTACAAACTACCATAACTTCTGATCTTCAAAAACAAGTCACCCAGCAACAGCTTACCACTTCTGAAATCACAGCAATAAGTGGTGCTCTCTAGCAAATTGTACCAGTGAGTCTAGCTCTTTGGATTCTTCTAATATCATTAACACTGGTGCACCTTAAGGGACACTTTCTTCAGCTCTTCCTGAAATGAGAGGTTCCAGACATCACTAACTACCTATTCTGCATATTGGAAAGATGGCTGGACATGACTGTGGACTAGATGGCTGAGATCCTCTCAAAGAGCTGGAGTTGTAGGTACCTCCTGACAACTTATCTTCTTCAAGATAACTTCATCAGGAAAATTCTTAACCTTTTTGAATGATTCCTTGGCAGTATGTCACAATGTGTAGAGATTTAGGAAAGGAGGTACTGAAGAGTTGCCCTTTCAAACCCTGTGATGGACTTAACTTTACTACAGGACAAATACCTTGCAGGAGCGTACTTTTAAAGTATGCTGCATTAGCAGCCATGCCTCTTGTGAAATGAAGTTCTATGTTACCAGGAAGAGGTTTGCTTATCTTCTTAGATACTGATGCGATGGAATAATTATGTGAACACAATTTGCTTAATGATTACACTGCCCTACCTATCCTGGGTGAAGAAAACAAACAACGTCTTGATGACCTGCAGCTATGCAAGCCACAAAGCATCTACGAGTTGTGTGCACTTTCAAGCTATTAAACTGAAGCTCTGTTCTGCATGATATACCTAGGAAATTAATCAAAAGATGAAGCTCTTGGATGAAAGTTAATTCTGACTTCCTTTAGCAGAAATATAGGGTTTGTATATAACCATGCCTTGTTTCTGTGAAAGTTCAGAGAAGGAGTTCTACTGGGAAGGCCAGAAACTCTGAGGTTCTAAAAGATAAGGAAATGTTCACAAAAAAATTGTTTTTCTGAAATAAGAATTTCAGTTCACATTAGTCTAAAGGCTCAGAGAAAGCCAAAGTCTCATTGACAATACAAATTAGACTTAACTAAGACACAGATCTGTCCTCATTTGGTATGTGGAATACTAAGGTGGCTATGAAACTTTCACCATGTAAAAGCAATGGCTTGATTTGGAAGAAGATAAAAGGTAATCCAAAATGTAACCTGCTTCATATGAAAACAGTTCCAGTCTTGAAGAGGTTGAGTAAAAAGTAAAACATGCCCACTATGAGAAAGGAGATGAAACCGTGTTTTACTTCATAATCATTAACACCGTTGTGTAAGCCTGCTCTGAATTCCAGACTTGGTAACAGTTAGTCGTTCAGCAGCCACATCTGCAGCATTAAAACACTGAGGATATCATCAAGCAGGTGCAGATGAGTTGATTGTTACAGCACCTAGTTGCTTTCCAAGAGGAGCTACTAATATGGACAGAAGTTCTGAATGATGTCCTGTTGCCCCAGGAAATCATCAGTAACAGCATATTCATTTTTTTTCTGAGTTATTTAGCTGGGGTAAATATGTTACTCTCCTACATATGATAAACAATCAAGAACTGACAGGTATGCTGTTTCCATTAAGTATTTATTTATGATTAAATCTCTGGAGAAACTTCCAATATGCTTGTCTGGAAACATTGCATTTAATATGGATTTAATTATGCAGTCTGATGTCTTACAGAGGCAGTAGAGATTACATGTTTATTACAGGGCCAAGAAAAGTTTAACAGACTAATTCTAAACTCAGATAACTCATATATTTATATATATATATATATATATATATATATATATATATATATATATATATACCATATTTCAATCAGAAATGCTCATGACTGTAAGAGTGAAAGATAAGAAAATAATAACACAGTGCACCAGGTACATTTTGATATGAAAGAAAAGTGGGCAAAGACTGGTTGTTGGTGTGATGCCCATGCACTGGCCCAGTAATCAAGAAGCCTCAATCCTCACCACTAGCTTCAGTGAGGGATGTCTACATTGGGAGGATAACAAGTATAAACACAGTAAAGTACAATTTCCCTTAAGAGCACACAGAGATCACAGTCAGTCTGGGGCTGGTTTCTCCCTTTCTCTCCAGATCCCCAATATGACTCCTCACTGGCACAGTTATAGGGTTCAAATGTCAGCCGAGTAAACAAGCCAAAACCTCCAGTACCCTCTCTGTCCAACCAGTGCTTCGTGTCCCTGCCCAAGTAGCTGACACACACACACACATACACACACACTTTGAGATTTGATTTATATACAAACACACTGACACTCCTGGGGAAGGCTGGCACAGGTTCTACAGCTATGCCCACCTTCTGCCCAGACCATACGGTAGTAATCCACTGCCACCAACTACCCTTATCAGCTACAATAAAGGCCCTTACCAAAGGGTGCCCACTTTTACTGTGCAAAATTATTATTATCCAATTAGTAAGTGTGACGAACAGCAAGGCTATTGGAGTGGCTTTGTACAGTATCACCAAATACATGCAAGTACTCTAGAGCTTAAATTATCTCTACACAAAACAGCCACAGTTGAAAGGTTCAAAAATATTTAATAATAAATAATAAAAACACAAGACAATACTTATTACTTCAACACAATGACATTACAGAGTTCAGAAATCACAGGAAATACTTTAAAACAATATTATAGGATAGTCTGACATAAATATAGAAACCAGCTAGACTAATCTGGCTATTTCTATCTATCTCTAAGATAAATCACTTTTCTAAATACTACTTACATACAGACCAAGCAAGTGCTGGTGAGTAGATGTTCTTACTAGATCCAAGACAAGATACAAAATGCTATGCTTTCTTTCTGAGATGGCCCTTAAATTGATAATACATCTTACTGCGGAGTCATTTAACATTACATCATTCTTGTCACCCCTGCTGAGGTTTCCCAGGCTCACAGAACTTAAAATTAAGCATTCTTCAGCTGCCAGGAAGTCAAAGCAATAAAAGACACTTTACATGTAAAACCTAGTAATTTTCCTTATCTTAAAACAATAGAAAGAAACTCTTAGCCCAGACATCCTGTCTCCAAGCTTGAGATCAAACACAGTTATAAAATTCTTTGCTTAACAGCTTTCTTCCAGCAGGGTGCACTGTGGTTACATTTTTGAAGCTCAGTACAACATATAGTTTAATCATAACATATAGTTCTCTTTACATCTGTAAAACAAGCCTTTGGATTATATTAATATTTACAATGACCTAGAATTATCTACAAAATTCTATCTAGCTAGGCTGACAGCCTTTCAGTTTATCACATCCCCCCCACCCCGAGAACTCAAGCTAGTTTTTCAAGTGTCCCTTGAGAAATGTTGCTTGAGAGGGTTGAGTCTATCTGGGTATAACTTACCCCATTCCCTGTCATGACAGCCCATCTGTGATGGCGTTGCTAACCCCACTGCGGTGCTGCACTGACATATCATATGCTTGCAACCCTAGGCTCCACCTTAGCAACTTGGCATTTTGCTGGCTGGCTCGGTGTAACCATGTTAGGGAATTGTGATCTGTAACTACAGTGAACTGTCTTCCATAGATATAAGGCTGAAGTTTCTGCAGTGGCCACACTATGGCTAGATATTACTTTTCTACAACTCCCTGGGTTGAAGCCTATGACTGAGATAAACCACTCAGTGCTCTTCTCCATCTGAAGAAATCTGGCTAAGTACCACCCCCACCCCATGGTTCAAAGCATCCACATGCACAACAAATCCTTTGCTGTAATCTGGTCTGCCTAACACAGGGGTTCCTCCCAAAGCTTCTTTACGCTTCTGGAATGCCTGTCACATGCTGTAGTCCACACTACCTTATCTGGCCTGTTTTTCCTTGTCAGGTCTGTGAGGGGAGCAGCTAAGGTACTATAACTGGGGACGAACTTTCTGTAGTACACTGCTGTCCCTAAGAATGCCCTCACATGCTTTTTGGTAACAGGTGCAGGCCATGCCTGAATGGCTTCCACTTTGGCAGGTTCTGCCATACCTACCCGACATTTGCTGGGCTTATTGGTCAACCCTGCCCTCTGTAGTCTGCCCAGCACCTCCCTGACATGCTGAAGGTGCTCTTGTCAGGAATGGCTGTAGATGACAAGATCATCTAGGTAAGCAAGGGCAAACTCTCCTGCTAGGATATGATCTACCAGCCTCTGGAAAGTCACTGGGGCATTTTTCATCCCAAAGGACATCTTTGTGAACTCATCCAAGCCAAAACGAGTCACAAAAGCTGACCTCTCTCTAGCACTCGGAGTCAAGGACAGCTGCCAGTAACCCTTGGTAAGATCAATGGTGGTAAGATACTTAGCCCCACCCAGCTGCTCTAGGGCTTCATCTGCCCTAGGCATGGGGTAGTCTGTTTGACTCTCTCAGGCACCTTATAAGGGGCCTGTCTAATAGGCCTTTGGGGTCCTGTATCCATCTGGTGCTCACCAGGTGTGTGCACCCTGGTTTCCCAGTGAACATGTCCCCAAACTCCTGTAACACTGCTCAGATTTCCTCGAGCCTGGATAAGAGAGAGCTGCTGGGACATTGCTACCTCTTCCACTTTGGTGTCAGTCCGAACGTCACTGCGATGAGTCACCAGATTTCTCTAAGACAACTCCCGCAATCCACTGCAAATATTCAGCACAAGGACCTCCCGGTCATAGTAAGGTTTCATCATGTTAACATGGTACAATATGTGCTCCTGCCTAGCAGTTCCACCATGTAGTTAACATCACTGACCTTACCACCTTGTAGGGTCCCTCCCAGGCTGCTTGAAGCTTGTTGTGTCTGAAAGGAATGAGAATCATTACCTGCTGCCCTACCGCATACTCTCTAGATCGAGCATTCCTGTCCTGACCTTTTTCTGCTGTTGGGCTTCTGCCAGGTTCTCCTGGGCCAAGCCCATGACTTCCCTGGGCCTTGTCCTGAGGTTTAGGACATATGCCACAGCAGACTCCTTGTGAGATTCACACTCGTCTTCCCACTCATCTCAAATTAAATCTAGAGGCCTCCCTCACTCTGTGCCCATATAGAAACTCAAAGGGTGAAAACCTGTGGATTCCTGGGGAACCTCTCTGTAAGCAAACAACAGATGGGGCAAATATTTGTCCCAATCCCTCTTAAACTGGTCTGCAAATGCCCATAGCATGGACTTGAGTGTAGAGTTTAACTTCTCAACAAGACTATTAGTCTGGGGATGGTAGGGGGTGGTCTTTAGGTGCTTCGCCCCACAGTACTTCCGCAGACAAGCTAGCAGGTCTGACATGAAATTGGCACGTCTGTCAGTCAGTATTTCTTTTGGGAAACCTACCCTGCTGAAAATCTCTAACATAGCATTTGCCACCTTTTCTGCCTCGATGGAGGACAAAGCTACTGCCTCATGGTATCTTGTAGCATAATCTACTACCAATAGGATATACTTTTTCCCTTTGGAGCTTGGGGTGCTCAGAGGCCCCACAATATCCATAGCTACCCTCTGAAATGGCTCCTCAAATGACAGGCAAAGGCATCAAAGGAGCTTTCACCTTGTCTCCTGCCTTGTTTACCTTTTGGCACTGCTCACAGGTCCTGCAGTACCCTGTTACATCTCTGGAAATCCCAGGCCAACGGAAGTTCTGCATACTACGTCTCTTTGTACGTTTTATGCCCATATGACCTGCAAAGGGAATGTCATGGGCTATGGCTAGAAGTGCCAGATGGTAGGCTCTGGGCACTACCAACTGCTGTATTCTCTCACCCTCTAGCCCTCTCTCAGGGATCCACTCTCTATACAGTAACCCTTTGTCCCAGTATACAGATTCCCCCTTCCCTTGAGAATCAGGTGCCTCACTAGCTACCTGCCTCAGGCCTTGTAATGTAGGGTCTGAGAGCTGAGCCCGTCTCAACTCTCTCTCTTTGTAACCCTTCCCAGCTCCCCTTCCACAGGAAGTCTGGTATCCTCTGACAGAGGTGGCTCACTGTCAGCCTGGGTACTACTACTCACCTCTACCTTTTTATAGATATCTAAATGAATACATACATACATAAATAAATACATACAAAACTTATGACTCTATAGTAAATGGAAATATGAGACTGGCAAGTAGGAAAACCTATTTTGTGTATGGTAGGAGATGGAGATGTGAAATGCCAGCTTTACGGTAAAGCATCTGCACTGATTTGTTCAGTCAGGTAAGCTTTAAATTAGGGTCTCAGTTTAGTTTAGGTTGAGAGGTCTTTTAAAGTTGTGAGAAGTACCTGCCATAGTATGGGGGCTAGAAGAGATAGCTGCTATTAGTATAATGGAGTTCTGTAGTAGTTGACAGAAGAAATGGTCCAGAATGGGAATTGTTTCTAAGGTTGTAGGAGAGGATGTAACAGTTTGAATAGCAGTAACAGATCAGCTCTTTGTTTAACAGGCAGCCAACTAGCTTTCTAACAGTGAGGCAGTAGTATTTCCATCAAGGGGAGTTGGTTATAAACCAACAACGTTTGTTAGACATTGACTGAATGGCTATGGTGTTCCTGCTGGATGCTGTAGATACTGGTGGGAGGTCATTTCAGCTGCTCAAAAAGGACCCCTTGTCTATGGTGACTCTAGTAGGAAGGGAATGAAAGTGGGATATTGTATGGGATAGTTTTCTCAATGTAAGGCTGAAAAGGTAGTGTTTGAAGTAGCCAAATATCACAGTATTTGAAAGCTGACATGGTTTTAATGGGGAGATTGCTCTTGTCTTTAATGTCTGGTGCACTGGGGATTCCTAGTAGCCAAGTCAAGATGGTTGGGTTGGAGTTATAAATTAAACAATAACTATATCATCTACATCTAGGGTGAGAGGGAGATGCATCAATTCCATACAAAGTTTATTTATAAAAAACATAAAAAAGTAGAGAGGCAAGGGAAGAAGGAAAGAGTTAAAAGGGATAAGTTGAACCTTCTAGCAGAACGTTGTTTAGGATTACCTGATGTGAAGGGATGTGTCAGAGCTGCACAGTTACATTCAAAGTGGAAAGGGATGACGGGATATACATTATATATATATATATATATATATATATATATATATATATATATATGGCTATAGTCCCGCGGTGGTGGTGCTGCAGTAGCGTTGGCGCCTCACAGTAAGACGCTGTCCAGTTCGATTCTCAGCTACAGCGTCTTCTGCGTGGAGACATGCGTGAATGGGCATACCTTCACTGAAGGTTGTGCATCAGGGCTGGTAACTCAGCATGTAAAAATCAACTACCAATCATTAGCGGACCGGAGTTCCGCTGTGGCGACCCCTAACCGGGAAAAGCCGAAAGACACAACAACATAAAAACACAAGCAGAAGGTTATCATTCAAAGTGGAATGGGATGATTGGGGGGGGGGGTCAAAAATAAGGACAGAGTGGGATTTTGTAAGCAGATCCATAAGGAGAACAATAACAACCATACAGAATATTATATTCATAAAATAAGAGAAAGTATTCTAAGAACTAACCCAACATGAGAATGGATAAAGTATATTTTGCCAATAGGGATGCAAGTAGGGGTACAGAAAAATATGCAAGAGGGGGCTGGAATTTACTAGAGAAAACTGACAAAGGAACCATGGGATCAGGAGCAAATAACTACAGAGGGAAAATATTTGGACTGCAGGATAGAGTCTGCTTTCCCTACCAGGAATTGATATCAGAGTACAGGCAAACAGAAAGGAATGGGGAACCATAAATGAAAGACCTGTTCTGGTATCATATTTATATATTTAGTTGAATCTAGAACAGAAGCTGCTGCTAAAAAGGGATAATTAGAATGGCATATAAAATATTGTGCAATAACAATAAGAATCAATTGGCTGTGGTTAGAAAAGATTGGAAGGAGTGAACGGAATAGTAATTTACAAGCGAAGAATGGGAGGACATATGTATGCCTCCTAAATATGCAGCAGAGTCCAGAAGGTTTAGGATCTTGGCTTGGAAGTATTTGCATAGGTATTGTATACCCCAAGCAGACTTCAAAGAATTTTTCCTCAGGTAGACAGCACATGTTGCAGGTGTGATGGGGAAGAAAGGGATAACTGTGAAAATATATTTTGGGAGTGCAGTGAGTTGGCAGATTTTAAAAATTTCCTGCAGAGTAATCTGTCAGAAATATTGGGTAAACAAATGGCTGTAGCTAAGGTTGACCTAGGATTCAGGATCTGAATTATCTAGGCATAGTAAGGCCTTGTTAAGTTTAATTCTGTCAAAAACGCAATTATTAGAAAATGGAAAAAAATAGCCTAAGCCAACTGTATTTGAATTATTGAATATTATAAAAGAGATGAACTGGAAAAGGGATTTTTAGAAAAAGGAATGAGCAAATTACATAGAAATAAATGAAAATTGTGGGAACAATACATGTAGAATAATGTTCAGGAGGAGTGAGGTTTAAGGGAAGGCAGGAATTCAGCAAATTTTGTAATTTTGGACTGATGATAGTCATAAAGAAAGAAATAAAAGATATGTGATGCATAATGTACATAAATGGGAAAAGAGTTAATATGATTGGATTTCTGCTAATGTGAGCTTGCCTACATCTTAAGTGATAATTTAATAAATAAGTAGAGGGAAGGATGAATCCTTGTGGCACCTCAGTCTTCAAAGTGGCATCTTCAGCAATGTAATAACCAATTTTTACTCTTAATGATCTCATAGTGAGGAACTCTTTGAACCAGGCAGTAGCTTGGTGGTTAATAAGTCATATGGTAAAGAAGGATGGCATGGTCATCGAAGGCAAAGATTTACAAGAAATGAATAATAAGAACTTGTGTGAGGTTGCTTTTGTCCATGTTGAACAACGTTTCATTTCTAAGTGTCCAAAGAGTAGTCACAATGCTTCTCCATGGCCAAAATCCACTTTGCTTTTAGGAAAGGAGGTGGTACTGCTGCATGTAAGAAGAGTTGGTTGTATGTAATTTCTTGCAAAATTAAAAAGAGATAAGTCAGAAATTGGGAGAAAGTATTATGCTTTAGTGTGTTTAGGAAATGGACTAACTAGAGCAGATTTCCAAATGTTGAACATGATGTTCGAGGATGGGCAAAGGTTTTAAGTGAAGTAAAGAAGTTAGCATGAATTTTTTGTAATGACAGAACAACCAGAAGCTAAGATTATCAGTGTCAGAAGGCAATGAGATAGGATTTCTTCTGATAGCTTTTGCTTTCATTTGTTTACAGTAGAAAGGTGGAAGTGGGGGAGCAGGTGGGCAGGACTGGGGAGTGGTTACCGATTTCTTAAATGAAGTCTCAGAAAGAGAGGTGGTCTTGTGGAAAGTGAATAGTACCATGGGTGGTGTTAGTATTAAGGATTTTATATCTACTAAGAATGTTAACCTCAGACCAGAAACACTTAGGTTAATATGGTAAGGAGAACTCATTGAAAGTTAGAGATGCCCTCTGATTTTCTCTTTAGCAAGGTTAAACAGAGAGGTAAATTGACTCTGAATGCCCAACGTTGAGTCATGTTTACAGTTCTGCTAGGCATTGAATATGAAGCTTTAGTAGGTGCTTTAATTCTTTTGGTGAATCATTCTATGTAGTTGTGCTTGAAAAGCCTAATGACTTGTGAAAAGGAGTGAGTAAGTGAGTGAGTGAGAAAGGCTTTCAGTGGCAATGTTTGGGTGTTCAGAGTAGAATTGACCAGTCTATACTGGAAATATGTGCTCCAATCTTTGAGATATTAACTTGTAATTTGTAATAAAGATACAAGTCCAGGGGGATATTTTTATGGGTGGATTCTAAATTTTGAAGGAATTGGGGCAGTAGTTATTAAAGTGGGGGGGTGAATGGTAATGGATGAAATACTTGAGGAATAGTTGGTTAATAGAAGGCCAAGGAAGGAGTGATTATTTTAGATAGATTTATGCCTCATGGGTTCACTAATGAGTTGGCTGAGGTCAAGCTCTGCTAGAAGTTCTACACTATCACCTGTAGTTGGCCCCAAGATGTTAATATTAAACTTCCCAAGTGTTTTAGTTCTGGGTACTGAAGAGATTATGCTAAGAATGAATGACTGGAATTTGTAGAATGAAAACGGCAGAGGACGGTAGGCTATGTTAATAAAATGTTGGTTGGTATTTTTGGCTAGAATTTTTACAGGTAGCCAGTTAGGCTCTGAATCAGAGATAACATTTGCTTGGGCAGCAGTATTAATGTTAAGGTGAAACTTATATAACAGGAGGGTTCTGCTGCCACTTCTTTCACATGGCCCGCCATTGAATAAGTAATTACAGCCAGGATAAATGTTGGATACTGAGTTGTCATTTTTCAGCCAGGATTCTGCAACTGCAATTATACTGGTGAGTCTAACTACTGAGCAATAAGCCTATTTTATATAGGCATATATTTGGCATTAAGAACGATGGAAGAGATGGACTGTGGGTTAGGGTTGGTTGTCAGAGTGTTGGTGGCTAACTGTCCTAGCTTAGATATGATATTAGACTTGGGGAAATCATAAAAATATAATTGGTGCAAATTTGAGAAGATATTTAGGCAGAGATAAAGGAGGTGGGAAGGTCAGGAACTGAGTCCACACACACACGTGTGTGTGTGTGTGTGTGTGTGTGTGTGTGTGTGTGTGTGTCTGTGTAAATTAGGTGGAGTATGTGTAGTGATTGGGGCAGAAGGATTCTGTGAAAGAGATAAAACATAGTTGAGTGTAAAAGAGTGGAGACAGGAAGAGGAAGCCTGCAGAAGGGAAAAGGGTAAAAGAAGGGATGAGTTGTTGGGAATATGACTGAGGGGTTTAGTGGGAATGTGAGAATGGAAGGGAAAAAACAGAGATGGAAATAAGAAATGGCATTAACTTATTTATTTTTATTTTATTTATTTAACATTTGTTTACCAAGTCAATTTTTTTTCAGTGGAGGCCCAGGGAGAAATGCTCCAGACGCGTGTCTTTGTAACTTGAGAGGAAATTGGAGCACACAGAGAAAACCTACATGAACGCAGGGAGGACATGCAGACTCCTCACAGAAGGCACTCCAGTGAGAATCGAGCAGAACAACCTCTTGCTGTGAGGCGACAATACTACTGCTGCACAAATGCACTGTAACTGAAGAGAAGGCAGAGAGCTGGAGAATATTCAATGATGAAGCAAGGAAATGGCCGGTGGAAGTTGATGAGGGAATGCCTGATGAGAGTTTGAATAACGAATGGTGAAGGATGGTGACTAAAAGACATAAAGAGAGGTGGATTTAATCAATGCTTGGAACTTAGCCAGGAGAAGAGAAGAGCAAATCAGAGCTGACATATATGAATATGCATGGGGAGTGGGTAGAAGCAATGGGGGTAGAGAATGTGTCTTACAATTAGTAGAGGAGGAAAACAGTAGAAGAACAGTCACAGTGGATTGGGTGAAAAATGAGTGGAAGGAACAAAACTACCCCAAGTTATTTCTTACTGAAGTATAACAGTGGGAAACTCAAGGATGCCCAAGGATGTAGGTGGTAGGGGACAGAAATCAGCTAGCTAGCTAGCAGAAGCCAAACATCTACACATGTGCACATCAGCAGCCCAGCTCCTGGGACTGCGGTAAGGAAAACCAAGCAAGTAGAGAAGTTACCTTATAAACCTCGTTATCAGCTAGAAGTTAAGCTTAGAGTCCTGTGAAAAGGTAGAGACAGGCAAAACCCAAAATGGAAAGCATGAAAGGCAACTACAATACTCAGCAGCCAAAATAAAAGAAAGAGTAGAATGACAATGGGGCCCAGAGGTGCACTCACACCATTGTATTGGGCTACCTTATAATTAGTGGGAGCTACTTTACTGAGTGAAAACCCTTAATCATTCAAGCTGGATAAGCTGGAAGGGCAGGCTGGGCAGTGGTAATCCCATGAGTGGTAGACACAGTTGCAATTAACCTGTAAAACAGTCACTTAAAGACAAAAGGGATCACGAGAACAATGCCACAAAGCACAGGTGTAAAACTGGCAAGTAGCCAATGCTGCATAATCTGAGAACTGCACAGCACAAGAAGAGAACAGAAGGTACAGAATGGCTGTAAACACTTAAGTGGTGGAGATGGTGGTGCTCTCATTTGACAAAACTTGCTGATACTCCCCGTTAGGTGGTTATGGTTTCACACAGCACAAAAAGAAGACATCAGTGGTAGAATGGTTGCTAAGCTTGTAGTGGTGATTGGGGGGATCACAGTAGAAAGGCCTTGCTGGCACTTCCCTGTAGAGAGTTTATTTATTTTACATTTGTTGACCGGAATAGTCCAACTGGATACATGTCCATTTTCAGCGGAGGCCCAGGGAAAAAAGCTCCAAGATAATAATACACATTGAACATTTAGTAAATGCTAGTTTCAACCAGATTACAGTCATAAGCAGTACCAGCATTTAGCACATATAGTACTTATTATAAAACATTTTACAAAACATAACATTATTTACAGTAGTATTTACAGAGTTACAGTGTAGTTTTAAAGCAGACTGCAATACTGACCACATGGAAGAGGACAGAGGGTGAGAAATGTTACAGGAGATAAAGAAATAGACAGCCCGAACAGCAGCAACAGCAGTGTTACAGAGAAAAACAAAATCTAAAAATAGAGGCATTATGAGAGACGCTCAAGTGGGCAAGGATAAGGGGAGGGTATTGATAGTTCACTTAAAATAAGTGGTACAGTGTGAAGAAAAACATAGAAAAAGAAAGTATAAAGATGTAACAGAAGTGCAAGGAAAGAAGAGGAGCAAAACAACAAACACAGTTCTAAGCAACAGTGAGACTGTCAAACTTCTATGACAGCGTAACACATTCCCAGCAATATACTTGTTGGTTAGTCCCATACGAAATGCAGACAACTGATATAATAGAGTGCTTAGTAATAACTCAGTGCAATCAGTCACAGTTATACGGAGGAGATTGGGAGGGCACCGTGATGGATAAGTGGAAAAACTGCATGAATAATAGTGATGCAAAGCATGGAAGAAGCATGCAAAGCAGTATATAAATTATTGCCGAATATGTACAAATTATCAGGAATGCATGGATCATGCGATCCCAAATAAAACCAAGACCCAATCCTCCAAAGGCAGACGTCCTGTCTGGTGGACCCCAGCCATAAACAAACTATACAATAGAAGGAGGAAGCTACTAAATGATAGAGCAAAATCCCAAAAAGGGAAGGCATCACTGATCAGTATTAGCAAAAAACTACGGGCACTCATAAAATTGTCTAAGGCCAGCTTCGAGAGAAAAATTGCACAGGACACTAAGGATAATCACAAGGCTTTCTTTAGTTATGTTAGGAACCTGGGTGGGAATTCCCAGATATGCTCAGAATTAGTCCAAAATGACAAAAATACACTGAACCCACAGACATTGCCAACATCCTAGCTGACAGGTTCAGTGCAAACTTCTCCCCTCCCCACCAAAAGGGCAAATATCTATCCCAGCAGAGTGCTGCCCCTGACATCTCAGATGCTCAGGTAAGAGCCGCCTCTCCAAAGCAAAAACACAGCATCAATGGGACCAGACGGTGTCCCGGCTGCGTCCTACATGAACTCCAAGAAGAGCTAAACCCAAACATAAAACTACTGTTCAATCTCAGCCTTACTACAGGATATGTGCCCAAAGAGTGGCGTACAGCAACAGTGGTCCCTCTCCATAAAGGTGGTGCCTCAACAGATCCTGGAAACTATCGCCCCATAAGCCTGACTAGCTTGGTCTGCAAAGCTATGGAAAGGATCATCATGGACCTCATAAATAAAGATATTGGGGACCTACAGACACTGGATCCTACCCAGTTCGGCTTTGTTAAGGGCAGATCCTGCCTCTTAAACCTGGTTGATTTCTTTGAAACAGTCACCAAGGCCATTGACGAGGGGAAGGTGGTCCACACAGCCTACCTGGACCTCACAAAAGCTTTCGATACAATACCCCACTCGGGCATTATAGATAAGCTCACCAGCTTAAATATAAACCCCTATGTCACTAGATGGATTGCAAACTGGCTCAAGGACAGAACCCACATGGTTAGAATTGCTGGAGCCATGTCAGACTCCAAACCAGTTACAAGTGGTGTCCCACAAGGCTCAGTCCTGTTCAGTATATATTTCTCGGAGGTACAGGCCAACACGGAAGGACTGTGGCTGACCAAGTTCGCAGATGACTGCAAACTGGGCGCCATAATCGACTCTCCAGCCGACACAAGCATCCTCCAAAAGGGCCTCATAGAAACAGACAACTGGTGCCAGAGCCATGGCCTCAAGCTAAATGCCAAAAAGTGTATAGTCATCCCCTTTGGCAAAAACAAAGTGCCCACAAATTACCACATAGGTGATAATCCATTAAGTACAGAAGAAGTAATTGGGGACCTGGGGACCCAAGTTAATAGCAATCTCATTTGACAACCACGTGGCCAAAGTGGTTAGAAAAACATTTTATATAGCCCACCTAATCATGAAGGGATTCACATCTAGATCAGGGGAGGTCATTGTGCCTCTTTACTCATCCCTCATCAGGCCCATAATTGAGTACAATGCCCCTTTTGGGATATACCTTACCAGACACCTGCAGCAACTGGAAAGACCCCAAAAGTACCTCACCAAGAGGATCAAAGGGCTCAAACAGATGCCATATGCTGCCCGGTTAAAGAAACTCCAGCTCTACTCAGTGGCATACCGCCTGTTCAGAGGCAATCTGTGCCTGACGTATAAAGCCATGTCCAACCCGGAATTAATGGACATGCTGCACCTCAGAAAATCCAAATCCCATCGAGCTATGCGCCGAGAGACTTGAACCTCAGCACTGAAATAAATAGGACATGCTGGAGGGACAGATTCATAACCCAGAGGCTCCCTTCACTCTGGAATAAAATCCCAGTCCAGGTTAGGCAGAGTCCCTCATTGACTCTCTTCAAGAGGAATCTTGATGAGTGGATGGGAGATCGTAGGTTTACCCTGGGTATCACTTCTGTGTCACTGTTAGACAGAGGCACAGTATACTAACCTCGAAAAAGGGCATAGCAAAATAAATTTAAAATGGGTGGCGAAAGCCAAACACATTCTGGCTAGGCTTATAAATGCCCTAGGGCAGATAGCCTAGTATGAACCTATGAACCTATGTGCATATAGCCATCTAACTTACATGAGAAGTCATATAACACATGCTTAAAGATGTCATCCTTCCAGTCATACAAGATTTTGCCCTGTCTTCTTTGTGAGAAAAATGCTTTCAGAACATTCTAGCTACACAGACATCCTTGACACTTCACCTGAGACAACTCAAAGTGGAGAGAATGGTACCAGCCTTGAGAGATAAGGTGTAAGGGGAGACAGACTGTTTAAATCACCAGCATTAATATGAACTCAATTTAGGACATTTTTTACAGAACTTTACAGGGTAGAGAAATGAGGACCTAGAGGGGCACAAATAACAGAAGTTCTGTTGCCTAGTCTGACATTACTGCGACTATCCAGAGAACAGGCAAACTCTGTTCTATCCACTTGAACAGTGGAAAAAGTGTTATCTAGAAGACCATCAATTCTGATGAACTGCCTACCAAGTTATGCGGAATATCAAAAAACAAAGTAGGTCAAGAATTTGTGAAAGTGATACATTCTATCTTTTATAACAGGGAGGTTCCCTATCATTAAATGAAGTAGTTATCATAGTAATACCAAACCTCTGTGAGGATACAGACAGAACAGCTTCATATAGACCAGTTTCTGTATGAAACTATGTTTACATATTGTTCATGGACCAATTAATATTATGGACAGCTCTGTAACACCTGACCTGCTCCACATAAATTGGTAATTATACATTTTTAAAGTTTGTGCTCCACATAAATTAATGTGACTTTGTTAAGGGAAGAAGAATATTTACCAGTATTATAAAGATGCTACTGTTAATAAAAGATGACTTGAAAACTCAGAAAATTGCCTTCATATGAAAAATGCTTCTAACAAGTTATACTTGCATTCCTGTCTAAATTTTAGTATTCTGAAACTCCATTAAAGGTCATGCAAGTTATGGAAGTTCTGTATTTTGGAGACAAGGCTAGAATTAAGACACAAGTCAGGCTCTCTGAGCCATTTACCTTATCAAATGGTACACACCAAGGATGTCCCTTATTGTCAATGCTTTTGGCTTTACACTTTGAAACATTAATTTCTCTCCTTAGCGTCACTATGCCGCTATACACAAATATACATAAAATATATGAAAATATATATACTAATAGTCATCTCAACTACTTATTTTTAAGCTCTGATTTATTTATTTTATTTATTTACATTTGTTTACCGGGTAGTGTCCGGCTGGGCCAGTGACCCATTTTCAGCGGCGACAGATATTTCTTTGTACCTCGTGAGCTAGCAGTGGCCAGTTCTAACTGCCATAATACTGCTCCTTCTGTCTTAAAGTAACTTCACGTCTCCCCATCTCTCTGTTACCTGCATTTGTTCCAAGAAAAACAAAAACCTTTAATGATATTCACATACAACAGCATGCATATACAAAGCATTATATGTTTCTTTTTGTTTAACAGAATGTAAATATCCATCCTCTTCTGCTACTTTCCACTAGTTTTCCCTATATAAATGAAAGATCAGCAGGTGCAGCTGGCTGCAAAGACTGTGTGTTTGTGTTACATACAAAATGACTCTTAGTTCCATAGGTTTTCCCGGTGCTCTCATTACAAAAGTATAGGCTACTTGCAATATATCTATGTCAGCCACATAGGTTCAGTTCCAGGAGGGGAGTTCAAGCTTCAACTTAGGGAATCTGCTGCCAGATTTACTCCCCCGGAGCTGCTCCGGTGTTGTAGACGGATAAAACCTTAACTAGGAATCAGCCAACCAGGGTTCAATTAGTGGCTCAGACATATGACGGAGTGGAAGGGATGGATGAACCCGTCCTGGGTGGGAGGATGCACGTTCATAAACTCCTTAAGGGGATGCATGGTCCAAAGAAGGGAGTTGCCCTTAGATGTAATCAATGAGCGGGGGGGGGGTGAGGAAAGGGAATGGGTAGGGCATAAAATAACCCCCTCTGATGGTAGCACAGACAAGCAGAGCCCCAAGACATCCTTAGGATCCACGACCAACCCCAGCAAATACTGGAGTAAGTCTGGGGGGAGGGCTAGGAGGATGGCTGCTAGACCCAGGGTGGACATGGAACAATGGGGACCGGGCTGGTAAATATGAGATCTGAGGGGACCAAAAAAAAAAAAGATTTACTCCCCTGGGATCTGCAGAAGCACTATTAAATGCCCACTGCCAGAACCGCACTGCTTCCTGCAATGGTCCATGACTGCGTGACCCCAGCTTATTCAGGTCTGTATTTAATGGTTTACCACAGAATTACCACTTTGTTGCCTATAACAATTGGAGCATGTACACAATTACTACCAATCTTTTGCAAACTAGCACAAGTGAGAATTGCAACACACTCTCTGGTTTAACTATACTGGAGACTGCTGTCTGATTTGAAATCATATTAGAGGGTAAAAAGGGGGATCACAGTTAATAAAGTTTTACATGAGTCTAGGAATTTACTGGCATCTTTCATTTTGATTAGATGCAAGAGTGGCTTCCTGAGTTAGTAAGTCTGATAAAGAATATATGAATTCTCATCTTGGATTGAATAAAAAATGGATAGAAATATAAACAATTATTTTTAATACTGCTCCTTCTATCAGATCTACTGTTACCTTAGACAAAAGTAGACAGGTAATCTGAAACTGAAACACAGACACACACACACACACACACACACACACACACACACACACACACACACACACACATATATACACAAACTTTTAAATTCTATAAAGTTCAAAGTGAGAAAAACAAGGATGGTAATCCTACGCATAAAAGATGGAAAAAAATACTGGCATTAACACAAAATCTGAAATCTAAAAATCAAAGAGTAGAACATAGTCACCTCAATATTCTTTAACAAACAAACCTATGACTCTTATGAAAAAAAGAACAGTTAGTCAAAGCAAACTGAGTCAACTGCCACAAAATACAAAGAGGAAAATATTGACCAGGTGATACAAAAGTGAATGTATAAACAGAATTCATCAAACACAATAACTATATTTTACCTTTTCAGTCACAGTCAACATACATTCCACATGGTAATGTACTTGTAAATCAATAAACGGAGGAAAATTTGCTAACAGTTTATAAATTACATTATAGTAAGGATAGTAAGAAAAACAGCTTAGTTATAGGTGACTTTATCATTAGAGGAACAGACGGTCCTTTCTGTCATTGGAAAAATAAGGAATACACTGCTATGCCTTCCTGGAGGACAGGATTCTTGATATTCATGAAGCATTAGTAAAATTATAGGTATCATTTGCAATGTACAGTAAGATCATAGTTCATGTTGGAATAAACAACATAATTAATAGCAACTGGTTATACTCAAGGACATCACTACTTTGCTATAGTACATTCAGAATAAACTAATCAAGCCAATCTTTTTCTGCATATACTGTATGAAAAGGATCCATGCATGCGTATGCAAGATGTGCAAGCTTAAACAAATATAATATTTACAGTAATGCAACATATGGTAACTTTTTACAAGTCTATGGCACTATGAATTATAGTTTTCTTTTTACAAGGTTAAAAATGTAGGTCTTGGAACACAGCTCATCTCTTGGATTCAAAAGTGGTTAATGTATAGACTTTGGTCTGTTAAGAGTGATGATTAACATTCAGAACAGTATCTCCTCTCTCACGGCATCTCTCTGGGCTCTCCTCGGGTTCCTTACTTATTTAATTCAGATCTCAATGATTTAAATTTTGACCCATGTTTTTATACCATTTATGTCAACAATGTTAAGATAGGAAAAATATTATTTCTTAAGATGATGTTAGTGTACTTCAAAAGGCACTTAATGATTAACTCCTGGGCCAGGACAAATTATAATGTAATAAATATGAATAAAAACAAATTCTTATTCCTTGATACATCTAAACTCCACAGTAAATGGAATCTTGATATAAACATTTTGAAAAAGGTTCAGCATTTAAAGATGTTAGGGTACTTGTCAATGAAAAGCTAACTTTGGCCTACCATGTTCAAGAATTATGGATATGGGGTTGCAAGATGTTGGGAAGTATAAACAGATTAATTAAGTCAGAAAATGGAAATGTATGAATTTCACTGTTTGCAAGCATTATGAGAACTAAACTTTAATAAGGATAGGAAAAAATTAGTTGTTCTGTATGTTCGATGTTTTCAGCTTTCGCTGAATAGGGGTCGATATTAGAACATTCGAAGTTTTGAAACTTCGATGCTCTAATATAGACCCTTAATATAATATATATGAAATACAATCATATAAGCATAGAAATATGAACTATAATAATTAAGATAGCTAATTGCTGCAAACTACTGACTAAAATAAATGAAATAGTTGACAAAATGAAAAAAAAATAGCAGAAACTAAAATACAAGCCAAAAGAGGTTAAGTCTACACTGTAAAGAAGAAACATAAGTATTATGGTGAGGACTGGTACAAAGTAAGATGCTCTCAAAGTATGACACTTAAGTCATTTTCTAAACTGACAGTGTACTTGAATACCTAACTACCTAACAAAAGATGGAAACAATTTTTAAAAGAGTATGTAATTACACAGAGAGCAATCTCATTCCTTATAATCAGTTAAGATCCCTTAAGAACTGAATCACTCTTTGCAGAGGATCTAAAATATAACATTTCCCTGAGCATAAGCCTTCTGATACTAAGATAGTAATATGTCAAGGATTGTGAATGAAATGTGTTTAAAAGCAGATTAGTCCATTGCTGTACAGGAAACTATATTGCCCTTATAACAGTATTACAAAATTTAGTACAGTATAAAAAAGGTAATATGAAAGGAGATTAAGATGGACTGAGTATAATCCCCATTCAGCATCCACCTCAATGTCTACAAAGGTTCCTTACAAAAAGAATATAGGGCATAAACACAGTGTCCTATGTGGATCGTTTTAAAGCCCTATCTCTATACTTGGTCTCCTACAGATTGTTGAGAGGCGATTTATGTCCCACTTTGATGAACCTTTTGGACATCCGCAAAACAAACAGCATCAGAACTATGAGATCTAAAGACCTAAATTCTGCTTGCAACATATATAGGATATGTTGGAGAGACAGATACGTATCTCAGAGAATTCCCATTCTCTGGAATAGGCACCCAATCCAAATAAAACAATGTCCCTCCCTAACCCTATTTAACCATAATTTGGACCACTGGATGGAAAATCAAAAATTTACCCCTGGTCTGGTGCCTACATCTCTGATGGAGAGAGGCAGTCAGTAAATTATGTCATAACTAACAATCACCCCCCTATATAAACATCTAAAACATATAACTCGTGGGGCACATTTGGGCTGCACAGCTAGGTTTATAAAGGCCCTTGCAGTCATTAGCCTAGTATACACATATGAACCTATTACTGAAGTAAATAATATGAATTTGCAAAAACTAAAGAAATACCTTTTGATAGAGATGCCTGGCATGCTAATATCCTTGAGATCACAAAGACTTGGGCACAACTAAATAACTGAACAATAACAACAAAGATGAAATGAGAAATTTAATTATTTAAGACCTGAAGGCAGTTCAGATTCGTTAGCAGCACGCATACCAATAAGGAAGTCCATATTCAGTTGTGGAATAAAATCTTATTTACCTCTTAAATTCCTTTCTTCAGATGAAAACTATCTATGGAATCTCAGGGAACATTTAGTCTGTTTAAAAAGATGCCAGCAAAACAGATGGCCATCAGGTACTAAGACAGTGATGGGCCAAGTCATTTTCTAAGATACTGACTAGTCCTTTAGATGAGACATAAATCAAGGTCCCATCTTCTTTAGTTAGTGGTATCTCAGGTGGATGTAAAAGATACCATGCCACATATCAAAAAGAGTAGGTGAAGTTTCCTGATGCCCTGGCAAAAGGTCCCCTAGGTCTGCACTGAGAAGAGGCCACTAGCCTAGTGAGACTAACCTGGTCGACAAAGGATAAAATAAATAAATAAATAATTAAGCACTTATGCACCCTCTGGCCAGATGTGGCACAGTAGAGCATCAGCACACCTCACCTCTTCACCCCCTCTATCCATTTTTTTTAAATACAGTTCTGTGCATATGTCAAGCTCTATAACATTGTTAATTCTTCTACAAATTACTTGTTTCTTAAGTCTCATACATTAATTTACATTGTTCTAAAGTACAAGACTGCATCTTCTCATTTTATTTACCTATTTAGTTAATGACACTGCATTACAATACTATGTTTTTCATCTCTATGTTTTCTGCAGCTCCCTGAGGCAGACTCTAAAAGTTGTCTGTTGTGATCAGTGCTCTAACCCAGTTAACAAATTCAGATAAATAAAGAATACAAGTCTAAAGCTTTTGACTCCCTGTCTAGTGAGACAGTAGCAAGATGATGGCATCTTTGAGCCCTAAGATGGGAGGAAGAGATAACACAGGAATCAAGTTATTTTGATAAATGGTATCCCAAAGAACAAGTTTCAAGGGCAAAATGGTCCAGTTTTTTTAACACTCAAGGTACCAGCTGAGCCTGTTTTGAAAGGGGAAAAAAAGACCACAGGACAATGCATGGAGAATCCTATGACTTGGGTAGCTTTGAAGGAAAAGTCATCCGGAGTGGTACTAGTGACAGGAAGAAATTGTATTTCTGTTATAGAAGTAGGGACATTGTTTTCAGATTTTTCTGCCTAAGATGACTCTGAATGGCTGACGTATGCTTCTTGGATCAGCAACCTCAAGAAATGATCCGTGCTCATCTCTTACAACCAAGACAAGCACTCAGGGGTGAGGAGAGGTGTCAAATGAAGTCACCACTAGTGACAGACTGGCCTTTGCTGGGCTTAGCTACTATATCTAGTCATACAACTAGATCTTGTGCCCCCTCACCATCTTAGTCATATCCCATTATGTGTCAAGAATCAAAGTTTCAAAATTGATGGTGCAGCTAAGAGTCAAGCAAGTGCTGAAGGGACTGCAGGAGCTTGTTCAACTCACCTCAGAGGTATGTCCTGGAGACTCAAGGGTCTGCTCCACTTAGGATGACTTGTTAATTAATATCTTTCTGGAATGCAGCAAATCGTTTTTTTTTTTTTTGCTAACATGTTACCCTAAAAACTAGACATAATCTCTCTCTTGTCTATTTAATTTTTTTTTTCCTTTTCCTAAACAATGACTACATTCCAAGTTCCTTGTAATATTGTAATACAATTAATAAAGAAAATATAATGAAAACTTTAAGAAAAGGGAGACTTGAGTTCAAACACCCATAAAGTCAGCCTGCTTCAGATGTTATTTTTTGTAACAATTTCCACTTATGAAATTAAATGATATATTTTAACAAAAGTATACAGAAAAAGTGCAGAATAATTGCATTTGCACTATGAACATAATTGTGTACCATAAATGAGAAGCGGTGCAGCAGAAAAGCAGCTAACAACCAAACTCAATAGCCATGTGCCCTTTCAAAGCCACATCCCAGCATTACTCTTTGTTTTATAATTGTGTTTCTACTGAAAGAGCGATGGAATCTTTACAGTTTACGTCATGGATCTGGCTCTTAAAGAGTAACAACTTTCTAAATCAAAAAATCAATCACCGTCAAAAAAGCATGTTTATTCACATCACCTTCACTTCCCTTATACCACCACTCACAATCCTATTTTACACCTTAGACACTATGCAAGTGCTAATTCACCACGTGCTGCCCTGGCCATGCTTTTTTCCCTATTTCAGGTAAACATATTTCATAATTTGGGTCACACAACTGAAAAAATCATTTTCTGTCCATCCTCCAAGCCCATGTAAAGCTTATTCACTACTAATCCTGAATAAATGGGCAATATATTCCTTGCTCTGAGCAGAAAAGAGATGGCCTTCTACTTCATTTCTGGCAATGCTGTAAATTACTTTGCTTGCCTTGACATATACTGCCTATATGCATGTGTATAACTATTTTAATTCTATGATTTTTTCACTGTACATCTGTTATTTTTTTTTAATTATGCATTCCTATACCTCATTATTCTAGCTGTTCCACTCTGTTAGCCCCCCCCCCCAGATGTCCTGTTTGCAATCCATAACTGAGTTCTGTATCATTGGTATGCCTTCATTCAATAAAGATTTTGTCCTCCAACAAAGGGGCTCATATTTTGTGGCTGGTTAAGAGTTTCTTAATGGTTCTCTTTATGACTGGCCAGGGCAGCCTCATCCATTTTCCTCTTTGCAGTTTAGATGCAAAATGTACTGTGGCGTTATAGGCATGCATCCTGCTTTTTTAACTACCATAACCATGCATGCACTTTTAGTGTTAGCTAGTATACCACTGAATACAAGCAATACCTGTATACCACTGAATCACTGCTGTAACTGCCCTTCCCCAGGGGAAGGACAGGTCTCTTTTGATGCATAATACTTTAATGCTGCAGCTTGCATTTTTGTCCAGTTTTAGGTTTTAATGTCACAAGCAGACATTTATCTACACCACTGGTGGATCAGATGAACCCTTCACAATTTTATATATATATATATATATATATATATATATATATATTTATATTATCTATGTCAACATGTCCCTGCTGAAAACTAGTACCCTGGTCTTGTTTTACAAACTCTTACTAGCCAACAGGAAATGGCATGAATGTCTTTTATGTTTGAACTGAATTAATCAACTAGTTAACGGTTCCATGCCTCACCCATCAATATTCCCCAGGTATAACCTATCCCCATGCTGTCTTAAACCTCTGTATCAGATTATTTTCACAAGCCATTCTGGTAGGATTTTGCATTTATCAAATATTGTTAGAAATGCCTCAGCCCTACTAAATGTAATTGTCTACCCTTAATCTGCTAGTTATAACATATAATTCCTTCTCTTTTCATTCTCTGTAAAACAGTCTCTTCCACCTTTCTATCAGCCCACATGTCCTAATGATTTCCTTCTATTCCATCTTTTCTTCACACTATGCAGTCCTAATTTGTCTAGTCTTACCTCTTTTTTTCACTTTTTTCCTCTGTTTTCCATATCACTCCTCAATCATTCTGTTGAATCTCATCTCTGCCGCATATAGTACTTTGATATCTTCTAAAGGTTTAGTTCCCCACAATGAAATTCAGCATATACCTGTACAGTGTGTTTATGCATCATAAAACTGTCTGTTTTCCCTATGATCATTTACAATATTCTGAATGATTCAAAATAGGATAATAGTCACCATAACTTTCCTCTTCGGCAATGGTGAGGCAATTACTCTTTTTAAGTCACTGTTTCTCAAGTCAGTGGGCCCTGACCCAAAAATGACTGACAGGAGTTTTACACAATGATCATGAATAATAATAATAATAATAATAATAATAATAATAATAACAACAACAACAACAATACAGTACTTCTACTGGCAGTTTGGGGGGGGGTCTTTTTGAATGTAGGAATGATTCTACTCTTTGTGACAAAAGCACTGCATGGAAGGATTAGCCATATAAAATCAAAACAGCAGTTGCTCCATAAAGCAATACATTTCTGCACTGAGAATCAGGAAGCATTTAGAGACACATCAGACACATCAATGAAATCCACATAACCTGTGTGTAGTACAAAACAGGATAGATGGTGTTAGAAGCTCTGGGGAGGGCAAGCTTCTGGTCTGCACATTCTTAGTGAGTAACCCTACAATTTACTAGGAACTTATGCCTGAATATGGTTGCAAAAATGTAAGCATTTCTTGCTACAAAGGCTATCTTTAACAGATCTAGCCCAATCATTGTTGGCTTCTTGAAATGACTGACAATTCTAAAACCCTGCCCAAAAAAGGAATGGACCAAAGAAAAAAATGCACTGGATTATTATCCCACAGTTCAATGTTCATACACCTTGGAAAAAAAGAAACTGCTTCACAGCTTAACAATTTTAGTCTGTAACATGAATTTATATATGTGACCTTTATTTGGTTAACATAGTACATGTTACTCCATGATTACAATCCAAATTCAGAAAAGAGCAACTTTGTTAAGCATCTTTCTAACATTAACAAAGGTGCTTAACAAGATTTATTAAGTACTTTTAAGCACTCTTAAACTCTACTCTAACACTAAAGCCTAAACAGTGGACACTTCAAACAGCTTTAGAAACTGAAAAATGTTTAGCTGTATACATTTTTCCCCACACTGGCATTTTTCAAGCACCTATTTTTAGCCAATAAGAATGAATGCATGTACTCTTGCTAGGCATAAGTAGGTATTTAAAGCACTGTCGCGTGGGTTTCCTCCCGGTGCTCCGGTTTCCTCCCATACCCCAAAGACATGCTGTAAGTGGATTGGACACTCTAAATTGGTCCTAGGTGTGTGCATTCTGTGGAAGGTTGGGCGCCGGGCTGGCAACTCAACACCGTAAAAAAGTCCACTGCCAATCATGAGCGGACAAGTGATCTGCTGTGGCAACCCCTAACCGGGAAAAAGCCGAAAGAAGAAGATCTAACATTAACACCTGATGAAGGGTTGTGCTAGCCCAAAGGCTTTCGTAATTGCAAAACCTATGTTTGTCCAACAGAGGATTTCTTAGTTTACTTACAGTGAAATTTAAAATTACAGTTCACTTCCCAAAATAAATTTAAAATATTCATACGTTTGCATACTGCAGTTTTAAGCAACTTATAATTCAAAAATCAGACATTAAAAAAGTCACTATTCTGTTTTAAGACAAACCCTGGGATTCAATAAACTGTGTGCAGGCTTTGCGTGAAGCCTACACAGAGTTTACGTGTTTACGAGGTGAGCAGCAGTGCTATTTACATATTCATGCAGCACACCGCATTTAAATGTAAACAAGTGCAGTTTTGTGGCTGGCAACAATGTATAAACCAACACGGATAGCAACCCTGTGTACCGCACAGCAAACTAAGTTAGCAGGATTGTGCTGAATGCTACAGTGATTACCAGGGTTTAACGTATAGTAATGTATAAGGTCCAAACACAGTACAGCACAAAGCAGTGCAGAGTATTGTGAAATCCCATTCAGGCATTCTGTACAAAAGTTGTGTAAATGATCTGTAAGGGTACATGGACTGCCATTTAAAATAAACAGTCAAGGGAAGTATGTGCATTGAATAGGGGCAAAAGATAAATTGTGGGAATGAACACAGGGAAAGAGGACAGGTGAAACATCCTAATGTACACAAGATGACGGCATGTCAATGGAAGACAGTTATAGTGGGTAAACTAATCACATATAGACATGATACAGTATGGACTGCACATTGGAAATGCATACTACGTGACTGTCACACAAGGTGACATAACAATGGAGAAGATGTCTTTGTGAGATAAGCATCCTCACATGAACAATGCAGAGGACATCTATCGGGGAAGTTGTATCAATGGGTGCATATTTTGAAGCTGTGCAAACTGATTTGCCTCAATATGAATGAGTACAGGCTCATGGACAACAGCACTGTAATCAAACTCCATCAGAACACTGAGTATAATGCTCCATTCTGCATGTACCTCATCAGACACCTACAGCAGCTGGAGAGACTACAGGGGTTTTCATGCCATGATGTATGTGGATACACCGAAGGCCCTTTCACTGTAATCTGTATCGTATAGGATAAGGTGACTTGTGCCTGGCCTCCAGGCCATTCTTCGACCCTGCCCTGGTAAGAATACTGCACATTCACAAATCAGCTATAGAGGATGACATCAGTACAGTCTGGTAAGGGGAAAATGATAATAGCAATGTCCTCACAGCCCAGATGACTGCAGTGAGAACAAAAACCCTACCTATCTAAGTGTACCAACTAAAGAACTCTGCATTTCTGCCAAGATTAACAGATCAATTCTGACTTGGACAGTGTCACACAACATTTTATAGTAGATGACATCAGCACAGTGTGGTGAGGGGAAAATGCTAATAGCAGTGTCCCACATGCTGGTGTAAAATACACGGACACACACACACACACACACACACACACACACACACACACACACACACACACACACACACACACACACACTTGACTGCAGTAAGAACAGAACCCCCACCTAAGTACACCAACTAGAGACGTCTGTATTTTTCAGTTGACGGCAGTGAGAACAGAACCCCTTACTTATCTAAGTACAGGAACTGGAGCACTCTGTATTTAAGGCAAGTGCCACGGCTCAGGTCGGACTTGTAGAGTGTCAGACAACACTTTATAGCAGATGACAGCAGCACAGTCTGGTGAGGGGAAAATGCTAACAGCAGTATCCCACTTGCTGGTGTAAAATGCATTCTGTACTGTCAAGCAAGGGTGCAAATACACACACACACACACACACACACACACACACACACACACTAGCTGACTGCAGTGAAAACAGAACCCCTACCTAAGTACACAGACTAGAGAACCCCTACCTATCTATGTACACACACACTAGAAAACACAGTACTTTAAGCAAGCTCCATGGCACAAGTCTGACTCTTACAAGGCAGCAGGATAACTTATGGTGGCTGATATCAGTACTTGATTTTAAAGAAAAGATGTTGGGAGGCCTGAACAAAACGGATGTGTAGGCATGTGCAACTGTCAAGACAATTCACGTTCTGCATGTTACCAGACTGATGATTGTGCTATGAGTAGTTTTTGGTGGTTGTGTTCCAATGTGTAGGTATAGTTTAAGAGACAGCTTCACAAACTATATGCAAACAGGTGTCCACATTACTACAAGTATTTGAAAATCTGAATGTGTATTGTCATTCTAAAGATGTGCATGGTATATCACAGAACACTTCTTATTAATTTATGTAGTGCATTTGATATATTTGTGAACAAGTATTGACAGACCAAGGTTGCAGTGCATGGGGAGAGTTAACACATGGCTACATTGCAAATATCTGACACATTCTTAGATAGGGCCTTCATGCTATGTTTCCACATGTAATTTCATGCCATGAAGACTAAATGTATAATAAACAGAATTATACATACTAATGTTTACTTTGCATAGCGCAGTGGCAAGCAGCGGGTTTCAGCGATGGCTGGCAACATGTTTGTACATGCTGGATAGACAGTTCTACTAGTGTCCCTGTTTGTGTGTAGTTAAGCAGTGCACTAATGTGAGGGTCATTGCTAAAATTCTGAGAGTTAATATTAAGCATATGAAACACTCCTGCTGCTTAGCTGACTCTGTGGCAGCAAGTGCAAATGCGCTTACATATTTCTTATTGAGCCCAGATGATACTGGGTTTGAATCCAGGTGTATGTAATACTTTTAAATAAGTAATGATAATGCAATGAAATTATTGTTACACTACATTCACCTTGTGTTACTATGTTTTACTTTAGCACAGTGTAATTAAGCGGCATTACTCAGAGGTAAACTGCACTTTAGAAGAGCCATTTATCACTTGGCATTGGTGCACCTTCCCCTTTAATGCCAGACATGTTTGATAACAAACGTAGAGCAATGGCAACTAATGATTTCCCCCCAAAACGTATTATCATGTTTACTGGTAGTGCACAAACCCAAGAAAAGATGTCAACCGCATCTGCATGATGTTAAGTGGAGAGCAGCAGTGTCAAGCATGAAGGAAAGCAATTTTAGAAACTGGAAGGTTAATCTGAGACTTGACATTAGTTTGAGGACTGTTTGCTACTGTAGGTTGGAAATAATTTTTTAAAATTGGAAGACAACTGTTAGGTGAGTTAACTTTGCAGACATGCACAGGGGGCATATATTTCATGACCTGACACAATTTGTTTGGCTTTATACACTGATAAAATTGATTTTTAAAGTGTGGGATTCAAATGTATGCATAAGGGACAAAATATTTTTCCATCTTTGCCACAGAAGAAGTGCTGCTCAGAAATTGTCATGAATTATTCATAAATACAGCTGACAGTTTGAGATGTTACCTATGTGTGTGTGACCTGACAAGGTTCTTGTACATAGGTTAATTTATGTATGTGTCTTATTTAAGTGTGAAGGCCATCCAAGTCTGCATAGCAAAATTATACTTACAAAAATATATTTGACAGTATACCCTCAGTCATCCATCTGAAAATACAATAAGGGTGCCGTATCCCTCATACATATAATTCACATAAGCTCCAGTTTCCAAAGTGTTATACGTGTTTCTTAATATAATATGAAATGAAACAACAGTAAAAATGTCTGGAAAGTCCTGTATTAGAATCCAAGACCATGTGTATGGCAGCCCTACACTTAAACATATTGCACAAGAATGTTGAACTAACACTTGTATATTTTTCCATTCATTGCTATAAACTGGACTGTCACAACAGTAAAAATATGTTGCAGTTCCTGTACTTCAACCTAAGATCATCTGTAATACAGCCCTACACTTACTCCTACTGCCACAGGAATAGTTAAATAATAGCTGCATAATTCCCTATTCATTCTTAAGTTTTGTGTGTTAACTGCCATTCAATGTCGCTTAGCATGTTTGCATGGTGCCCAACAGAATTAATAGACTGTATCATTTTTAAATTATTGACTGTCTGCATCCTGTCTTCAGGTGTTCGACGGCTGCAAGCATTGGGGAACCTTGCTAACTGCCGCGCAACACTGCTTAGCAGCATTGCAAGATGGAAAGCTAAAATGGCAACAATGTATTCTTTTTGACCTTTACACTGTCTACTCCCTGTCTGCAGGTATTCTGTCTGTTTCCTGTGTGGTCCACTGCTTAGCGCCATGCAAATGAGTTAAGCACTGCTAAACCTGACATTCATTGTGTTTCTCCGTTTCCCTTGTTTGTGCTAAGCCACTCACTGTGCAAACACTAGAATTAAAAAAAATAATAAAGGGAATATTAGTTGACATGAAGAAAAGCAATCTATGAAATAAACAATACAAAATGTTTGTTGGTATACACGAAATGTTTTTACACAGGTCTGGATTTGAACTCTCACTCCAATGAACCTTTAGAACACAGTAAGGGTGTCTTATCTCTATCTGCCACACAAACAGCTTTGCAGCAGGGAACTGAAATCATTCTGCATACAACCAACTGCAACATCATCCACAGTACTAGCAAAACATATGACAGTTGTTTGTACATGTATTAATTACAAATGTAGTGCACTGAGTGATCACACAACCATTTCTGACTAATGCTTGCAAAAATGCAGCTCTGTGTTATCTCTCTCTGTTTGTTCCTCATTTTTGCCTTATCTGAGCAGTAATCTGAGACATGATGTCTGTAAGGCATTCTGCATCACTGCCCTTAAAATGTGTGAGGATATTAAATGGCAATAATATACAGTTGTCAACAAATGAAGGGGAGGTTGGATGTTACTAAACAGAAACTGTGAAAATGTGTACTGCTTACTTACATATAAAACCCTTATACAATTACTTCTACACTTTGTAAGTCTAACCTGGTTGACACACCCACTGGAGGTAGGGCCATCTGAATTGTTATTATATTTTTCTTCTCTCTCCCAGTAATCTTTCACAGTTGCAATACATTAGCAACAAACATTGAGGGAGTGCCTGCACTATGTTTACATCAGATTCACGGAGCCAAATAATCGGATTCAGCAATTCTAATGAGTTCACACCTCATTTGCATATTCACTGTGCTCACAGCCCTGAATCTACATCATAAAAAGGGAACCGTGTAGCTAGCGAACCTGGAGGTGAGGAGACTTGTTTATTTGGATACACAGAAGAGGCTATTACTTTGAGATATATCTTCACAGAAGACTTGAGAAAGTATGCTTGCATTTTTCAGCAATATACTGCAGATGCTGAAATGTCATTAAAACAATCTGTTAATATATATTTGCATTAGCAAATGCTACTTTTATCCACATGCATTTCTAAGAAGTGTACTGTTGACATGGGCATGTTTGTCAGGGTATTTCACTTCCTCAAATGCACAGCCTTATTCATTGTCATCACAACTGCTAATGTTACAACTGTTTTTCTGTGTACAGTCTTCTATTATTATTCCTGTGAAATGGTAAATGTCCTATATTCTCAATGACACAGGGGTGTTAGCCTTCTAGGATGGACCATACACACCTCTATGGGAGTGTTAGCCAGAGGTATACATGATTGGCAATAGCTTGAAATGGAATCGTTTGTGTTAAATCTGTAGACATGTTTCAGGGACAGCTCATTTGATAACACTTTTAGCATTTCACTTTTTGGTTAGCAAAATATGTCATTTGCCTGTTCTTTTGGGGGTGGGGCAGCAAAGTTGCATTTCTGTTTTGGAACAAACAAGGATATGTTGCTACTGTTCCTCTCCTCATTTTGCATCCAACCTTGCTTTGTGTGTAAATGTAATACAACCACACACTTCCTTTCTTATATTTAAATATCTTGCCTAATTTATGTTTCTCCAGTGGGTAATAGTGAAACGCTACCCTTTATGTGCTATCTGAAAACAGGACTTTTAGTTATGTGATACCTATGTGTATTATTCTTCTGTTGAGTTTTAGGTCACTTAGGACACTGGCACCCAGGCATCCCAATCCCCAAAAACCACCCTTTGGTGACCCTAAGAATCAGGTCATTGAGGAAGCTTTTAGGTGACATGGTGCCATTCTGCATGAGAGGGGACATAGAGAAATGTCAGGGAGAATGTAGATTTGGCAGCAGACAGCTGCTGATGTGAATGCAGTAGGTGGCCACAGCAGGACATATGACAGGGTGCACCACAGGCCCACTGACATGATTTCATCTGCATGGAGGACAGCAGCTGCAGTGGCCCATGATCGGATGTTAAAGAGGGGGCTGCTACAGAGCCACCACTATCAGCAAATGAAGAGCTCCTGTCCATTGTCAGGGATCCAGACAGCTCCCAGGAAAGTGCAGAACAGCATGTCCTTGACATTGGTGTTAGTGTTTCAGGGAGAAAGTACAGTTGTGTAAAACCTTACAATAATGGTAGATGTCCTTCTCTTCATTGTTGCAGTATTCATTACATTAGGAATCCTCTTCTAAGGGCAGCATGATGTCCGGCCAGTATACCAAAGCCTTTAGGTTGTTTAAGGCATGCCGAACATCACATGTATGCTCCTCATGTAGAGTAGAGCATAAAGTTAACATCTGGACATATGATCTTCAAAACTGAGAGCCCCAGTAGGAACACCAGTCCAAGGAAAAGAGAGGTAATCAGTACATCCAGAAGAGAAATGGACCATGGGGAGGATGGAGGGAGTGAATACTGCAACAATGAAAAGAAGGATATCTACCATTATGGTAAGATTTTACACCACAGTACTATGTCCTTTCATATCACTGTTGCAGTATTCATTACATTAGGAAAAATGCCAAAGCTCAAGAAGAAACTTGGGAGGAGGAAGGACTAGTAGTCCCCTCTAGAAAGCCATGAAGGATGGCCCTAGCTATCTACAGAGATTCCATCCAACCTTTATTTTATTTATTTTATTTAAATTTGTTGACCGGGAGTGTCCGACTGGACGTGGGTCCATTTTCAGCGGAGGCCCGGGGAGAAAAGCTACACAGTAAAATAAACAGACAGTAGTTACATTGGATTACATAGCGATTAACAATTTAACATAGAAATTACTTACAACATATTTACAGATGAAGAACATAGTACATCAGTAGACAACTAGAATCTTTATCTGTGAAGTACATAACAGGCATTAACAAATGTAACAATGAGAAGTTCCTGCTGTATAATAAGTACTAGGCTTATGAGCATCTGAGCTTGCTATAATCAAGGTAGTTAGTGGAGTGGAAAGAAAGGTAGTAGTTGGATGGGGTGGATGATATTAGAGTGGGAGTTGCAAGGGCATAGCCAGCATGTTTTTAGGTGCGCTTTTAATAAAGTTTTGAAGTTGGTGCATGATGGTACAGAGGTAATTGTGGGTGGGAGTGAGTTCCATAATTTGGCTATGGTGCAAGAGAATAGTGCTTCACCAGCAGAGTTATTGGCTTTAGTGATCTGCAAGTGATTTTTGTTGCTGGATCTTAGTGGTCTGGTGGTGTGATAGGGTTGGAGTAGATTCTGGAGGGATGGGACATTTAGTGAATGGTTTACTAGTTTGTGGGCGAGTGAGAGTTGATACCAATGAAGGAGGTGAGGGAGTTCAAGCCAGCCCAGTTCAGCAAGTGTTTAGTGCTGGTAAATGTAACCTTTAGTGCTTGGTAAATGTAAGTGCAGAAGTCCAGGTAGCTGCCTCTAGAATAGAGTTACTATCAAATCCCTTGAAAAAAGCACCACAAGAAGCCACAGCTGTAGTAGAATGAGCCTTAACAGGAAAAGGAAGGCTCTTTCCATGAAAAGAATACAAAAGGAAATAGCTTTAGAGATCCAAGAAGAAACAGTTTGCTTAGATACAGCTAAACCTAGGATGAAAAGAAACAAACAGCTGCTCAGATTTCCTAATAGTCTTAGTCTTATCCAAATAAATTCTGAGTTGCCCATGCACATCCAATGTCTGCAGTACCCTCTGACTGGCAGACTGTGGAGAGGGGGAAAAGTGGGCAAATTAATATACTGGTTAAGAGACAACTCATTAACCACCTTGGGCATAAAAAAAGGATTAGTACGCAAGGGCACCCTGTCCTTATGAAATACGAAAAAAGAGGACAAGCTATAAGGGCTTCAAGCTCAAACACCCATCTTGCAGAAGTAAGAGCCAACAAAAGTACAGTCTTCCAAAAGCAATGCTGCAAGGAAGCTGAAACAGCAGGCTCAAACGAAGCCTCAGCCAATTTTTCCAAAACAAAATTAAGATCCCAGGGAGGAAGAATAGGCTTCCAGGGAGAGCTAATAAGAAGGATGCATTTAAGAAATTTAGTCTCAAATCTAGAAACCAAAGGAGGAGAAAAAGGCAGAAAAGCAGATATAACTGATAAGTAGGCCTTAACAGAAGAATAGGCCAACCCAACATTGAGCAATTCACACAAACAGGAGAGAACCAAAGGAATATCCACAGACAGTGGATCCAGGTTACAAGACACCAAATAGAAAACCTCTTCCATTTGGATAAGTAGGGTTTCCTAGTATTGGCTTTCCTGGCCTCCTGCAGGACCCTAAGTACGTCTTCAGAAAAAGGTGTCTATGTGGAATGAAAATCCTATCACCCACAGTGTCAGATGAAGAGCACACAGGTGGGGATGGATGAGAGATCCCTTATTTTGTGTGAGTAGGTCCACCCTGTTAGGTAACTTGCGATGACTGTCCTTGGCTAAATGCAGAAGAAGAAGGAACCAATGCTGTATCTGCCAAAATGGAGTCACCAGCAAGATTTTGGGAAAATCCTGTTGAATTTTGAACAGGACTTTTGGAATGAGAGGAAAGGGAGGGAACATATAAAGAAACATCCCCTTCCAAAAAAGACAGAGCATCTACCTTCCAAACCAGAGGATCCGGGACTCTGGCACAAAAGAAAGGAAGTTGTCTGTTCAGAAGACAGGCATATACATCTATTAGAGGAGTACCCTACTAGTGGACAACGTCCAGAAACACATCCCTGTGAAGCATCCATTTGTGGGATTGAGTTAAGGGCCTGCTCAGAATGTCTGCCACAATGCTTTGACCTGAAGGAATGTAAACTGCCTGAAGAGTCACTCGATAGCAAACAGCAAAATCCCACACTACGAGAGACAACTGGCAAAGATAAGATCTTGCTCCCCAGTTTGTTTACATACCACATCACTGTGGCACTGTCTGTAAATGTCTTGAGAGGTCATGGGGAGAAAAAAAAAGATGAAAAGCCTGAAGCACCTGCAGAACAGCAGTCATCTCTTTGACACTGATGTGCTCTTTCTGTTGAAGAGGTGACCACACTCCTTGGACCTTTAGGGTGCCAAAAGCTGCTCCCTATCCCATGTCTGAAGTGTCTATGAACAGCTCCTCAAAGGGAAGAGAGGGATGAAAAGGGAGGCAAGGGTTTCAAGACAACTGCTGAATCCAGCAATGAAGTTCCTTCTTTAGACAAGGAAGAAGAGGAACTACAAAGTCCAGTGGATGTGCATGTTGAAGACAAACTAACTTCAGAAACCGCTGAAACTTTCTTGTGTGGAGTTTGGCCAGAAGGAGCATTGGGATGGTGGATGGCTTTAACCCCACAGCTCTCAGAAACTCCCTGGCTGTGATAGAGGTCAGAGGAAGTAGAGTTTGAAAGAAGGAAATGAGGGTGAAGACCTTGGGAGGAGGCACAGATGCCAGCATGGGCACTATCTGAATCTTGCACCTTGGAAAAACATGGTCCTGGGAAGGAGTCAGAAAAGACTTTTTGAAGTTTACTGTGAACCCCAGGCTTTGCAGAAAGGAAATGGCAAAATGAAGGTTTTGTAAGAGCATCTCTGGAGAGGATGCCGGAAAGAGGTTGTCCAAGTAAGGAAATACGTGGATCCCAGGAATCCTACGAAAAACAATCATAGGAGTTAGGCATTTTGGTGAATACCCTTGGGGCAGTAGGGCGACCAAAGGGAAAATCAGAAAACTGAAAATGTCAGAAGGCAACAGAGAAACATAAAAACTTCCTCAAAAGGGGATGAATAGGGATATAGAGGTAAGCATCTTTGAGACCCGCAGAAACCATAAAAGCCTGAGGAAGCAGCAAAGGGAACAAAGTCTGAATGGATACCTTTTGAAAGGAGAGAATCTTCAGAAAAGTATTCAGACGAAAAAGATCCAGAATGGGTCTCCAAGCACTCGCTTTCCTGAGGACCAAAAACATTCTGAAATAAAACTCTTTCCCCTTTTGAGCAGCTGGACCGTCTTGAATAGTTCCTGGAGTCAAAAGATCCTAAAGCACCTCTGGAAAAAAGCTTAACTGTTTCTGCAGTGGCTGAGGAATGCCCCTGAAGGGGGAAAGAGATTTCCAAATCATAAAATACCCTTGGCAAACTATGGAAAGAACCCAAGAATCTTGGGTTATGCTTAAACAGGGAGAGACACAGAAAGATGAAGAGAAAGAGCAAAGTGGCTGGGAACAATCGGGTAGTCAGACAGCACCTGGTTTATCAGGACAGGAAGGCTTCTGAGCAGGAGGGGTCTATGTAGACTTAGCTGGGGGAACCCTTCTAACCCCATTCTTGCCTTTAGAAGGAGAATGAGACTGCTTTCTAGCAAAAGCTGGTTTAGTAGGGTAGTTTATCTGAAACCCAAGCACTGATAAAACAAAAATATGTTTCAGATCCGGTAATTCCTTGCCTTTCTCCTGCAGGGACTTGAATAAATCAGCTGCAGCAGCACCAAACAAACACTTATCCATAGGAGCATCCATCAACTTAGCATTAATATCATTAGGCAGAGGTTGAAGCCAAAGACAAGAATATTTCCTCAACACAGAGCCAGAAGCAGTATATTCTGTGTCATAACTACATTTAATGGAATGGTGAGCTACCTAGGAAGAAGCTCCTAACAGAGACAAGGCAGAAGCCTTACCCGCATAATCTGGAAGGTCAGAAATAACCTGAGAAGCCTGGGAAAGGACAGCCAAAACATATCTGGTCATATGAGTCTGATAATTAACAGCCCAAAAGGCAAGGGTGGCTGAAGTGTAAACCTTTTTACCCAGCCTTTCCATAGTTCTGCTGTCCTTATCAGAAGGAAGACGCTTAGTTTAAGGCAATAATTTAGAAGACTTATTGAATGCCACAGAGACCACAGAAGGGTCAGCAGATGGACACTTGTAAAGGAACTGGCAGTCATCAGACACTTTGTAAACTGATCTGGTTTCTTAGCAGCAGGAGCTGATAGTCTGGAGTCTGAGCAGCAGCCAAAACAGGAGGAACAGCAGAGGGGCTGGGCGAATCCATTTGAAGGAGCTCATAATACCTCCAATGCACTTCAGACGCTTGGGAACAATCCCATTTAAAGAGCTCCATCATCCTGGTTATGGTATCGCCAAAAGAAATCTCCTCAAAAGGGAATTTTGGACTTGCAGTCTCCTCTTCCTTACAGCCATACTCCAGAGGGGAAGGAATATGTGTAGAATAGGCCAAGGATTCTTCATCTTCATCAGAGGAATCCTGATCCCTAGATCACTTGAGAGGGGAAGATGATCAAGGAGGAGGTGAGACAGAAACCCCCTGAGGAGGCTTCAAGGTCACAAGAGCATTGAACAACCCATGTAAAATTCTGCCATTCACTTTGAGGGTCCTTGGGAGTAGAGGAAATATGTTTTGTCTTCTGCCTCTTTTTTAAAGGGATGTCCTCCTTATGAAACAAAGAAGGCTCCAACGCTGGCCTACACTCAATGATCATAGCCAGGACTTCCTCTCTAACCAGTATCTGACGAACCCCCATAGGCCCTTCTGTGATAATCAGCCACGGTTCCCCCCCGAGCATCCAAAGCAGATGTCTGCAAGGCCTCCAAGGACGTGCGAGAAGCTGGATTCATGCCTGCCACCAAACCAGTCATGGCAGAGGAATCCAGCCCAGGAACTGGACAATCCTCCAAGCTTTCACCAGCCTCAAGAGACATCTGGTGGAGGAGGCACAGCCAAAGAATCTGACCTGAATTTTTGGCCTTCTTCGAAAATGGCTGACCCCCAGACCAGGAAGTACCCTCCATATTGTCTTTCACTAAGAGCTTTAGACTCTGGTTCTCAAGATAAATGGCGAAAGAGGAAAGATGACTATGTGAGGTCTTTGTAACAAAAGCCTGACAAATTGAACAGTATGTATGGTTGTGAGAAGCTCCTAAACAGAACAAGCACTGCTTGTGATGATCTTTATGGGGAATCTGTCTCCCACACAGGCATTTACCCTTTCTGGATGACAGGAAATCCCATAACAATGCAAATGCTAAAATCAAAAAGGATAAGTCAAAAAACTCCAATGGAGCCCTTATCTGAATGGCTAGGTAACCAGCAATGACTCCGGCAATCAGACCAATGATTAAAAGGTGGTGTTTGGACAGGCGGCAAAGAAGTTCTCAGGATGGTATTCCAGATGGCATCTTTATGCCCTATGCTACTTGAGGAGCATACGTGTGACATATGGCATACATGAAAGTAGCCTAAAGGCTTTGGTATACTGGCTGGACTTTGGACAACCCTTGGCAGGGGATCCCTAATGTAATGAATACTGCAAAAGTGATATGAAAGGACATCAATTATGTCCCAGGAGGAGCTTCCAGGTAGGCCTGTGTATCTCAACTGTTAACTCCTCTTGTATAGTAAAATATTGACAGCAATACATAAGTTCTGTTTAACAGTAAATTTGTGTGTAAGGGAGTTGTAGACTGCTACATTTAACAACACATTTTGACTGATTACACATGGGCTTAGGTTGGACTTGTCATCCAAGTTTTTGTTAAAAGAATCATTAATGGACATATAAAAGGCAAACAATTTTAACTCCCTGTGTTACTGTTAATTGTGATGATGTTATCCTTACCTTTTAACCTCTTCCAGGACCATCTTCCATGGGAAGCATAGTATCAACTGCACATGGCAAGTCAAATATCTTTTTTGTCAGTGGTGATGATTATTTCAAAGAAATATATATTTTATCACTATGTGTGATGTGAGTGTCAGGACTGTTGTGTGTATGGCTGTACTGCCTGTATTAGCGGCACAACTGTTAGGTTGTTAGCATACATTTGATTATAGTAGTATAGCTATTAATTTCTTTCCTGTGTTTGTTGCTTATTATCACAGGTGATCCTTACATTGGAAGTGTAGGATTCTTAACACCTAAGTCAGAGTATCAAAAGATTCTGATGACGGTGGCTAAACAGCGACACAGTCGGGGGGGGGGGGGTGCAGAGGTTGAATCTGACACTGAGGTTGGCATTCAGCCATTCCTTGTAATTCCATCAGACACAGCTAGTAGTCTACACCAACCCATTACAGTGATCCCTCAGGTATTGGACAGGTGGAGGGTAAGACACTCGAACAGAGAAGTGTGATTACTGCGGCTTCAGTGCCTGTTAACTCTGGCTGTAGCCAAAGTGTGGGCAAGCTGCCACGCAGGAGGGTTGTTAGGGGTGCTCAGAGGAGGCCTGCTATCCATCTTCCAACTGATCAAAGTATGTCTTCCTGTGCCACTCGACATATGTTTAGGGCCATCATGGAGGCACAGGCACGTTCCTATAGGTCCTCCAGAGAAATGCTTAGGGCTGTAGATGTGGCACAGGCTGACATGCGTGACTGCCTCCACTGTGTTACCGATTCAATAGATCTGATGAATGACACATTGGAACAGGTGGTGTCTGTGATGGAATGTCTGCTGGGAGGAGAATGACATCTGCTGTTAGCTGGCGTAGCTGTGCTCGATCACGGTCCCATAGTAGCACTACTTCTACTGCTCCATCAGTGGTTGAGGTGTCCACACTCAAACATGGCAGGCCATGGGTTCATGGGCCTGGGCATCCTCGTGAGGAGAGTTCATCCAGCATACATCAGTCACATTCAGGTAGCAGCAATGCATCTAACCATGGGCATGGATGGGATGTGCCAGCTCAACTCCTGTTAGAGCCAGTTCTTGTGGCTGGGTATAACATCGATGAACTGCCACTTGTGCATCTCACATCTGTCCAACATACCAAGACATAAAGCTAGCACACAGTTTGGCTGTGTTCATGCAGACACACACACCCCAAGTTCACCTGGAGGACCCATGCAGACACACAAATTAGAAGTTATGTACCTACCATAACGTTCCATGTTAGTTGTCTTCTCTCGCCTTCTTTCTTGCTGGATGGGTTCGGAGCCGATCCTCGGCTCCGACTCGGCACTTGCTTTAGCTCGAGAACTCCTTTTACCAGCTCGAGGCAACCCTATATCCCATGATGCAAGGCGGAACTACCTCAGATCTCGTTTGGCAGCTAACTTACCCTGCTAAAGGTTATCCTAACCAAATTAGGAACAAAGTTTCCTAAAAGAAGTCCTCATAACAAAGATCCAGAGGAAACAAACTATTAGGAACTCTTCAAGATCTGTCCAGGCCAGGGGGAAGGAGGGAGGGACGCAAGAAAGAAGGCGAGAGAAGACAACTAACATGGAACGTTATGGTAGGTACATAACTTCTAAATGTTAAGTTGTCAATCTCGCCTTCATTCTTGCTGGATGGGACCGCGTCCCTAGCACCTGTATCCCGGGTGGCTCAACGGAACAGACTCTTGAGAACTGTGGAACCAAAACTGGCCCTACCTCTGGAGGCCAAATCCAATTTGTAATGAGAAACAAAGGTATGAGGAGTGGCCCAAGTAGCTGCTGCACAAATGGTATCAATGGGAAGTCTATCCTGAAAGGCTGCAGAAGTGGATAGACTCCTGGTGGAGTGTGCTTTTGGCTTAGAAGATAGTTGTTTGCCTCTGAGAGAGTACACATAGGAAATGGTGGAAGTCAACCATCTGGATAAGGTCACTTTAGAAACTGGAAGACCTAACCTGTTTTCTGCATAAGAGACAAACAATTGGTCCGATTTCCTAATTTGTTTAGTCCTATGCAAGTAGTACCTGAGCTGACGATGGACATCCAAAAAATGCAATTTCTGTTCAGCTCTGTCAGAATAGTTAGGGAAAAAACTGGTAGATCTATAGATTGGTTAATATTGGTTTGAGATACAACCTTGGGGAGAAAGGAAGGGTTAGTTCTTAACGATACCCTGTCCTTATGAAAAACCAAATAAGGTGAACGAATACAGAGAGCTTGAATCTCGTAAACCCTTCTTGCAGAAGTGACAGCCAGTAAAAATATAGTTTTCCACGTCAATAACTTCAAAGAACATGAAGCAGACGGTTCAAGGGAGGTAGTATCAAGGATGCCAACATTAAGTTTAGATCCCATTGCGGAGGAGGATGCTTGATAGGTGGCTTTAGGAGAAAAACTCCTCTCAAAAAGGCCTTGCATAATCTATGAGACATGATGTTATTGTCATGCAAGCCAACATGATACTTGGAAATAGCAGCCAGTTGTACTTTGACTGTAGATGACGAGGATCCCGAATGAAAAACCTCCGCTAGGAAATCTAAAACAGAATGTACGGGAGCAGTAAAAGGATCAATATTTCTGGAGTTTGCCCAAATCGAAAACCGTCGCCACTTGCTAGCATAAATAGTCCTAGTGGACGACTTCAAAGAAGACACTATAATGTCTCTGACTGGGTCAGAAATCATTGGTAGCCTGGCTAAGGAAGGAAGTGGAGCAACCAAGCAGTGAGGTTGAGAGAATGAATGGCCCGGTGCTGCTGACCCAACTGGTGGATCAAGAGATCCGGAACTGGGTCCAGATGCCAGGGCTGCACCAGAAGGTGACGATGCAGAGACAGAAACCAAATTTGTCGAGGCCAATATGGAGCAATGAGGATCAATTTGGCTCTCAAACGGTGGCTTTCTGAATGACTTGTGGAATCAATGGAAAGGAGGAAAAGCATAAAGAAGTCCCGAGGCCAATCCTGGGTTAGAGAGTCTCTCAGGGTTGGCCTGGAAGGGGAAATAGAGTGAAATAGTCTGGGCACTTGTTGTTTTGAGGGGTAGCGAAAAGATCGCAACAAGGAGTGCCCCACTTCAGAAAAATCTGATCCACTACAGATTGATTGAGAGACCACTCGTGAGGCATCAGAATAGATCTGCTTAGCCTGTCCGCCAATAGGTTGGACCTGCCGGGATGTGCGTTGCTATCAGAAACCGCTGAGAAGATATCGCCCATTGCCAAAGTCTGAGAGCTTCTCGACATAAGGGATAGGACCTGGTTCCGCCCTGTTTGTTGATGTACCAGACCACGGACATGTTGTCCGTCTGTACTGCAATAGTCCCCGTGGGAAGAAAGTCGTCGAGGGCTTGCAACGTTAAAAGCACTGCTCTCATCTCCAGGACATTTATGTGCAGATGGTATTCTATGGGTTGCCACGTCCCGTGGACCATCCTGCCCTGATAATGCCCCCCCACCCGATCAGAGAGGCATCCGTGGTGACTGTGGCAACTGGAGGAGGGGGAACAAAGGGACGGCCCTGATGAAGAAGAGGGGAAGATATCCACCAGCCCAGATGAGCCCTGCAAGACTGTGTCACTAAGATCTCATGTCTCATCGGAAGATCGTGATACAACCACTGTGTGAAAAGCATCCACTGCAGGAGACGCATGTGAAAGCGAGCCAGTGGTAGAAGAACAATGGCCGCAGCCATTAGACCTTGAACTTTCAGGACAAACCTGGCTTTGATCTTTTTGCTTTGTAACAGAAGCCGAACAAATTTTTGGATGTCCAGAATTCTTTGATCTGTTAGTCTGGCTAACATTTTGACGGTATTTAACTCTGCGCCTATAAAGGTGATAGATTGGCAAGGCAGCAGAGAAGATTTTATGAAATTTACTGAAATTCCCAGATTCTTGCAAAGCTGTAGGGTGTAGTCTCTGGACTGAAGAAGCTGACACTTGGTGGTGGCGGAGAGGAGCCAGTCGTCCAAATAAGGAAACACCTGGAATCCTAGACGTCTCAGGTGAGCTGTGACCACTGCCATGCATTTGGTAAACACTCTGGGGGCTGAAGTGAGGCCAAAGGGCAGGGCTCTGAATTGGTAATGACTGGTCCCTAGCCGAAAGCGGAGAAAACTCCTGGAGCGCCTGTGAATCTTTATGTGATAGTACGCATCCTGAAGGTCTATAGAGCACATCCAGTTGTCCTTGCCCAGAAAGGGCAGAATGGACTGAAGCGTGACCATCTTGCCTTTTTGACAAATCTGTTCAGATTGCTGAGGTCTAATATTGGTCTCCACTCTCCCGTCCTTCTGGGGACCAAAAAGAATCTTGAGTAGACGCCGGATCCTACTTGGTCTGCCGGCACTGTCTGGACGGCTCTTTTTTCTAGGAGTTTTGAAACCTCCTGTTTTGCCAAATCCCTTTGACCGGGTGAGATGTCTGGAAGGGATTGTAGAGGTACGGGAAACCTTACGAAGGGGATCTTGTAACCCTCGGATATAATCGACTGTACCCACTTCTCTTGGGATAGGGATTGCCAGGCTACTGGGTACAGTGAAATCCTTCCCCCGACTGCCTCCAAGGGTGGACAGTCGGGCAACACCTCAGGGATGCTGAAAGGGCTTCTCAGGAAGAGACTCCCTGTTGCCCTGGTTCTGAGGACCCCCCCTGCCTCTAGGGCGGCATCTATTATTGTTACCCCCTCTGCCTCTGGGGGTAAACTGGCCACGTGTGTCCGGTGTAGCTCCTTGGGCTTTACGGAACCACATCTTCCCCCCTTTCTGACCCTTGGGATATAGTCTAGAAGGAGCGGAAAACTGGACTCCAACGGCAGAAAGAGTCTTACCGTCCTGCTCACACCTGGTCAAGGTATCCTTCACTTGAGGCCCGAACAAAGCCGAACCGTCAAAGGGGGTATTAGTGAAGGACGCCTTAAAGGGGTCCGCAAAATTACACAGCCGCATCCAGGCTTGGCGTCTAAGAGCAACTCCTGTGCCTGCGGCCCTGCTCGCTCCATCGGCCGCATAAGATATGAGCCGCATAGAGGAGTTAGATATGGAATTCAGGATAGCAAGCTGTGAGGCAATCTTTTCCTGAGCCCCAGCAGCAGAAGGATCCTGGACTACTTCACCCAGTTCTTTGAGAATATCTCGTTGAAGCCTGGTGAAGTGACAAAGGTAATTCAGCGAACGATAGCAAAGGTCGCTGAAGAAAACATCCGCTTTCCATACCTGTCCATGGTCCTAGAATCCTTGTTAGGAGGATGGACAGGTACTGAAGGATCCGCCAGTTCCTTCTTAGTGGCCGCCACCACCATAGCATCCACAGAGACACCTTTGGAAAGGAACTGTTTATCCGACGGGCTGTAATGAACTTGGATGGTCTCCTGGGGACAGGTTCCACAGAATCTGGAGCCACCCACGCCTTCGAGCCACTACCTGCATGAGTGGGTCGAAGGCGGAGACACCCAGGAGGTGGAGGGTCGGGATCCAAAGCCTCCAGGTATACCGACTCATCCTCGGAGGGGTCAATGGAGGGCCAATTCCCCCTCTGTTTGAGGAGCTCAAGGATGTCTGAAAAGGAGACATCCTCAGAGGGGGACCGTGGGGAACCCTCCGACTCATCTAAGTCGGTATCAGATGTAGTAGACTCAGGGGAGTCTGTGTGTTTCCTCTTACACGTCCTCTTCCGAGGAGGTTCCCCTGCAGGGTCAGGAGAAACCTCGGAAGAGGAGGAAATTCCCAGTGGGGAAACCTGGGGCGATGGATCCCTGGGCCTGATAGCAAGAGGCATCTGCAGGCACTGATGAGGGAGGAGCTAGAGGGATAGACCGTTGACCAGGCTCAGAGGCCAGGACACTCCTCATCACCTCAAAGGCTCCTCTCCCCGGGAGACCGGAACACACCCGCTCCGAAGAAACAGGAATGGTCGGCTCCAAAGAGAGAAGGCTCCGAGGCCGATGTCAGCGCTGAGCTTACCAAAGCCGAAGCCCCGAGAGGGAGAGCGGGGTCGGACAAGGGTCCGATGCCACTAGCCCCCTCGGAGCCGACAGTGGAAACCCGACGACTGGATCCCTCCAAGGAAGGTCTCAAGGAGGAGATTGAAGCCGAGGACGACAGAGCCGAAGGATGTATCAGCTCCGGCATCGAAACAGTCGCTGTCCCAAGAAGCTCCGGCTCCGAACTCTGGTGTGGAGTCGGAGGAGGAAGTTCAAGAATTGGGGCTATAGCCGAAGTCTGTTGAGACGGGCTATGGAGCATTTGGGCCAGTGCCTGAGACTTCAACAGCCTGCTTACCACCCTCTCCAAGTCGTGGTCAGACAGCCTGGAAGATCTCGAAGATCGGCTCCGATGGCTCCGCTCCGACAAAAGAGGAGATCCCGGGCCGAGTGGATACTCATAATAGAGGGGACCGAGATCTCTTACGGTCGAAGCCATCGGAGCCGAAGTCCCTAGAACTCCAGATGGAGCCGAGGATTTCTCGGCTCGATGCTGGATAAAGTGTCGGCTCAGCCGGAGCCGACAAGGCCACAGTAGTCAGGGTATCGGAGCCGGCCGCACCGAACCCACTACTAGAGTAGAAGAAGTATCGACTCAGCCGGGCCGATATCGGCTCCGATGGGGCCGGAGCCACCGGAGGAGGCTTGGACACTGTAGCCTGAACCTTCGGTGGCTTAAGAGGTTTTCCTGACCCTGATTTAGGAGGAGAACCTTCCGGTTTAAGTAAACCTCGGAGGATGAGTTTGTTCCTCCTTTCCTGCAGGACTCTCTGGCTAAAAGCATGACACAATGCACAGGAGTCCTGCAGGTGCAAAGGCCCCAGGCAATAAACACAAGAAGTGTGACCGTCTGTCAGAGACATTTTCTGACAGCACTGGTCACACTTCTTGAAGCCTGAGACCTTGCCTTCTTTAGACATCCTAGGAGGATAGAACACAAACAGTCCCAACAAACACACAAATTAATCCCTTACACAAACACACAGGAAGGGATAACAGAAGGGACTAGGCCTGACTAAACTACCTTAGATAAAAACTTATAAAGTTTATAAAAGATTGAAAAATAGGGAATAGGGTGGGCTGTAACTAATTACAGACTACACTAACAGTAACAGGGAAAAATAAACCCTAACTACACTTTTTCTTACTTGACTAAGAAAAACTTACCTCAACTGGCAAAGGAGACCTCTTTAAGCTAAGCGGCAAACGAGATCTGAGGTAGTTCCGCCTTGCATCATGGGATATAGGGTTGCCTCGAGCTGGTAAAAGGAGTTCTCGAGCTAAAGCAAGTGCCGAGTCGGAGCCGAGGATCGGCTCCGAACCCATCCAGCAAGAATGAAGGCGAGATTGACAACTTAACATCAACAGTTACATGGTTCAGGCATGAAGCTTAAAGTTCATTTTGTCTCACTGGACATTTGTTACTTTATCCAATGTCTGCCTGCTTCTCTTTCTTACTCACACACACTCACCAATCTTTTGTGTTGCAACTGCACGTGGCAAGTCAAATATCTTTTTTGTCAGTGGTGATGATTATTTCAAAGAAATATATATTTTATCACTATGTGTGATGTGAGTGTCAGGACTGTTGTGTGTATGGCTGTACTGCCTGTATTAGTGGCACAACTGTTAGGTTGTTAGCATACATTTGATTATAGTAGTGTAGCTATTAATTTCTTTCCTGTGTTTGTTGCTTATTATCACAGGTGATCCTTACATTGGAAGTGTAGGATTTTTAACACCTAAGTCAGAGTATCAAAAGATTCTGATGACGATGGTGGCTAAACAGCGACACAGTCGGGGGGGGGTGGTGCAGAGGTTGAATCTGACACTGAGGTTGGCATTCAGCCATTCCTTGTAATTCCATCAGACACAGCTAGTAGTCTACACCAACCCATTACAGTGATCCCTCAGGTATTGCACAGGTGGAGGGTAAGACACTCGAACAGAGAAGTGTGATTACTGCGGCTTCAGTGCCTGTTAACTCTGGCTGTAGCCAAAGTGTGGGCAAGCTGCCACGCAGGAGGGTTGTTAGGGGTGCTCAGAGGAGGCCTGCTATCCATCTTCCAACTGATCCAAGTATGTCTTCCTGTGCCACTCGACATATGTTTAGGGCCATCATGGAGGCACAGGCACGTTCCTATAGGTCCTCCAGAGAAATGCTTAGGGCTGTAGATGTGGCACAGGCTGACATGCGTGACTGCCTCCACTGTGTTACCGATTCAATAGATCTGATGAATGACACATTGGAACAGGTGGTGTCTGTGATGGAATGTCTGCTGGGAGGAGAATGACATCTGCTGTTAGCTGGCGTAGCTGTGCTCGATCACGGTCCCATAGTAGCACTACTTCTACTGCTCCATCAGTGGTTGAGGTGTCCACACTCAAACATGGCAGGCCATGGGTTCATGGGCCTGGGCATCCTCGTGAGGAGAGTTCATCCAGCATACATCAGTCACATTCAGGTAGCAGCAATGCATCTAACCATGGGCATGGATGGGATGTGCCAGCTCAACTCCTGTTAGAGCCAGTTCTTGTGGCTGGGTATAACATCGATGAACTGCCACCTCTACCATGTGCATCTCACATCTGTCCAACATACCAAGACGTAAAGCTAGCACACAGTTTGGCTGTGTTCATGCAGACACACACACCCCAAGTTCACCTGGAGGACCCATGCAGACACACAAACAACAGTTACATGGTTCAGGCATGAAGCTTAAAGTTCATTTTGTCTCACTGGACATTTGTTACTTTATCCAATGTCTGCCTGCTTCTCTTTCTTACTCACACACACTCACCAGTCTTTTGTGTTGGAGTAGGCTTCCTGCCACCCTCCCCACAACACCTTGTGCAATTGATAACTGTACCGTATCCTTGTTTTCTATATATTTGGATTCAGGCTGCATAGCTGCCTTACAGCTTAGTATATCTGTGTTTATGATGTTGTTTTTTTAATTGTACCTTTGACATATTTTTGTCTTAGAAAGTTAAACAGTTGATAGACTCAAAATTTTTTGCATCAGTATTGTTTATGATCTTGTGAGGGCTGTGAAGTCTGAAAATGAAATGTCTTTCATTAATTTCTAACTTCTCCCTTTAATGATTTTCCAGTACAAAAGTATAATATTAAACTGAGGACATTCAGTGACCATCAATAATTTTGAGAGGTATGACTATGTGAATCTTTGATGCCTGAGGCCTTGATATAAGGACTTGATAAAGGACACATGTAGTCACATAAGTCTCAGCTGTCACATGCTAAAGTAATTTCTGTACAGATCATCCACCATTTACTCCCTTACATTACCAAGTAACAACATGCATGTACATGCCATTCATTTGTATTATTACACAATACACTCCAGGTTCAAGACTTACCTTGTAAAGCCAACAGTTGCAACAGTTTTAGTTCAGGGCTGATTCTGTCTGATGCTAGTAGTACACAGCCATTACATGGGTAGGTAAAGGTTGCGAGTGTTGCCTAGCATCAATGTTACTATACGTATGTGCATAGGATGAAAGTTCTAGCCCCTTACATGGTGAGTGAGTGTGCTATGCATTGCTTTTTAGCTAATGTCAAGGCATACTGAGCACACCTATGTCTGCCTACACCAGCGTTGCCAGACGTCCCTATTTGAGTGGGACTGTAAAAAGTTCAGCAGACCACTCCCAAGTCCCGCATTACCTCTAAAAAATCCCAGTTGAAGTTAGAGAGCCCACTGTTCCGCTGTTCTGCACTGAACAGAAGTGGCTCCACTTTGCGATTTTTGATTGGCTTGTATACCGATATACCAGCCAATCAAAAATCGCAAAGCTGAGCCATTCTACTCTCTGTTCCAGTGTTCCACATTGAATAGAAGTGACTCCACTTTGCAATTCTTGATTGTCCGGTATACTGGTATACGAGCCAATCAAAAATCGCAAAGTGGAGCCACTTCTACTCAATGCAGAACAGCAGAACAGATAAAAAACATTTTTTCTGGTCTCTTAGTGTGAAATACTCTTTTTTTTTTTTTGGTAGCTGAGTTGTGGTGGTTGTCCCAAACTGCAGTTTTGGAAATCTGGCAACCCTAGTCTATACCCACAGCAGCTGCTGGTTCCCCCTCTGACTCTTCACCCATGTGTGACTGTGGTGACCTTGCCATTGGTGGTGGGATGTGTGCCCCTTCCCCTTGTTGATCTTCATGAAGCTGCTTTCTCAGGATAATGCTGTGTAGCATGGCACAGACAGTGAATATTTCAGTACATGTAAGTGGACTGTACTACAGGGTTCCCCCAGATGTATCTAGGCACTGTAGCCACGACTTCAGCAGCCCAAGCATATGCTCTATGACATTTCTGGCTTGAGCGTGTGCCTCATTATGGTGTTCTTCAGTGGGTGTCTTTGCATTTCTGATGGGCTTCATCAGCCACGGTTCCAGTGCATAACCTGTATCCCCCAATAAATGACCTTGTGGGCTAGTGAACATCTGATACACTTGGGAGGTGTGCAAGATATGTGAGTCATGGTAACTGCCTGGGTTGCCAGCACAAACGTTCAAGATGATTCCCTTGGCATTAAACACGACTTGGCAGTTTGAGTGGAAGCCCTTCCTATTTATGTAGAGTCTTCCCTGTCCCCAAGGTGGTGCCTTAATTTCTATATGTGTACAATCTATGGCACCCAGTACTTCAGGGTTGTGTGCTACAGGGTAGAACTCCTGCATATTTGTGGCCCTGTCCTTAGGAGTAGGGCAAACATATATGTGGTCACTGGCATGCTGGAGCATAGCATTCAAGAACTGATGGAGGATCCTGGATGCTGATGCCTGTGATACCCCCAGTATTTCCCCAGTTGGTCTCTGAAAGTTTCCTGTAACTTAAATTCTAAGTGCTACACATACCTTAGTCTCCACTGGTACGGGTTTCCCTTGGTTTGCCCTGGCTCTGTGCTGAGGATGACAGAGGTTGCAGAGCTCCTACAGTGTCTCTCTACGAATCTACTTTAAAACAGCGAACTACCATAACATCGAGTTGCAGAACAGCGAGACAAAAATCACGAAACGTTACATTACTGAATGTTCAGATCATTCCAAGTTTTCACCATGTAAGTAAACACTTGACCAACATGAAATAAAAAACAAATCGAAGAAAATAAAACACACCCAAGTGTAGGGCTTCGCCAATACCCCCCATGTGAGGGGCTGTTCCCCCAACACCACCCAACTAAATGTACCAACTCCGACATCTCACTACAGTGGAGAAAAGGGCAAAGTTCACTATCTTGGCCAACTGCTTCCTTTCGCGGTGAAAACGTATGATGAAGTGAACGTTCAGTAATGTAAAGTTTTGTGGTTTTTGTCTCACTGTTCTGCAACTCGATGTTATGGTAATTCACAGTTTTAAAGCAGATCCATCTCTATTAACCATGTAGCACTCTACAATGTTCACATCATACAGATTGTGATAAGTTAAATGGGGTCTGAAAACTCTTCTCCTTCTTGGCAGTGATCTATTAGCAGCAGCATAGACTTCAATTGAGGAAACACTAATTGACACAGAGAAACAACATTTATTTAGAACAACGTACATAAAACTCAAACTAGTGCCTTTACACCTTCAGGGTTCAAAATTTTCTAAAGCAAATAAACATAAATTTATATATAAAAATTCTCCGTTGTTTCATAAATTAACCACTTAATTAGTTAATCAATCTAAACATGAACCCAACATCATTTAAAGACACAAGCACTTAAATTTATACCCATATACAAATAAATATACTAATATATAAATACAGACACACACACACACACACACATATATATATATATATATATATATATATATATATATATATAGATATAGATATAGATATAGACAGATACATTCACAAATGCTTTCACACCAAATATAAGCATCCACAAATATTTATAAATAATTCACACATGGAAGCTCATTCCCACTTCCAAGATAAAACACTAAATTCTATAACTAACTTAAACCAAATACTTCATAAGGAGCTCATTATTGAGCCCCCTAGGATATAGTGTCACAAGCATATATAAACCAGGCTTCCTTCTGTAATATATCCAAAACATTTTAACAAATCATAATTACTTTCATGATGCTCTAAAAAAAGTGATACTACTAGGCCCATAGGGGAATTATTTTTTAACATCTCTAATGTGTTCTCGTACTATCACCCTTACCTGATGTATCATCTTACCTATATAAAATTTATTACAGGAACATTTAATTGCTATCAGAAGATGGTTACATATGGACTAGTTTGCTACAGTTGTGTTGCATGGTTTGGAATGCATAATGTTTGCAACTGAGATTGTGTCACTATGGTTTACTGTCATTTACAAAAATGTAACATGGCCTATGCCATACATGATAATTTAATAAAGATGTTTCTTGTTTTTAAAAAAGAGACTTAATACACTAATAAAATGGATATATGTTTGTTTTACTGAGCGGTACATGCTTTGTATACTACAGTATTAAATTAACATTAGAACAAAAAGAGATTACATTATTTTATTAACAAGAAATGCAGCTCAGAAGTAATTCCTTTGACATCTGTTAATACCAATTCTAGAAAACTAATTCTTTGAATATAGTTTGTAAACATGTGATAATATTTCTCTTTAATTCACTGCAATATGTCAGTGCCAAAGAACAAGCCACCAATGCTTTTTATACAATAAAATAGTTTTTCTTTTCTTATAATTATATAGTATATAATGTAATAATGTTTTAATAGTTCAAACTATTCTTTTTTTTATTTTTATAACATTTCTTACACACCTTACAATGTAAAAATCAAGCCACACTAAAATACAGAATGCAAGCTACTTCCAACAGGTGGAGGCAGTCCCAAGTGAAAACAAATCACTTCATATAACAACCATTTAATGTGCTACATGGTGTCATATTTTTTCTTCCAGTTTGCTAGATGTTAATCAAGTAAATGGAAAGGATAATAACACCACTATCAGTAATGGGACACTGGAAGGTTTTGAAACCAGTGTATCTGCTATTGACCAACACAAGGCTGGCTGATGTCCGACAATATCATATTTACAGTACAGAAATGTTTAATAGTATAGTTATAAAGGTAGCAATCACAGGGTGCCTTTTATCCAAAATACCAAAACCATTAAAAGTTTATAGGTCACTTTTTATCCAATAATCCAGTGTCAAACAACACCCCCTCCCCTCCATCCATCAGTTTATAAACCAGATCCAGAGTTCCAGAATCTAAAGTAAAATATTTCACTTGGGTGTTTTAACACCCCAAACCAAACCATGATAGAAACCCTTCCCTCCCTTTAACAAATGGAAAATCTGATACTACTCACATAAGTGAACTACAGTTTAAGCCATTGATCTTGAAATTATGTTTACAGTAATTTTTCTGTTTTATGGCTTGCTCAGTTCAACATTTTACAGTAGGCTTTTATCACTTTAACCAGTCGTGCTTCTAGGATTCAGTAAGGATATAAATTTAAAATTAGAAATAATGTTTACAGGGAAAGAAAGCTTGGTCAATTATTATGAATGTTAGTGCACAATAATGGAGATGAGGTTATCTGTATGCCTTACTTTATTATTTCATTTAGAATCATCCTATAACATTTATTTTAATCACAAGTATCTTTTTTTTTTCATTTTTACTTGAAATATTTGCATTAATAAGTGAAATTTTAAGCTATTATTATATATGTGCCTTAATTTGGGCGGCCACGGTGGTGCAGCAGTTAGTGTTGCCGCCTCACAGCAAGAGGTTCTCCGGTTTGATCCCCGGCTGGGGTGCCTTCTGTGTGGAGTCTGTATGCCCTCCCTGTGGTCACGTGGGCTTCCTCCAGGTGCTCCGGTTTCCTCCCACATCCCAAAGACATGCTGTAGGTGGACTGGACACTCTAAATCGCCCCTAGGCATGAGTGGATGTGTATATATGCCTTCTGTGGATGGTTGGGCACCGGGCTGTCAACTCGACACCGTAAAACTCCAATGCCAATCATGAGCAGACAGGTGATCCGCTGTGGTGACCCCTAACCAGGAAAAGCCGGAAGACGAAGAAGATATATGTGCCTTAATTTACTATTGCATTTAGGAATATAAAATGTTGATTTAATTTTAAACTTATTTTGTTTTGCATGCATCAAAAGATTTTTTATTAAAATGAGAATTTCTAATTTATTATGGTTATAAAATCTGTTACTTTTATGGTTAAAACTTTAATAAAAAGATAATGTAAAAACAGAAAAATGCTAATTATCAGCAATAAAATATTTTTATTAATATGTGAATTCAGTTATTGCTATAAAATCTGATATTTTTATAGTTAAAACTTTTATAAAAACATCATGAGAAAAAAAAAGAAAAACATTGATTACTAACACCAGATTCAACAAATATGAAACAAAAGAGCCTGAAGGAGGTTGTGGCTTGAAATAAAATCATAAAATATAACTGAGAAACCTAACAAACTAAAATGAAAGACATTAAGCCCATGTGTTAAAACCCAAAGAATGCGACCTTCCACAGGAGAAAAAAAAATACAATCGATCAATATTTGCTTTGTTTGTTTAAACTACCACTGCCAGAAAGCTGACTACGGTTTGCAGATCTCAAAACTTTAATGTGTGATGTGCTTCATCTATTTCTTTCCAATACTTACTGAATTAGCCCATCTGTTTATCTCATTGCAGTTCTACCTGGAAAGGACCAAACTACCACGAGCATTAACAAGATGGCAGTAGCTGGCTGCCCTCCTCAGTATACACACTGCGTTCATTTTCCTGACAGATGTTTTCAACATGATATTTTATTAACATCAATAAATTATTTATTTCCTACTGCTCCTATTCTATTTAGCAATCACTGCATCTTTTGCTTTTCAACTGCTCATCCTATTCATGCGTATTGCTGTATATGGGACGCTGCATGTCAGCTGTACACCATTCAGCTCTATGACTCCACTGCAGTAATTCATCCAATGTTGTCCTAGTATTGCTTTTGTGAATGCAGTGGTTTTGGCACTTGCAACAACTAAATATAGTTTGTAATATGACCCTCCAACACTTCCTCTATTATAGTTTTACGGCTTTACACAGTTTATTAGACCATGCAACTGTTGGCTCCTGACTCTTCCAATACCATCTATATGGAGGTTCCATTGCATTTTTTTTGGTGATTTTCTGCATCTATATCTATTGGAATTACATCTAAGATACATTACCTCATAACGCCTGCTGGATACTGGAATCTTCACTTCCACTGGGCAACTAACTTAAGCAACAAGTCTGACTGATGTGCTTATAAACTGATCAGCGTCCCACTTTCAATCTGTGACTCTGTGAAGAAATAATTTTGATCCTCTGAGCCTTATTTGCAGCAGGATATTTTGCTGTATTTGTGGATATGTTTCTATTACCTGGAGGAATTTCTGCAGCAGTATTTGTCAAATTATACAAACACACACACATACACAAAGAAAGCCCTCTGCTTAGGCATTGTTCGAATCACAGAAGTGAAAAGATAACATTAGTTCTCATTTGTGACTCGAATGCAAGACCTCTAATATACCATGCCAGTGTCTCTGCCAAAGGACCAACAAGAGCCTCAGGAAAAAAGGTGTTGAATTTTACTTTTAGATTCTTATTGTTTCAGCTAGGATTTGCTGATACACAAAACAGATTCTTGTGTGAACCTCTGTGTCTTGTGCTTCTTTCAGAAAAAGGCTTTCCATCATTGAGGCCTCACTCTAAAGGGACACCTTGCCTTTTTGTATGGGGAAATGCAATGTGCTGTAAGATTTGCTGATATATAAAACAAATAATTGTGCGAACCTCTGAGTACTGGACTCTTCTTACAGTCAGGATTTCTACCACTGCTGCTTTCACTTGTTGGGCTGAGATGCTTTACCAGCTTCTGATGAACTCCACATTTTCCATCTGCAAGTGATGTACGTTCTTGAACTACCTAGTCTCATTTGCCTTTGAAACAGATCTCTCATGTATGAGCACTTTGGACCTGACTCTGCTCTGCTTCAGATCATTTTAGTGCTCCACCTCCTTCTTCTGATTTAGCTCTTCAGTACAAATTGTTGCTCCTCTTTCACATCAGCTTACATGTGCTACCTGTAAACAAGTATCTTTTTACTTGGTTCGCCTTTTCTCTAGACTTCTTCACTGCACAAGTCTCATCATACCCCAAATCCATCCTTGTTTCTAGTCAAGTCTGTTCTCGTGTCTTTTGCTCACTGAAAATATGCACACAGATTTTGTGCACTCTTCTAATGCTAGCTTGCAGCTACAGTAATTTCTCTTTAACTGTCATAAGCTGACTGTTCATTAATTTATGTGTACTTCTATACTGCTTCACTCTGTCTTAGATCTGTGTTGTAACAGCTTGTCTTAAAAACTCTGCTCCTTCATTTGGACACCTGCTTATGACTTTATGATTGTTTAAAGATATACTGTTGTCTGTCTCAAGACCTATTGATAGATTGACTTCTCTCCTACACTTGATTGAGTATAAAGTAAATGAGTATAAACCCTTGATTTCTATTCCATAATATGAATTTCCCTGATCATTTTTATACAGTGAATCACTGCCTGTGTGATTTCCATTTGTCTGTTGGCAGAGATTCTAACAGTTTGCTTTTCTCTTTTTTCACCAAAGGTATCTTGACTATGGAGCTAGTGTGTGTGTGTGTGTGTGTGTGTGTGTGTGTGTGTGTGTGTGTGTGTGTGTGTGTGTGTGTGTGTGTGTGTGTGTGTGTATGTAATATATATATCACGAGCAGTCACCATTCCTGTGCACTACTTTTCCCTTTTCTTTTTCCTTCTTTGTTGCTATGTTCTTCCTTAAGGCTGGAAAACTACATTTCCTCAGTACTAGATTATGGTATATATATATATATATATATATATATATATATATATATATATATATATATATATAGTGTGTGATAGAGAAGAGAGAGAGTGTGTGTGTGTGTGTGTGTGTGTGTGTGTGTGTGTGTGTGTGTGTGTGTGTGTGTGTGTGTGTGTGTGTGTGTGTGTGTGTGAAGGACAATGCCTTTCACGTGAGAGTGTACAAGGGTTCGCTCCTTGCAAAAAATATATATATTTATTTTTAAACTCCACTATAATTTTATCCCACTCCCTAGCTATATTTTCAGAAGAAATTTCTATCTTCTCTAATGGCTCCTGAATAATCTCCACTACATGTTCCTTAAAGTCCTCTCTTTTCAACAGAAAAGTGAGAAACACCAATGTCTCATTTTTATTTCATTACCCTGTGTTTTTATTTTAGTTATTATTGCTGTATGATCTGAAATATTTATTGGATGCGTACCAAGACCTTCAATTAAATGCATATGTTCCTTGTTGTTGTTGTGTCTTTCGGCTTTTCCCGGTTAGGTCCGGTAATGATTGGCAGTTGATTTTTATGTGCTGAGTTGCCAGTCCTAACGCACAACCTTCAACGAAGGCACGCCCATTCACGCATGTCTCCACGCAGAAGACGCTCTAGCGTCTTACTGTGAGGCGACAGCGCTACCGCAGCACCACCACCGTGGATTAAATGCATATGTTCCTGTGAAATATTAATTCTGTCTAGTCTTACCCAGTTTTTGTATCTTGGGGAATAATATGTAAATTCACTTGAAACTCCTAGTACTGAATTCACATCTTCCTTGACAAATATTTTCATAAATTTCTTCAAAAAAGTCTACCCTCCTTTGTTATATTTTCCCTTCTGGGCCCCCCAGACACATCTTCACTGTTGCAGATCAAATTCCTGTCCCCACCTGTAAGTAATATTCCTTGCTGAAAGCTGATTATTTCTCCCGGAATTTTCTTAATCTCCATTATAGCTGTTTTCAATGGAATATAAATACATGGCAGTGTAGTCCTCCTCCCTTACCAGTTGCCCCTTAGGACTACAAATCTACCATTATCTTTTTTATCCTTTTCTATCACTATTGGAGCTTCTCTTGCAATTAATATATGTACTCATTTTTTCCTTTGTCCAAGGTATTGGAAGAAAAGCTCTTTGTACTGAGATGACTATCAGACACCCAGGAACACAGTCCTGTGTGGTGGACTCAAAAACGCCTTTTGAATGCTCTGTTGGAATCCCAGCCTGTGTAGTAGATCTAGTACACAAATTTGAGATTTCACCCAAGTGAGAGATTCCTAACACTTTGAAAAAAAAAGTCTACAAAGATAAACAAGTCATCTAAATATGGAAAAATGTGGATACCGTATAGTCTGGAACATGCTACAACTGAAGCTAGACACTTTGTGAACAGTCTTGGTGGAGTGGATAGAGAATTGATAATGTGATCCAGACACATAAAACCTTAAGAAATGTCTGAATGGATGGCTAGAAATCTAAGGTTACCAAAAAGCTCAAACGAGGAAGAAGGGGTAAGAGACTGCATTTTGAACTTTGCAGTATCACAAACTGCTTTAGGGAAGAGAGGTTCAAAACTGGTCTCCAGGCATTTTCTTTCTTTGGCACCAGAAACATTCTTGAATAAAAACCTCTTCCCACTGTGAAGGAGGAACTGTTTCTTTACCCCCTGAGAAAGCATGCCCTGCAGGACAGGAGCGAACAGAGGAGTTTGGTCTGGTGGAAGTGAAATAATTTCCAAGAAAGGAAAGATTTCTTCCTTCTGCCATCCTTACCCCTGCTGAATCAGTATCAGACCCCATTTGTCTGAAACCACCTGTTGCCAAAGTGTTAAACAGAGATTCAGACTTTCTGGAAGGGATAAGGGACTGCCACTAGAGTAGGGGTGGGGGAGGAACAAGGTCCCTTACATAGTCATGCTGACGTACTTGACTGTCTTATTCTGAAGGGTTCCTACTTTCTTTTTGGAACCTCATTGCCTCTGTTTATGTTTTTTTAAATACCTGCTTACCAACATTTTGCTGTGACTCTTTGTTTATTTGCCAAAATTGCATGAGGGAGCAGAAAACCCTTGGAAAATCTGAGATTTCCTGAATTAGCTTACCTCTCATTACATTTTAGTAACCTCAGCAGCAGAGACACCAAAAACTAAATCTCTATCCAAAGATGAATTTAAAATCATAATTTTTTACATCCCCTGGAAAGTTCTGAAAACACATTTGTTCTGAGAATGTAGCCAGACAGACTGCCTCAACACAGTACCAGTGGCAACAGCCCTGGATGTAGTACCGACAGAGTCTGAAACACACATTAAACAACAAGTAGTGACCTGAGAAACAGAAGATGCTAAACCACACAAAGCAGATTTTGCTTCACATGAAGGAACTACAGATAAAGCATTCCTCATAATTCTGCAATTAGCCTTAATAACTTTAACATATGAGGATGACAATTCAAAATTAAAAAAAAATTAAAGTTGCAGGAGAAAACAATTTTCCCAAACTTATCAACAGTTTTACCATTCATTTCAGAAGGAGATTGATTATAATTAAAATGATTGGCAGCAGCTGGGTTGACTGAAGCTATAGCTGCTGGGTCAGGTCTGGGATTAGAGTACAGAAATTTGAAAGACTGAGGAACTTTATACATTCTATCTGCTTTTTTAGGTGGAGCAGACTGGCTCTTGAAAACCACAGACTGTGACAAGCATCCTTCAATGCTGGCAGCACTGGGTGGGGGTGGGGTCTGGGAATTCTAGTTGTAGCACTTCATAGTATTTTCTGAAAGACTGAGGAAACATCAGTGTCGAGGAAACATCAGTGTCTTCTCAATGAAAACACCTGCACATTCTGGAAAAGTCTCAGAGAAAGAGAATCCTTGGCAGGGTGATTCCGATAAGTTCTCCGAGTCTCTGTCAGAATTCTAAGAAGAAAAACTTCTATCTGTCTCACCACATTCCCCTCTTGATTCAATTTATTGAATCTCTAAAGGAAAAGAGAAATCCCTTTATCCCTTACCATAAGTCACCTGATAAGAAGGGTCAAAAGCCTGTACAAGATCTTAAGTCTGACTAAATAAATAACTCCTCTCCAGTGAATCGTGTGTTTAGTGTTTTATTTTTTTAGACAGGAAAATTAAGGCAAACAGTGTTTCTAATGGCAGCAATAGCTTCCTCGGGGATGAGCACAAAACTCTTGTTAAGCAGAGACACCTTCCCTGCCCCTTTCTCCCAACACTGATAAAAATGTCTCTCTCTTGCCCACTAAGGGGACCCGCAACAGTTGCAAAGGATGTGGCTAACCCCCCACTGATACTGGCTGTATGTTCAACACCAGAAGGATCCAGGGAAAAAAATGAGTGGTCTGAGGAATCAGCTTTGGCTACAGCAGAGTAACCTGCCTGTGGCTGAGGCAAAGGGCTAACCTGCTGTTGTGGCAAAGTCTGTTTAATTAACTTTTTCTTTCTGTGGCTGGAAGAAGGACCGACCATGGAACTGGCAGCTGGTTCCATGATCAAGCTCAAAATGGTGCCTCTTTCCCAAAGAAACTAAGCAGCACAAGCCAGTAAATTATCCAAGTAACATGAAGTCACTTTTCCCAATAAAAACACAGTAAAAAAACTTTATCAGCCCCAAAAAGTAATTTAAACAGGGTTTTCACAAAAAATTGTTTTAGAATATTTAAATCAACTTTTAAGCTGTCAAACACAAAGGAGCACTCCCATTTAAAATTACAGTAAAGTCAAACGACAGTTGATAAAAACAGATATTCCTAAGTAAAAAAGTATTTTCTCATACAGGAAAGTAAATTTAAACACTAAAAATAATATGTGGAAAGTTTTTTTTCCAAAAAAAAAAAACTTATTTGCTCAGCAATGGAACAGCACAGGCCAACTCCTTGAAAACCTGCACAGGAGAACTCTCTTCAACAGCACCCAAACTTTTTTGTCAGCTCAGTTGAAACTGACTAATACTTTGGGCATGTGGAAGATGCTCTGAAGCTTTGGAAACTAGTCGACTGTTATCTTCTATCTAGGATATAACCATATATCTTAGGCTACAGCAGTAGTGATCAATATGAATAACATTTGCTGCTTTGCATTGGCATTCATTCTTTAAATGAAAACTACACCTTAGAACTCAAAAATGTTTTTGTAATTGTGTCTTTGTTTTCTGAGCTATTTTAATGCCGCAAAATTACTCCAAGTGCTTCTTTTACAATTTTAATGCATTTCCCACAAAATGGTGGAAGATACTGCCTTGGTAAAGTGATCTTGTTTTCTTGCTTTCATTCCTTCTTCCCAGAATACATTTCAAGTCCTCTTTATACAAGTCATGCTAGGCATAAGGAAGAGGTGTGGTTTTCTTGTGTCATTAAGGTAGAATGGCTCGATGTGAAGCACTATCTTCTAACACACTTTCTGTAACAGAGCTACTTCAATGTTTCCCTGTCAGAGCTTGCTCTATGCTATAAATAGCTGTTAGCTACTTCCAGCAAAGGAAATTAGGTAAAGAGCAGGCTTTTGTAAAGGGATTCTTTTGTAGTTCTAAAGGAATTAACAGACCTTCCCCCACACTCTCATCCTGAGGTATGAAAATTCTCACTGCATTAAACGATCCTTGCTGTATCATGTAAAGGTAACAAGTACTACTGGAAAGGACTCCAAAGTAAGTCTTGTACTTCCCAATGCCTTCGGTGGGAAGTTTTTTTCTCTATCATGAATGATGCATAATTAAAATGTGCATTACTAGTTCCTTAATTATTTCTGTCATGTCCGCCCTTATTTTTGATTTATTTATTTTTTGTATTTATTTATACTTTGTTTACCAGGAAAGTGAACTGGTCCCAGCATCCTTTTCAGCCACGACCCAGACTACATTGGAAAAGATAATAAATAATAAATGCACTTAGCAATACAAATTAAAAAAATACTGCCATAAAGACATTGACAAAGATCGCATGTACAACACATAGTCAAGGTGTGACAGTGAATAAGTAAAACATTAAATGACTACTAGAGTATAATCATTAATAATATTTAACTCTATTATGTTAACTTTAATATAAATAACGACTAATAATAATGGACAATTCACAGCTCTGTAAGATGTTACTGTTCCCTAAATGAATAGGAATCAGCAACTGAATGTTTTATGGCTTTACAAAAGTGAAGGGCAAGAGGATAATTATATCTGCATCACTGTTGTTGTCCTAAGACAGCATGAAAACATATTAAACCTTCAAATTTTGGAATGGAACAACCATTACAGTTCAGCCTAATAACTAGTATGGTGAAAAAGATTTGGGGCATGTAGAAAGTAGAAAAAGGAGGTTGATTAGGATTATGACAAGTATATAATGCACACATGCATATTAGTGCCCCACCTATGTCTGCTTATATTTATGTACATCTGTATATATGTGTGTTATGTACATAGACACACACACACACACACACACACACACACACACACACACACACACACACACACACACACACACATGCAAGAGCGGGCATGCACGCACATAAATAGCAATATGTCAGTGTATGTGTGACTAGTTACAAAAATATTTATTCCATATTTCTCTGTAGATGTATTCACACACACACACACACATATATATTTCTTTTATATATATAGGGTCTATATTACAAGACCAAAAAAGCAGAACGGCGAACACCTACAGAGTGAAAAAAAATGGAACCTCGAAGTGCTGTTTGCCAAATCGCGGTACAGTGAAGATTAGAATATTTGCCCTTTCCTCACTGTAGTGTGATCTTGGAGTTGGAATATATATTTAGCGGGAGGTGTGGGGGGCACAGCCCCCCATAATAGCAAGTTTGAGGTTCCGTTTCTTTTGCTCTTTAGGCATTCACGGTTTTAATTTTTTGGTCTTTTAATACAGACCCATATATACATACATATATCTGTGTGTGTTTATGTGTAGACACACATACACAGTTACACAAAATTTCCATTTTGAATTGTTTTTATTAAAAGAACATGAAGTACACACACAGGTAAATAATCTATTTTTCCTTTATATACATACACACACACACACACACACACACACACTCATATGTTTTTGTACATACATGTAAGATGTGTGCTACACGCACATACACACATACTATATATTAATTTATATATATATATATATATATATATACATATATATATATATATATATATATATATATATATATATATATATATATATATATATATATATACACATACATATATATATATATATATATATATATGTATACACACACACACACACACACACACACACACACATGGATCTATGTCACATAATTGAATTCTCATTTACACGAAACTCTTCCTTGAGATGAAAAAAGCAAACGTTCACACCAGAGGATTTTTAAACGGGGGAATAAAAACAGTTGGCCAACATTCAACCTTCACACACACCACAGTAGGTCAAACCACCCAGGTGGGGGACTGTGCCCCACCCCACCCCTAACTATATATATTTCAACTCCGAGAGCGCACTACTATGGGGAGAAGGCAAATTTCAAGATGCTGGTCAATTGTCTCCATTCCCTATGTAAAATTTTGCTGATTTTCCCATTCACTTAATTCACTTTTTTTGTCCTAGCTAACAGTGGTTCGCAAAAGTGAACATTTGATTATCTGATGTGGATCCATATATATATATATATATATATATATATATATATATATATATATATATATATATATATATATATATATGTGGGTGTGTGTATATACACACACAGTCAGACGTACATTTAAACACGGTTAAAGTACTTCTGATTTCCTTTTCCCTTTCTTTTTTTAAACAAGAAACATCTTTATTAAATCATCACTTATGACACTGGCAATCATAAATTTGTACAAATGAAAACAAGCCACACTGACACAATTCTAGTTGCAAGCATTTTACGTCACAAACCATACTGACACACTCCCAATTGCAAACATCATACACATCACTTATTCTGATTTCCTTTTCTTAATGTCTTTAATGCAAGGGCACATAGCAAATGTATACTAAAGTAAATTCAGCTGTATATTACAGTTGCCATTAATGTTCACATTTCCTTTGTGAACTAGAAAATACTGATGCACTCTACCACTGTAAGGAATGACTCAAAACCAGTGGGAGTCTGTTATCATGGATCTGTGTGCACAAGATATGCATCCCCCTCTGGAAGGATCTCACAAAAAATAATAAAAGACCTTTTTTATGAACAGTATCAGTGCAGCTAGTTGATAGGGTTGCCACCTGACTCTCTTTCTGCAGTTCTCTCCTGTGGGGGAGGAAGGGCCTTGAAAATGGTAAATGTGTTAATACTTTACATAACCAACATTTAAGGCTTATCATTTCAATACTGTGATGCTGCTTATGTAAATATGTCAGAAGAAGTGACAACTGCCTTTAAACCCCTGACTGGTCTAATTGCTTTGTTTTGCTATGAAAGGGGGTGTTAAGTTCTCCTCCTCTCTCCAATAAAAACAGTGGAAAACAGTTCCACGGCTTTTTGTCTTTTTTATAGCAGCTGCTGTGCTCCTGATATCAGCAGGATTGATTGCCCATCCAAGACTGACAGCAGTACTTGGCAGGGTAAACTACAGATTTCTCTTTATCTATGGTATGTCATGCAGGAGGAGATAATTTTCTCTGTAAAGTATGTGAGAAGTTAAGCTTAAAGAAAAGTACTGTAGGTCGGCTTTCCCTTCCTTTGATTCCAATGCAATCAGCAAAAACCAAAAGAAAAATCTAGTACGGCTAATGATTCCTTAAACCTCTTGTATTAGAGGCAACATGGGATATATACAAGTGACCCTTTAAGGACATCAGGTGTTTCAGCTATATGGCAATTCTTAATGTCCATGACTTTTTCTTTTTAAGTCTATTTATGGACAAATTCAGGCCAATAAAGCCAAGGACCTGTGGACATGCATGTTTCAGCTTTCCTATGGCATCATCAGCACAGCATAAGTAGTATCCCATGTTCCCTCTAATACAAGAGGTTTAAGGAATCGCCCAGTGGAAAGTCTAGCCTTGCTAGATTTTTCTTTTGGTTTTTCTGTTTGACCATTTTACTCATTATTTTAGTTTGTTGGTTGGGATATTTTGCAGACACCCTAATGGTTATGGATATCAGCTGGGTATGACAACCCTGTGTTTCTAAAGGTTAACCAAACATTCCACTTATGGTTCATAGATTAGTACTAGGCTAACTGCCCTTGTGAGCCATTTTAAGCCTAGCCAATTATCCCTTGGGAGACTCAAACCCTGCACCTTGTGTTTGTAAGGCAAACACCTTAACCATTAGGTCACCCTCCCAACATGCCGTGCTCATGATGCCATAAGGAGGCTGAAACATGCATGTCCACAGCTAGTGGGGTTTGGCTTTATTAGCATGAATTTGTCCATAAATAGACTTAAAAAGAAAAAGTCATGGACTTTCAGAATTGTCATATAGCTGAAACACCTGATGTCCTTAAAGGGTCATTTGCATACATCCCACTTTGCCTCTAATACAAAAGGTTTGAGGTATCACACAGTGGAAAGTCTAGCCTTGCTAGACTTTTCTTTTGTCTTTTGCGGATTGGTTTTTCTCTGTGACCTTTTTACTCATTGTTTTATTTTGATTCCAGTGCAAGGAAATTAAAGTTTTAAAAAGTACAAGCAGGTTTCTGGTACCCACACAATACTGAAATCATACTGTATGGAGAAAAGAAACCTAAGGATTGTGTTAAACTGTAGGAAAGGGCAGAGATTTCCTTTAATTATGTGTGCCCTTTGGGAGATTGTGTATTTTCACTGCACTTATCTTAAAAAAGTTATATCCTTGCTAATATTTTCCTACTGAGCCCAGTAAAGACAACTTATATATTTGCTTACACAGGAAGGCCATTCAAAGGAAGTATATATATATATATATATATATATATATATATATATATATATATATATATATATATATTTTTTTTTTTTTGCTTACAAAGAAGGAAGGGGAATGTCCTCTGTCTCTCCCAGAGGCAGGCAAATGACTACAGAAACCATTGAGAAACCACTGAAACTGACAAAGGTAACAAGTATGTTCAAAGGCAACTAGGTTTACTGCAGTTAACATAACCTCTCAGATGGACTTTGATGTTTGTTGGATGATAAAGAATTTTTAAGTAGGGAGTGATACTGTAGGCTGGAGACTGGAATTTGGTCATGTAGTGAAGGATGTTCAGGCCGGCCAGTGGTGTTGGAAGGCTCCACCTACAGGTTTCTTTGCACACTAAACACAAAGTTTGGGGATTATGGGTATCCATTCAGAGTTTGAGTTATTTGGTCAGATTTACATGCTATTTTCCCAGAATTCAATAGTTATCTATGACTGACAGCATTGTGAATTCATGTGAACATTTACATATGATTCGAAATATAGAAACTTCTATTGCACCTGACAGAACATTCAGCATAAATGATCATTATACGATTTATTAAAGAAAGTCCGGACACTGATTTCTACTAAAGAGGTGAATATAGACTCAGTAATTAGTTGCAGGGGGTTAATAAGGACTTGTTTCATAAAATCAATAGAGAGAAGAAATATGCCAACAACTAGGTCAGTTTAACATTTGTTGAGAATTTTAAAATAAAGGTTGCATTAGTGTCTTGGATGCAGCAGATTAAAAAGGTGATAAGTCAAAAGCTCTGTGGCACAGAGGGACAAAGCTCTGACTGTGACAGAGATGACCTGAGATCAGTTAAAATAGCTCGGGAGGCTGGAGGAGCTGAGGAGGGATATGAGACAGATGTATAACTTATGTTGCTTGCGAGGCAGGGCTGTGGTTGCTCCTCCCCATGGTAACATGGTGTTCCAAGGGAGTGGTGAAGGCCACATACCCAAAAATAGGCCCAAGGTGAGAGGGAAGTGGTGGGTCTGCTCAAGCCAAAGCAGTAGCCCTTGCAGAGGTGTGTCAATAAGAAGGCATGCCTCTGTATGAGGGCCACAGGTGTTCCCTCTCCAGTGATGTGGAGCCCACGTCACTACCAAAAGGTGAGGTTAGACCATAATCATAAAATGTCTTAACGGCTGCCAATGTGATATTTCCATGATCAGCTATTATAGGTTCATAGGTAGGTACTAGGCTATCTGCCCAAGGGCATTTATATGTCTAGCCAGTGTGTGTCGGCTTTCGCCACCCCATTGATTAATTAACTGATCCTCTGTCAAGCAGAGCCAATGAAGTGATCCCAGGGGTGTATTTTCTGTTACCCATCCACTCGTCAAGGTTTCTCTTGAAGAGTATTAGTGAGGGGCTCTGCCTGATGTAATTTGGAATTTTGTTCCAAAGCATGGGGAGTCTCTGTGACAGGAATCTATCCCTCCAGCATGTTCTAGTTATTGTTGTGGCGAGGTTTAGCTCACTAGAGCGCGTGGCTCGCAGTGACTTGGATTTCTTTAGGTGGAGCATGTCCATCAATTCTGAGTTGGACATGGCTTTGTAAGTCAGGCAGTGATCACCTCTGAGTAAGCGATATGCCACTGAGTAGAGCCGGAGTTTTTTCAGTCGGGCTGCATAGGACATATGTTTGAGGCCAGTAATCCTCTTGGTGAGGTACTTTTGTGGTCTTTCCAGCTGTTGGAAGTGTTTTGTGAGGTACATCCCAAATGGGGCATTGTACTCTATGATGGGTCTAATGAGTGATGAGTAGAGGGGCACTATAACCTCTTTATTTCGAGATGCGAACCCTTTAGTAATTAGATGGGACACATAGAAGGATTTCCTAACTACTTTGGCAATATGATTGTCAAAGGAGAGATTACTATCTACCTGGGTCCCCAGATCTCTTATTAACCTCTTCTGTATTAAGGGGGCTGCCACCTATGTGGTAATTCATGGGTGTTTTGTTTTTCCCAAATGGGATGACTATGCATTTTTTGGCATTTAGCTTGAGGCCATGACTTTGACACCAAGTGTCTGTTTCAGTAAGGCCCTTTTGGAGGATGTCCATGTCATCCGGAGAGTCAATTATGGCTCCCAGTTTGCAGTCATCGGCAAACTTGGTTAGCCACAGTCCTCCTGTGTTTGCATGTACTTCCGAGAAGTATACATCATAAGTAGGGGTCCCAGGACCGAGCCTTGCGGGACACCACTTGTGACTGGTTTAGAGTCGGACCTGGAGCCCGGTATTCTTACCATGTGAGTTCTGTTTGTAAGCCAGTTGGCAACCCATCTCATGACGTAGGGGTTTATGTTCAGGCTGGTGAGTTTTTCTGTAATACCGGAATGGGGAATGGTGTTGAAAGCTTTGGCGAGGTCAAGGTAGGGCTGTGTGAACCACCTTTCCCTCGTCTATGGCCTTGGTGACTGTCTCGAAGAAGTCAACCAGGTTTAGTAGGCATGATCTGCCCTTAACAAAGTTGAACTGGGTCGGGTCAAGTGTTTGGAGGTTCCCAATGTCTTTGTTAATGAGTTCCACGATGAAGCACTCTATAGCCTTGCAGACCAGGCTAGTCAAGCTTATGGGGTGATAGTTACCAGGGTCAGTTGTGGCCCCTTCTTTGTGGAGAGGAATAACCATTGCTGTGCACCATTCTATGGGCACGTAGCCTGTGGAGAGGCTGAGGTTGAACAGCGTGTTTAGGTGCGGGGTTAGTTCATTCTGTAGTTCGTGCAAGACGCAGCCTGGGACACCATCTGGTCCCATTGACCCTGTGTTTTTGGCTTTTGAAAGGGCTGTTTTCACCTGTGCGTCTGTGATTTTTGTGACACTACACTTTTCCGGTATTGTTGTGGGCCCTTTTGGAGGTGAGAGGGGGGTGAAGTTTGCACTGAATCTATCTGCCGGGATGTTGACAATATCAGTAGTTTCAGTATATTTTGTGCTATTTTTTTTTTTGCCTCACAGGAAACAATTGGGCTAGGAACAGCTTTCAGCCCATGAGGAAGGAATAGGCCAATATATCATAGGGAGCTGATGCAGGTAGCAGGGTGAAAAAAAGTACAAATAACAAAAAAGGTGATTAGTCAGACTGGTGGCTCGGGCTGGATGAATATGTAAGTACAGTGATGCATATGGCCTGCATATGCATCCTTCAGCAACATTTACATTGGGTATGCTTGATTAGCAGCATATACAAAATAAAACCTGGAAGTACAATTTTAAACATGCTCATCAGGGCGACTATAAAAAACAGTGACAAGGTGTACAATTTTAGACTAGGTACTGAAACTAGTCTCCTTCCCTGTGTTGGTAATTCACATGATATAACCACTGGAAGGCCAGGTATACCCCTCTTTAATGATGACTCCAACAACTCTACAGGAGACTGACAGAAGTAGCTGGAGAGGACAGATCAAAGATCAAAGTAACAACACCTTTAGTTGCAGGAATGATGCATTAGCCTCTCTGTATAAAAATGCAAACTCCCACCCAAGTAGCCATAACTCAAAAGCAATATGGAAAAGGCAAATAAAAAAGGTATCGATAGTTACTAACTATACACAATCATTCCAACTATCATGTCCAGTTATAAAACATCAGTGATGCACTACAACAGAACAGGTGACAAATATATCCAGAAGCCTCACTGCACAGTGTAAAACCATTACAGGTAGAACAGCCTTACCAAAGAAGAAAATTTTGTTAAATAATAATAATATTTCACATGCATTTAGAGGTACATTTTATAGTGCTATAAAATACCTTTATCTACTGTTTTACTGAAATGTAGTTGTAGTTGGCATTATTACTACTACTGTTCTTTAGAACTTCATTCTTTAACTGTATTTGCATGTGATAATGTAAGGCAGCCTCAGAGACATAATATGGCAGTTACAATTAACTACCACCTCCTTCAAAGCTACCACTGCCCATACTGTGCGGAGTCTGCATGTCCTCCCTGTGATCGACTCAACTTTAAAAAGACATGCAGGTAGGTGCGTGAGTGTGTGTCTGTGCGTGTGCCTTCTCTGAAGGTTCAGTGATGGGCTGGTAACGCAACACTGTAAAATCTACTGCCAGTCATAAGCAGACCGGTGATCCGCTGTGATGAACCCTACCCGGGAAAAGCCGAAAGACTTTACAAGAGTCATGAGAAGCATACTTACGAAATGCTACTGCTGTTGATGCATACATATAAATATGGGATGAAAAGTATATTTAATTAGTGCAATGGTGTCTCGTGATGCCCACTTCAAATAAGTATAAAGGCCCAGACAATGATGCTCAGACATGTTGCCTTTTTCATAATGCAGTTCGCCTCAGCAGAATACTTAAATAAGAACAGCATCCTATGCTTCTAGCATTTACTGACATTATTCTATATAACTATTTTATTACTTGTGGAGCATTACTCTTGGACACACAATACTTCCATATTGTCTTTTTTTGTTTAATGATATTCCACCTTGTGTCAAGAGCAGGTCAGAAAGGTTCCTTTTATGCCATTTCACCGAGAATGTTATTAAATGAGAAAAGAAAATAAAGCAATGCTAAAATGCATGTGTTTCAACAACAACAACAATAATAACACACATTTGTTAATCACATACACCCAGTGAACACACAGTCCCTTTTCAGGACAAACCATGAGCAATGCTGAGTTAAATGACTTGCTCAAGGTCACAGAGTAGGAATATGAGGACTGAGGGAATCCAACTTTCTACCACAGGAACTACAGTTCACAGTCTTAACCTTCTACACTGCAGGTATTATAGAAGTTATTGCTGCTTCCCGACTTACTACTTCCAGTTATTTAATCTGTTACAAGGTTTAAAATGATGTTGCTACTTTTACAGCCCAGTTATGTTGCAGGGTTTTAAAAACCTAACAGCAAATACTGTTTAAATTTGTGTAGACAATTGTAAGCTTTTGTGTTGTACAGGATGTAAGGAGATTGCTTTTATGTATTGTGTCACGTTTTTTCACTGCTTTGCATGCAATGCTCACCATATTCCTCACACTATAAATTACAACTTGCTATGATATTGGAACAGGGGTGTGCAAAGAGAAGAGCAGTCAAGAAGGAGTGCTGAAATTTAGGATGCCTAGTTGCAAAGGAGAGACAGCGTATAATGCATAAGAAAATGTTAAAAGTAATGCAACTACCAAGATACTGTGAACGTGCTTTCAAAGTTTCTGCCTTGATGCTTCCAATGTAATGTTAGCAGTGCTCTAGAAGAAGCCATTCTACACATACTTTAAAAGGTTGTAAGCTCTTTATTCATTTACTACGTATCTCAATAATAACTGCATGTGTTAACCTTCAAGTTGCTCACAGCTAGATGGATGCCATTTTAAGCACAGAATGGAGTGTTCAATGAACAAATGTTAAATTATTAAAGCCACACCATGGGTTAGAGCATAAATAAAAAAAACTTACCATATTCATTCTGTGATAGCAGTTTATTTGTGTCATTTTAGCATAACAGCACAAGAAGAAATTATATGATGTCGCAAGTTACATTCTTTACTATATTACTCCAATAATTTTTACTAATACAGACAGAATAAATAATGCCAGGTCCAAGTTGATTAGATTATTAATATCTATCACTCCAGCCAAGTTGCAATGTATGATCATTCAAGAATGTCTTTGTATACACTGGAGGCTCTGGCTCCAAAAACACCTCCCCAAACTAGTATGTATTTTTGTTAAATTATAGCAAATTAATTTTTTACAGCTTGAAATCTATGCAGTGAAAATAGTAATCCTTAAGAAAAGTCACAGACACAGACACACACACACACACACACACACACACACACACACACACACACACACACACACACACACACACACACACACACACACACACACACACACACACACACAAACATACACAGACACAATAGTTGTCATATAAAGGTATCACAAACGTTTGCATAAAATTCAATTCTTAACAGTTTATGAATAAGGACATCTGAAAAAATGCATATATCAGTAGAATTATATGTTCTCCACCTTTACAGCAAACATAAAGAGGACAACTACATTCAGTGATGATCTACTACATAGCACCATTACAAATAAGGCAAACGTATAAAAGTGTGTACGTGTGTATGAATATATATATATATATATATATATATATATACATATATATATATATATATATATATATATATATATATATATATATATATATATATATATAAATATATATATATATATAAATATATATGTGTGTGTGTGTGTATATGAATGTATATATGCAGAAGTGCAATAATGAGGGTACAACTCCAGAAATCTAGACAGGCATTTTTACCACAAAAATGGATAGGGTCATTTGACTGATACAGCAGCAAGGCCCCCTACTAGAATGCCTCCAAGAACCTAACAATGCACACTAGACATTCTTGCCTTGTGAGCACACAAAACTGTAAATATGAGATACACTTGCATTCAGTGTGGACGTTCCACAAATCTGTACCAGAAAAAAAGTGCAAGAAAAGCAGTTTATTAACCAAGTGGATGAGCTGGGGGAATGGTCCACTTCATCCATTGTCCAGGCAAAAATGAGAAAAACAAGACACACTGTTCATTACAGAAATAATGCAAGATGCACTATATAACACAAGAGCAAAGCAAGTAGGCTGTGCTACATACTACAACAAAAATCAATTAGTAGTGCTACAGGTGGTACCCCACAACAGGAGGTTTTCTAGTTCAGTTCTTGGTTGGGGTGACTTCTCTGCAGAGTCTGCATGTCCTCCCTGTGTTTGTGTGAGTTTTCTTCCTCCCACATGCAAAAGACACATGGCAGGAAGGCTGTCATTTCTAACTTGTTCATAAGTATGCATGTAGTACATGTGTGATATGGAAAAAGGCCCGTCAATCTACTTTGGTTTCTTACATGCCTAATATCCTCTAAGGATGTCAATGGTTATTCATTAAGTTGCTGTAATTTTGTTCTTCCTATATACGTGATATATATATGGAGTAAAACAAGAGATTTGAACTACATTACCCATCATGTTATAGATGAGAGCTGTAAAAAACCTAAATAAATTGCAATACTTAATAAACTATATTATAAACTAATGGCAAGCAGAAAGCAAATAATTTGCATTAAGGACATATTTTTTTAACTTGGAAATACATAACAAGGGAGTACCACAGGACTCTGTCCTACGTTAAACTCTGTCCTAGGTCACATCTGCTGACAACTGCACAATTTCCTTTACTACTGCATCACAACATGATAATAAGTCATAACAGAATTTAGTCAACAAAGAAATCAACTGAAGTCTGCAAAGTGAACTTGTCTTTTCATCAGCCTCTGTCAGAGTTGAGAAACTACAAAGATCTTGACTTTCATCTGGAAGTATCCGGCATTAGAGTGATCACCGCTAAAGTTATAGCAATGATTAAAATTTTCTTAAATTTCCTCAAACAATTTTACTCATATGGTTATATAACCTCAGAATATAATTCCACATTTTGTTATTATAACTGAAGATACAATGAAACTTGAACAAATTCAAAGTAGCTTCATATACTGATACATTGTTCGACATTATTTATTACCTTTAGAACTTTACTTTTGGACACATAACCTTTCTATGCTATATGTTTATGATATTCTACCTTGTGCCAAAAATAGGCCACATATGTCCCTTTTATGTAATTTCATTGATAATGGATCAGTTTTCTTACACAGCTTGACTAACCATATATTGATGTTTTATTCTAAATCTTTAATGGCGCCTTCTTATAATCCCTACTGTATTCATATGCAGAAGTTCCAGTTAGGAACTTAAGACATACACACTTCAGATAGTACGCACTAAAATGCAAGTAGGGAGAAGGTCATGATCCAGGAAAGAATAGACTGGGAAAGAAAATGTCAGACTGTTTAAAATTGCAACATTATTAGTCACTTCTAACTAATTGGATAATTTAATAAATTAAAAGAAATACTGATTTAGCACCAAAAGAAATAATATTTTTAAGGTCTTTATACCTAGAATTTGTATGTTGTGTATAAAACTATAACCCTCTTGAATCTGCCTCAGTTACATGCATTCAAAGTAAGACAGCAGTTCAAGGAACCTACATGGTCTGGCTATTTCAACTGCTAAATCTGCACTCCTTTTTTTTTCAGTTGGCCACTTTCTCTTTCCCCTGGATACAACATCCTCCTCAATCACATGGTGACATCTGTTCACTTCAAACTCTTACTGACATTGCTGTTTCACCCATGGCATTAGAGAACTCCAGTGTTTGTTTCACAAATGGAAGTATGACAGGGGACACTGGTTGCACTCATCACTGCAAAATAATTTAGTCACACTAAATCATGCGTGTGAACAGATCCATTGCGATGCTTTGGATTCTTATGTGCCTATTAATTCAGCAGTGGTAGACAACAAAATGAAGATAACAGCAATACCTTAAGTATGTTGAAGCGACTTCATTTCATTAAATCACATGTTAACTAGGCGAGTTAAACTGTGCATTTTAAATAGGTGAGTGCAATGGCCCACATCAGACTCATTTCAGCAAAGATCATGGCCACAATGGTAAAGGAACAGGTAGCAGATATCTAGATAGATCAGAGTAGCCACTTCAACCAGCATGTTTGGGGAGGGAAGAGGAAAATGGAGTACCTGGAGGAACCTCTTACAAAAATAAGAGAGTTAGGAGGATTGAAATCAGAGTAAAACTATCCCAGACACTGTTTCTGCCATATCTTATATATGTAGACTGTTTACGTTATAATACAGAGAAGCTGAATTAAGGCTTGTTAACAAATAGTGTGCAGTTAGCAAAACAATGAAAGTCATGTGGATATTGTGTAAAGAGGTAAAACATGTAAATCTAGGCACATAAGTGAAAAAGCTAAATTAAAATACATGTAATTATATTTTCATAAAACTGTGGATGTTTTCATTCTTACAGCATGTAAAATTTAATAACATGTACAGAATGTAAAAAAGGAAACTGCACTGAGTATATGTGTTAGAAGAACTGTTAGAAACTGAAACTAAACCTGGTTTCTCAAATATGCAGAGATTTTCAGCTCTTTCAGTTAAAAAAAAATGCATTACCTTATTTGGATACTGGCTTGTTGGACACTACCTTCAACCCCTGCCACCCCACCCCCACCCAGAGTAAGACTTTAGAAACAGAAAAAAGTGTCATCTACTTTTAAATCCAAAGGGAATAGACTATTTAACAGAGAGAAAGATACTGTCAGTGTAATTACAGGCTTACTTCTAGGCAGTGTAGAATGGATAGCACTATTGAAAAAAAGCTCATGACAAATTCTGTCGGTGGAATTATGCAACTGTTGTATGGACTTCTAAGACAGTGGTAGAAGGAAACTCAATACATCTCTTTAGCTACTGGTAGTAATATCTCTAAATAAGCTGTAGGAATTGTCTTTCTATGCCATTTGTTTAAAAAGATGTTGTATTTACTCTGCACAAGCTGAAAGCTGTATACATATTTGTGTGTGTGTGTGTGTGTGTGTGTGTGTGTGTGTGTGTGTGTGTGTGTGTGTGTGTGTGTGTGTGTGTGTGTGAGCAAGTGAGATTTTACAAAGTGCATTAATTGATTTTATTTATTGCAAGTAAATAATTTTACCATTCAGTTCTAAATGATTGTGGCTGGAGGTTTATTTATTATTATTTTAAAGGTCCGTATATTGGAATTGTGTATTAATGACTGTTCACTTTTTGAAAAAGTTACTGGCTATTGCTACCATCCAAATATTTAACAGTTGGCTTACTTTATGGCTTAAAAGTGATTGCATTATTGATATGCTACTGTGGTCTATCTAGTGCAGAGTTATCATAAAGAAAGACAAGGAAGGGGGTGTTGCCACTGGAAAGGTCTCATTGACCATCTCCTGAAAAATAATGTGTATGTGTGTTTGTATCTGTGTGCTTATAGCAGAGGACAGTGTTAGGGATTTCACTGCAGAGGTAAGCACTTACTTTCATAGGTGGGTGACTGGATATCAAGTTACTACATTTGAAATGTTGGGAGACCTTAGGCTAAGGGGTCAAATGCTTAGCACCCTGCCCAATGCCATAAGAATCTGGTTAACAGATCAGGAATGTAACGCTGTTGAGGAACTGTTCAAAAGGGTCACATCTATCTATCATTATAACGCAACTGCACAAGAAGGAGGTAACTCATGGGGGGACAGTCTAAACCTTCACAACAGATTTCGCTGGGAAAGAAAAAAACACTGGTTTGATTACATTTCAAGATCTTGGGGTAAAGTACTTCCAATTTAACCAAATGAGGTGTGTATGGTCCAAATGTCCACTGCAACAGGTTGGGGAAACAGGTAATAAATGTAGCTCCATGGCAGTATGGGTTGTTGTCTTGAAAGCTGCATCTACTCCAGATTCTCATTATAACCTCTACTCTATCCTTACAGGGGAAAAAGAAACTACTGTCTTAAAATGTGCTGTCTTACAGGCAGATAAATTAGTTAAGCCTACAGCAGCCAAAGAGGAGTGATACTTGCTTAATCATTCCATTTAGAGTCAGGGAGAGGACACCTTTTCAGATTTCACTGGCCTGTGTTCACTTTGACTGGGATGGCAATCAGGAAGACAAGCAGATAGCAGTGCTTTATTTTATGCACATATTCTATGAGGCAATGAGGTGGTGGTGCTGCGATAGCATTGTCGCCTCACAGCAAGACGTTGTGCCGTTCGATTTTTAGCTAGAGCGTCTTCTGTGTGGAGACATGCGTGAATGGGCGTACCTTCATTGAAGGTTGTGCCTCAGGGCTGGCAAACTCGGCACGTAAAAAATCTACTGCCAATCATTAGCGGACCGGAGTTCCGCTGTGGCGACCCCTAACCAGGAAAAGCAGAAAGACATAAACAAACAATTCTATGAGGCAATGACTTTGATGACATGGTACCATATATACATGCATTTATACATAGCCAGGCACTGTGCAAATTACATGAGAAAGATAACATGGAGACTTTGCAAATACCTGCACCTTCACCAGTGGGTGGTGAGTGGCTACTTCAGAGAAAAGTGTTAGGCAGTAGCAGAAAAGTTGAACCTGAGCTGCAACAGTCAGAAGGTGCTGGACTTTCCTTGGAAGGGGTTACTTCAAGGAAAGAAGTAGTTGGTAGCAGTAAGCCTAAATCTGAGACAGTTTTTTTGGAAAATATTAGAGTTCCACTAAAAGATGAATTGGGAAGGGTCATAAAGTGAGACAAAAAACAGACACAGCTGTTAGATACCCCATTATAGAACATGGAAAGGTAGTCAAGCAGGTGCCTGACTCTCAAGGGCAGAGGGAGTATGTATACCTAGGGTTGGTGTACAGAGAAATGGCTCCTGATGGAGAACTACAAACAGAAGGGATACATCAGTTGGCAGTCCCAAAGGCCTATTATTGGCTATTTCTAGCAAGAGCCCATGATATCCATTTTTCATACCATCTGGGAATAAAGCACACAAATAGTGATTATGCATAGTTGTTACTGGCTGGACACTGCAAAAGATGTGAGATAGAACTCCAAACTTGTGATAAGTGTCAAAAGAGTGGTAAGGTAGAAAATAAAGCCAAGGAGTACTCAACCAGCAGGGCTCCTTGTAGATACAGGGCCCAATGGCAAATCAAAAGGGCAGGGTTATCACGGCAAAGTGATGTCCGGTAGAAATGCCAAACCATTCTACCCTGTTATCAAAAATGCTGAGAGTCTTTCAAAATAAGACACTGGGTAAATGCAGCTTTAGATGTACCTTTTACCCCGAGCTTTGTTTCTTGAGAATCTCAGAAAGAAAATTCACAAAAAACGTACTTGAGGTTTAATAAGGGGAGATAAGCGTGAAGAAGCTACATTAAGCCAAGTAAAATGTAATTATATTTTATAAAAGCTGTAGTTGCAAACCTTGCTTCCTGTAAAATGTTTAACATGTTTAGGAAGCAAGAGAGTAAACTGCACAGAGTACTGTGGTAGAATTCTTACCTGGAACTAAATCTCAATTGTGCACACATTTGCAGTGTCTTCAGCTTAAAACACATTTAGGCATTGACTTGTTGAATTCTACCCCTTTTGCAAGAGTAAGACTCTGAAAACAGGAACAAACATCATTCACATTTAAATATAATCAGGAAGAAGAGGGTACTGCCTATGTTGTAGGTGGTGTGCAGTAGATTGTACTCATGAAACAGAGCTCAAGCTAGATGCCACGTGTCTGTAGAATTTTACAACTGCTATTTGGACTTTTATGCCAGACATAAACAGAAATTCAGTAAATCTCCTTAGCTACTGGAGTTGTTAATTTTAATTCCTTTTTATGCTATGTTTCTGTTTAAACATATTTACTTTGTATTTTCTTTTTGCAAGTTGAAAGCTGCTAGTGTTTTTTTTTTTTTTTTTAACACCCAGTCTGGTTTGATTAATTTCGAGAATAATGGCCCCTTTTGTTTGACTCTCACTATCATACTGCAGACACACGAGTGACAGTGGAACAAGTGGGCTTGACACATACAGGAGGATATGATGGTTGGCAGGTATGGAAGGAAGAAGCACCTGCAGTATTCAGTATTCACCTTGAAAAAACTTTCTGGCAATGTATGCAGTTTCTAGATGAACACACAGTACCCTAGAGATGTACTTTCTAGTTAAGTTATACTCTTAGGCCATAGCAGTTTATAAGGACTGAAATCTGAGACGGTACAACGCTGAGAGTAGTCTGTCAATTCCTGCAAATGTGCGTGGAACATTTATGGGGCATGCTCAGAAAATTAGTCTCCAAATATAAAAACATTAAGATGTAATCTTCTAAACTAAATCAGCTTGACAGTACACATTTAAAACTGCTGATAGGAAATACATCGCAACACTTGTTATAATAATCTTGAATGAGTTGATCACCACAGTTAATGATATAAGGCTAAAAGACTGAAACCCCAAAACAGTAAAGGGAGGTACAGAGCCTACAAACAGACTATAAGAGTGGAGCACAAATTACAGAACATAAGAAAAAGATTGTGTCTACACTGCAATAAACTCCCTCACTGCCTACATAGAACTCAGCAAGCCAAAGCCACAAAACAATAGAGTTACAGCCGGAAAAGAAAGGGAACAGCACCATTTCAAAAAGTCAGGACATACTGCCACAATGCTCCATAAACTACTGTAAAAAACACCAAGAACTGCTGTGAAGGAATCTGTCTGTATGGCTTTACATTCATAATACCTAGCAAACATGAAGAAACACGCAGACAGATAATGTCAGTAGGATAAAGACCCATATACTAAGGTAGGCAGGCTGCTAAACTAGTAAAGAAAATTTTGAAAAAAAAAAAAAATTGAACACCTCTTTGCACAGTTTATAACAGTGATGGGTTACTCTGGAGAAGAAAAAACATGGTCAATGGTCAGAGTTGACCTAAACTGGGAAACAGTAGTAGTATCTAAGCAGAATGTTGCTGTGACAAAACCATTGACCATATCTATTATTTCAGGGATCAACTTAAAGAAGAGATGGCTGGCACAGTTATTCATAATCAGGCGATCAAAGAGTGAGGGACAATTTCAGATTTAAGGTACCAATAGACCAGAAGCCAGGCGGAAGCCTTTTAAAACCAATTTAATATTCCAGCTGGCTTCTGGTCTATTGGTACCTCGGATTTGGTTATTAGTCTCATTTTGGTACCTTGTTGGCTGTTTTTTTCTTCTTACAATTCCAGATTCTTTTAGAAGCCACAACAAGCCATATGAGACACTGAGACACTAGCATTATTCCTTTGAGCTAGAAAGGGAGAAAACAGAACATGAAATTCCATAAGTAATAGATTCAAAACTGTTGCAGGTTGCTGTCCAAGGGAGGAATGGGTAACCTCACTTTCAGTGAACAGAGAAGACTGTTCCTAAACAAGCCAGAAAGGAGACCTATGGACCCTAACTTGGACTTAAACAGGACCTATAACAGATCTTGGACATGTATCCGATATTTGCAGATGCTCACAGGACTGAATCTAGTTTAGATAAACAGTTTCAGAAAATTTTGTCACTGTACAAAAAAGTCACCAAATCACATTAATACTCCATGGATGAACTGCGCCAGCTATCAGAAGCTGTTGTGAAAGATTTGTTGAAGTAGGTTGTTAAGGTACAAATAATTTTCACACAGCACAGTTCAGCAGAGAATAATAACCTCATTTATTGCAAAGAACACATACATGGGAAACTAGGAAATCAAGGTCCTGTCTCCTCTAGCTATAAAAAGCTTGAATCATTTTTACCATTTCTGATCAAATGCAACATCATTGTAACAACTAAAATACAGCCACTGATCAATTAAAAAGGAACACCACGCCTTTCCATGTGTTGGTGAATCAGATGCTTATGGGGACAAATGTTTTGGAATGACATTACAGGATGATACTCCCACTTCCACAGCTGAGGAAAATACAATCCCCAAATTAAAGCCTATATTGTGAAACGGCCCACAGCATGCTAGATAGCAGCTCATTGCTAGCTCCTAAATATAGCAGATGTCTGTCTTATTTCAGAAACTACAGGACAGTGCAACAGCAAAAGGAAACCAAGAATCTGAAGAAGTTTCAAAACTGTGGAACTGATGCTTCATCTTTCTGGAGCTATAAGTAATTGCTTTTATGACAGCTAATCATATGCAGTTTTTGAAAAGGAAACTAGATGGTGTAAAACACATTACAGGGTATCAAAAATACACAGTCTGAGCAGACAAAACTGAAGTGTTACAAAGCAGATGTCTCCACTGGAAGAATAAAGAAAGAGAGACAGAAAGGAAACACAGAAAATAAACAGACATGAATTTTATGTCTGCTTCAAAGCAAGTTCAGTTATTATAGATGTGTATATCCATGAGCTGATACTGTGCTTTTGCATTCCAAATGTCCGCACAGGAAATGCACAGAAAGAATAGTTGTGTAAGTAAACCTTACCATAACAGTAGATGCTTGAATGATCACTGATGCAACAGCCTTAGCTATATGGGTTATATTCTGCCAAGGATATAACAGCCAGCCAGCTTCCAAAGCTTCAGGACACATTCCACGCACCCAAACTGTCAGGCAGCTCGAGCTGAGGTGACAAAAAGACAAGTTTGGGAGCAAAACCCTTCACAGCTTTCCTGCCAGCAGAGAAAGGGAGGATAAGCACTAGAAGATGATGCAAGGAACAACAAAAAATAAAAGTCCACACCCTGGAATAAAAAACACACCAAAAACAAGGGTGTGATGGAGGGAGGGAGTGGCTACTGCAGCAGTAATTATTCAAACATCTGCTGTTACGGTACATTTTACTTGAACAACTGTACAATGTTCATCATATTAATCACTGTTGCAGTAGCCTTAGCTATATGAGTAGATTACCTTAGCTAACTACATGAGGTGGAAAAAGAAGAGTCCAGGAACCCCTAGAGAAAGGGTCTAGCAAAGCTTGAGCACAATATAGAAAAGGATTCAAGTTTATAGGGCTTTGTAAAAGTATGTACAAAGTACCAAGTAGCAGCTTCTAAAATACTTCTAGAATCCAACCCTTTCCAAAACGCCATAGATGAAGCCAAGGTCCTGGAAGAGTGGGCCTTGACCCTGCCTGGAATAGTTTTATAATGGTGAGTATAACAAAAGGTAATACCCTTAGACAACCATTTGGAAATAGACTGTTTTGACACAGATTATCCCTTCTTCTTACCCTCACAAAAATGAACAACTGATCCAAAGATGTGAAAGATTTAGTTTTATAAAGCTAGTACCTGAGGTGTCTGTGGACAACCAAGGTATGGAGTATTCTTTCTTCCTTACTTTTAGGTTTAGGAAAGAAAACGGGAGGTGGATAGTTTGGCTTAAAGTAAACTCCGATACAATTTTAGGCATAAAAAAGGATTAACTCTCAAAGAAACCCTGTCCCCATGGAAAATGAGATAGGGTTGACTCACCCTTCTTGCAGAGATCAGAGCAATCAGTAAAACTGTTCTCCTTGTTAAGAACCTCAAGTCAGCTAGATTAGCTGGTTCTAAAGGAGCAATATTTAGCTTCTCTAACGCAAAGTTAAGATCTCAAGGAGGGGCAACCTTTTTTTTGGGGGTTTTTTTAAGGCTTCCTATGTAAAACTCCTTTCAAGAACATTTTGACATAAGACTGCCTTGAAAGAGGAAGCTCCATGGACAGACATGCTGAAATGGTCAATAAATGAACCTTGATAGAGGAATAAGAAAGGCCATAAGATAGTAACTCACATAAATATTCCAGAACCAGAGAACAACTCACCCTGAAGAGGTGCTGATTATGTTGTTGGCACCAACTAGAAAGCCTTTTCCATTTGCTAATATATGATCTTCTATTAGCAGACTTTCATGCCTCCATTAGTAGCTGCTGCATGTCCTCAGTAAATAGGTGCCTAAAAGGAATTAGACCCTATCATCCAAGCAGTAAACTGAAGTTAATTGTGGATGGGCTGTATCAAACACCCCTGTTCTTGTGTGAGTAGATCTAGTCTGTGAGGAAGCGTGTGGTAATTGTTAATGGCCATTTCCAAAAGAAGGGAAATCACAGTTGCACACAGTTGCAAGCTCAAAGGTTTTCCTTGAGTTTTCCTGTTTGGAAATCACAGTTGCCTGGGCCAGAAGGCAGTCACCACAATGATCTTGGGGGATTCCTTCACAATCTTCAGAAGTACCCTGGATATTAGTGGAAAGGATGAAAAAGTATACAGGAACATTCCTGTCCAAGAAAAAGAAAAGGCATCTGTCTTCCTGACCTACTTGCATGGAGTCCTGGAACAGAATCTTGCCATTGATTGTTCAAGCAGGAGGCAAAGATGTCTGCTTAAGGAAATCCCCAGAGATGAATCAATCTTAGAAGACCCCCCGATCTAGTTTTCATTTGTGAGGATCTGCCCTATTCCTGTTCAGCTTGTCTGACACACAATTCTGCACAGAATGTAGGATGCTTGTAGAGTGAGATTGTGCTGTGAAGCTATAACTCAAGCTAACATGGCTGGTCTGCAAAGGGGGTGCAACTTGGTTCCCTCTTGCTTGCTGATGTACCACATTGCTGTGTTATTGTCTGTAACCACTTGAAAAGATCCCGGGGAACAAAGATGGCTCAGAGAGTTCAGTGCCTCATTCAGGGCAAGCATCTCCTTGATATTTATGTCTTTATGTTTGTCCTTGGTGTCTCACATCCCCTGCACTTTTATCTCTCCTGAAAATGTTCCACAAGCAATTCCTAAGCATTTGTGGTGATTGACTGCTTTGGAGCAGGAAGGCAGAAGGAGAGACCTGGATTTAAGGATATTTGTTATCTCCACCAAAATATTTCTCTTCTGACAAACCCCAGCACTAGCATTTGAAAAGATAAGGGGTATAGATGGTGGGACCAAATAGATTTCAGATGCCACTGTATCTTTCACAAGTAGAATCTTGCCAGGATTAACATGAGAATCACAGATGCCTTGAGACACCAAATCCTGAGATATTCCCTCTCAGTGACCGAAGTCTGACTGGAAAACCTTAAAAATAGACCTAGATAAAAATCTATTTTTCCTGAGGAAGAAATGTTCTTTGAACTAAGGTTTCTATTTGCTATCCCAGGAACACAATCCTGCATGAAGGAGTCAAGAAAGCCTTTTGAATGTTCTCTTGAAATCCCAGCTTGTGTAAGAGATCTCTCACCCAAGAGAGAGATTCCTGACACTTTGAAAAAGACTCTGTAAAGACACGCAAGCTGCCTAAATATGGAAAAATGTGATAGCCTGTAGCCTGCAATGAGCTATAAATGGAGATAGACACTTTGTGAACACTATCGGAGCAGTGGATAGTCCTATGGGTAAGGCACAGAACCAATAATGTATCCAGACACACAAAACCTTAAGAAATGTCTGAAGGTTGGATTAATAGGGATGTAATGATAAGCATCTTTTAAGTTGAGTGTTGCCAGTAAACTTGAAAGAAGAAGAACAGACAGTAGGTTGTGAAGTGACATCATTTTGAATTTGGGCACCATCACAAACAGGTTTTGGAAAGAAATATTCAGAATGGCTCTCCAATAATTTTCTGTTGTTGGCACTACAGGCATCCTTGAATAAAAACCCCTTCCTACTTCAGAAGGAAGGACTGTTTCACTCCTTGGGACAACATGTGGTAAGAAACTGGTGGAAACAAAAGAGTCTGATCTGAAGAATGAGGAATGAGCCCTGGAAAGGAGGAATTTCCTCCCACTGTCATCTGTAACCTTGATGAATGATTTTCAGAACCCATTTGTCTGAAACTATATGCTGTCAAACAGAAAAATAGAGATTCAGACATTCTGAAAGAAAAAAAGGGGCCAGGGAAGGAGGGGTTCACAAGGTTTCTTGAAAAGTCATTCAGACTTGTTGGCTTGTCTTTCGTTTTGGGAGGTTTGAGACTTATTTTTGGTATCCCCCTTGCCATTTCTTTTTCAACATCTGTTTACCTGTATTTTGCTGAAAATGTTTATTCTTTTATTTGCCAAAACTGGATGAGGGGATAGAAAATCCTTTAGAAAATTTGGAAAAGGGGGCTGCGAAATCTTAGAGATTCCCTGGATCAGCTTCCCCTTTCATCACGCTTTTTGATTACCTCTGCAGCAGAGGGGCCAGGCACTAAATCTCTAACCAAGGGAGGAATTAAAATCTCATTTTGAACATCACCTGGGGGATTCTGAGAATGCAACCATGCAAACCTCCTCATAACAGTAGCAGTCGCCATAGCCCTGGAATAAGTATCAATAAAGTCACACACACACACTGCAAACAATAAGTAGTGACCTGTCTACTATAAGAAACTAAGTTATTTAATACAGATCTTTCCTCACAAGAAGAAATTCCAGATAAAACATTCCACATACTTTCACAATTTGTCAGAAGAAACTTTAACATATCAGCCTGACAATTAAAGATCCTGAAAATCAAAGTTGCATAAGTATACATTTTTTCCCATACCCATTAATAATTTTCCCATCCATATCAGAAAGACTAGGATTGGAATTAACTAAGTGTTTAGCAGTAGTGGGATCAACTACAGCTATAGCTGCTGGATCAGGTTTGGGAAAAGTGTATAAAAATGTAAAAGACTGAGGAACGCTATACAGCCTGTCTGCCTTTCTTGGGGCAGATGGCAAACTATCTGGAAAACTGCAGGCAAGTAACACACATACATCCTCTAAAGCATAAAGAATGGGTATAGGTTCCTGAAATCCTTCTGTAACAACTCCTAGTATTTTATGAGGGACTGAGAAATCTCAGTGTTCTCCCACTGAAAATACTGGCAAATTCTAGAAACAGTCTCAGAGAAAGAGAATCACCCCGTAGGAAGAATCAGAAACTAAGCTCTCCTCCGAGTCTAAATCAGAACTCAGAGGAAAAAACCCTGTATCCATCCCTGCATCTTCCTGTTCAGATTTAGAATCTTGAAACGTTTCAGGAAAAGAGGAATTCATCTTTCTTTTACTACTTTACAAGAAGGATCATAGTCTGAATTAAACCTTACACCAAACCTTGTAAACTAATCTTATCCAAATTAAACTGAGGAGAAGTAGATACAAGTTTGGTTTTCTGTTTCATTTTGATAGGAAAAATGGGACCAACCATGTTACTAATGGCAGCAACTGCCTCCCCATGGATGTCCACAGCATTCTGACACAAAGGAAAAACTATCCTGTCCCCTCCCCCAGGACTGACATGAGTGGCTTTCCCCTTGCCTACTGTGGGGACCCAGACAGCCACAAAAGACATGGCTAACTCCCAGTCCATAGTGGCTGTAGGTGCTACACCAAAGGGATCCAAGGCAAAAGAGGTGTTGTCTGAGGTATAACAAATGGCCATAGCAGAATCACCCACTTTAGGCTGAGGCAAATTTCTAGCCTGCTGTGGTGGCAAAGGCCATTTGCTGATTATTATTCTTCTTTTTGTGGCTGGAAGGACAAACCATGGGACCAGCAGTTTGTTCCATGGTCAAGTCGAAAATGGTGCCTCTTTCCAGGGTAAGACAAGCAGCAAATGCTGATAAACACTATCAGTCCACAAAAATTACTTTTTTGACAGAAAAAACACAGTAAAAATGCATATCAAAATATTACGCCAGCCCTGCAAAAGTAAAACAAACAGAATTCTGCATAGAAAAAAAAATTCAGTTACTTTACACCATTTTTAAACTGAGAAAAAAAAATGAGTGATCTGTTTAAAAGTACACTACAGTCATGAGACACCCCTAGCTTTAAAATAACTTTATTGAAGAAGAAAATAACAAAACTTCAACAGAATTAAGAAAATGGAAGCTTTTCCCCAAAGGGAATTTATCTGCCCTGCAAAGTAAAGCAAAAGCCAACCGTTGATCCTCAAAAGCCTTAGAGGAACATACTTTTTGACAGTAATAAAGCTCTGAAGGACTTTCCACTCAAAATTGTCTTTTAGTCAGCTCAGATCAAAGTGCCTGACAGTATGGGCAAGTGGAAGGCACCCTGAAGCTTTGGAAGCTGGCCGGCTGTTACATCCTTGGCAGGATATAACCCATATAGCTAAGGCTACTGCAGAAGTGATCAATATGATAAATATCAGTAGAATCCCAGAGGGAATTTAAGGATGGGACTCTCTCTGGAAAGGCTTTAAAGAAACAGTAGATAAATTAATAATGTATGTAAAGTTTCTTGTTGTTATATACACACATATGAATGTTTTCTCACTGCAGACAAAGAATTGGTTTACACTGAGCATGCCATAATGTTTCAATATGCATCAATGGGTATGCTGATGTTGGTAGTTCATGGTACATTTAGATTATAGTGCTGATACATCATAGCACAGTATGCAGTGGCAATTCCTAGTGAACACGTATGCAATGCTTACAGAGTTCACCAAGGGTTTTCATTCTGTAATACAATGTTCATTTTTGTTTACTGTTTGGGTAGACTAGACTGAGACATTGTTTTGCAAACTTATTTTCTTACAGTGAACATGTCGATTAACTAATATGTTATTCTGAATACTGCCTTATTTTTCTGACATATTTGCCTGAAAATTATTATATACAATATGTACTACAATGTAGATTGAAAGACTTTAAAGTAAATTTTTATCATTTCATTTATTTTACTATCAGAGTATAGGGCACATTTAGCTTGAATACTTAGAAAAGCTTTTGAAACTGTGTTTTCCAAAGTAACACTAACAATCACTGATGCAGAATGTAAGAAAATACCTTTGTTGTTAGTGGGTCTTGATACAGAGAAAGCATTTGACAGAGTAAGCTGGGAATTTATGAGCAGGGCAATGGAAGCATTTGCATTTCCTGAAAAAATTATAAGGCTGATTAGGAGGATATGTGAAGGATTGCAGGTGAAAATTAAAGTGGATGAGGTCCTCTCTGATCATTTCTGCTTGAGCAAAGAAACCAGGCAGGGGTGTCATCTTTCCCCTTTATTATTTGCATTATATTTAGAACCACTGGCAAATAAAATAAGGGACTCAGAAATTCAAGGATATAATTGGTATGGCAGTCAAAAAAAGCTAGCTTTATTTGCAGATGATATTATTTTGTACCTGACAAAACCAAAAAAGACATCATAGTGTTGTGAAACATTTTGAGACAGTTTCAGATCTTTTCAGGATACAAAATTAATGAAGCTAAAACAAAAGCAATAGCAGTGAAGTATGTGTCCACGCATGACCTGGTTCAGGAATACCCATACTTATGGGGACATGATAAAATGAAGTGTTTAGGAGTATGGATTAAAAATGATTCTAGTGTGGCACTAAGGATATGTGAGAAGAGAATAAACAAAAGATAATACAAAAACTGATAAAATGGAGGTTTTGTTATACTGAGATGGATAGTAACATACAAGCAGTTAAAATGTTTTTGGCCCCTTTAGTTTTATACACAGGTCTGGCACATTTTTAATCAACTAAAGGAGAAGTTGTGGGTAGCAATTAATAAAGAGCTGAAGGACTTTATCTGGGAGGGGAAAATGGCAAGAGTCACGTGGGATAAACTGATTCTTCCAGCAGAACAGGGCGGATTGGGGTTATCTAATTTGAAGGGGGATTTCAGAGCTACACAGTTAAGACTCCTATACAAAGTACAAGCAGAAAACTATAATTCAAAGTGGAAAGGGATGATGATGAAACATGGGGAAAGCTCAAGAAACAAGGAGAGACTGGGATTTTGGATGCAGGCCTTTAAGGAGTTTAACAATAGTCATGCAGAATATTATATCCATAAAGCAGCAGAAAATAGTCCAAGAACTAAACCAACACTGGAATGGAGAAAGGAGATTCTGCTGATAGGGATGACTGCAATTAGGGATACAGACAATAGGCAAGAGGGGGCTGGAATTTATTGGAGAAAACTGGCAAAGGAACCAAGGCATTGAGAGCAAATAACTAGAGAGGCAAAGATGATAGAATGGGAAGACACCAAAAATGTATTTGGACTGCAGGTTAGAGATTGCCTTCCCCATCAGGGACTGATATCAGTGTATAGGCGAAGAGAAAGAAATGTGGGGTCCTAAACGATTTACCAGCACTGACAGAGTTTTTAATGGAATCTAAAACAGAAGCTGCCATTAAAAAAGGAATAATTAGTAGAGTATACAAAATATTGCACAATAACTATAAGAATCAATCAGAGGAGGTTAGAAAAGATTGGGAAGAGAGACTGGATAAGCAATTCACAGAGAAACAATGGGAGGATATATATATATATATATATATATATATATATATATATATATATAGACACACACACACACACACACGCACACACACACGCACACGCACACGTCTTCCAATTATGCAACAAGAGCTAGAAGGTTTAGGATTTTAGCCTGGAAATGTTTACGCAGATATTTTTATACCCCAAGTAGACTCCAGAGAATTTTTTCTTGGGTAGAGAGTATATGTTGGAGGTGTGACAGGGAAGAAAGAGGTAATTGGGAACAAATTTTCTGGGAGTGCAGTGAGTTAGCAGACTTTAAGGATTCCCTGCAGGATGCACTGTTGGAGACGCTGACTGGGCAGATTGGTCTGATGAGGGACATAATTTTTCTGAGCTATGATTCAGAACTGGAATTGCCTAGGCATGGTAAGGCCTTGGTGTGTCTAATAATGGTGGCTGCCAAAAAGCAATTACTAGAAAATGGAAATCAAAATCTAAACCAGCTATACTGGAAGTAGTGAATATAGTAACAGAGATAAAACAACTGGAACTGAGATCTTTAGAAAAGGGTAGGAGCAAACTACATGGGAAAAATGGGAATTGTGGGAACAATACATACAAGGGAGGAAAGAGGCCTAAAAGGCAGCAGGACTTCAATGAGCTATGTAATGTTTGAGTGAGGAAGATTGGGTAGATTATAAGTGATGCATAATGTTTGCAACTGGGAGTATGTCAGTATGGTGTGTGATGTAAAATGTTTGAGACTAGGATTGTGTCGGTGTGGTTTGTTTTCATTTATATAAATGTATGATTGCCTATGTAGCAAGTGATGGTTTAATGTAAGTGATGGTTTAATGAAGATGTTTCTTGTTTAAAAAAAAAGCAGGAATTGAATAATTTATGTAATACTGCTTAGGTTATATGATATATAGCAATTTGTGTTAAGTATAATGTTTGTTATGTTAATATAGTTTGATTACATTTATATGAATGTAAATTTGCCTATGTCACAAATGATAATTCAATAAAGGTGTTGGAAAAAAAAAAGATGTGTATTAGTAAAGATGCAATCATACCAACAGAAAGAATTGATCCTGACAAAACTGTGGCAAAAGGGTGAAGTTTTAAAAACTGGAGACAGTAGAGTGTAATACATGATTATTCACTATACAGAGGCAGAAGAGAAACTAATTTGCCCCGGGCCAGGCAATCAGGGAATTTTGAGAGGCAAGTGTGAGATTCAAGCTACTGTACCCAGCTTCAACATACATCCACTAAGTATTTCAGATCATGTGCCAATGACAACTAAGATACAAATTCAGGATAATGAAGTAAGAATGAGACACTTGTGCTTTCCCACCTACCTGTTAAAAAGAGAGGAATTTAAGGAATGGGTAGTGGAAATTATTTGGCAACTATTATGGAAGATAAAATTTATTCAGAAGTTAAGCTAGTGAGTGGGATAAAATGAAACTGGAGCTTAAAACAGGTTAGAAATAAAAGAAAAATAGAGATGGTTAACTGGAATTATTTAGAGGAACTGACAAAGGTTAAAGTATTGCAGAAAAAGGAAATCTCACTGAACAAGAGTGGTGCAACTGCAGAGTGCTAAGAGAATATAATGGACTACCTGGATAATATGGATGAGTTTAGAGAGACTGCTGTTAAGCAACTTTTTTTGATAATAACTCCAGAGCACAAAACCTGTTAGCACAACAGCTTAGACAACAGAAAGGAGAAAGGGTTGTTGCCACACTTAGGAAGCATATAACAAGAAAAATAACCAGAGATCCTGTACAGAAATTAGAGATATTTTGGAAATTTTATGAAAATCTCTATATAGCAGAGGATTACAGAAATCAAGAAAAGGTACAAATGGAAATATTTACCAAAGCCTTAATTATGTCAAGGTTAGTGGCAGATGATGCTCAACAATTAACAGTTAAGGTAGGAGGAGATGAGATAAAAATTGCGATGTATAATAAATAGATGGTATTCCTGTGGAAGTTTGGAAGCTAGGAGAGAGGAAAGTGACAACGGTCTGGAAGGTTTTGTTACAGTATTTTAAAACGAGAGTAGGTATCAACATCCTGGAAGAAAGCCGTGGTGGCTGTAATACCTAAAGATGGTAATGTCCCATCATACTCAGCTTCATATAGGATCATTTCAGTTTTAGACCATGATTATAAAGTGTTTATGTCCATAATAGCTAAAAGAATAGCAAAGGTGATGCTAAAATTGATAGATATGGATCAACTTGTTTTTTTGGAAGGGATGCAAACATTTGACATTAATTAAACAATGGTCCAGAGAGAAACAGAATATAAGAAATTATCACTGCTATTGATGAGTCTTGATGCAAAGAAAGCATTTGACAGAGCAACCACGGATTTTAAATGACTGAGAAGAGAGCTCAAATAAGCAATTCACAAGCAAGCAATGGGAGGGCATATGCATGGCTCCCTAATATGCAACAAAATGTAGATGATTTAGAATTTTCACATGGAAGTGTTTGCATAGGTATTTTTATACCCCAAGGAGACTCCAAAGAATTTTTCCACAGGTCAGGTAGATGCAAATGTTGGCGGTATAGGTAACTTTTTATTATAGCTTTGGGAGTATAATAAGTTGGCAGACTTTATAAATTCCATACAAAGTACTCAATCAGAAATATTGGGTGAGCGAATGGGTGTAACTCAGGAAATTATTTTTTTCAGCTAGGATACAGAAGCTGAATTGCCTAAATGTAAGAAAGGCCTTGTTAAGTTTAATTGCGGTGGCTGCCAAAACAGCATTTACTATAAAACTGAAATCAAAGTCTAAACCAACTCTACCTAAAAAAGTGAACATTGTAGTAGAGATAAAAGAACTGGAAGTGGAATCTTTAAAAAGGGTTAGGAGCAAAGAATGTAGAGAAAAAAAGGGAAACTGTGGGAGTAATACAAGCAGAATAATCTTTTGAAGGAGTGAAGTGTAAGCAAAGGTAGGAATTGATCAATTTATGTGATGCTGGATTGATGATAATTTTATAAAAGCATTTATATGATGTGCAATGTTTGTAACTGTGAACATGTTAACAGTTTTTTATATAAATATAGGTTTGCCTATGTCTTAAGTGATGATTCAATAAAGGTGTTAAAAATTATGAAGGAATGACACTACCAAATCAGTAAATACAAATAAAGGAAACCAGTAATTAGAAATAATAAGCTGTACAGTAAAGTATCCAAGCGTTGGAAATCAATTTAGTTTAAAAAATGCTAGTAATGATTTAAAATTACAGAAGTATATAAGGGGTACAATTTTGTAACGCAATTAAAATAATAATAATAATAATAATAATGACAATACAGAATTTTGATAAGTACAACCAAAATCCAAGAGAAAAACGTGAAATAAAAAAATAAAAGTTTTCTTACAGAGCGTTTTGCTTTGCAGAATATTTTGAACCCAGGTACTTCAGTTGCACAACATGTTATAATATACAATGTCATCATTCTATCAGAATACACAGCTTTATAAATACTCAATCCTCTTACAACAAAGATCTTAATACAGACAGTATCAGAAAAAAAGATGAAAGCATCAGCATATAAAATACCAAAGTCTGACTAATTCAATTGCTTAGCTCTATTTCAAAACTATATGGAAAAAGCACCCTAAATGTGCTAAAAAATAGAAAAAAGAGAGAAAAAGAAAAGAACAATGAAAAATAAAAAATCAAGAGATGGTACGTATTAAAATGCTGTATATTTGAGCATAAACTTAATATGGTCAGTTGAGATGCCTTGTGAATACCATGAAACATGACCTGTCAGGTTTGCTAGAATCTCTATTTAACCACAGCCTCCTGACAGGCTTTTGTGCCAAATAAATGGAGGATTGCAATGGTTATCCCTCTACACAAGGGCGGGGGGCTTCCATTGACTTGGATAATTATAAAGCCATAAGTTTGACTAGTCTCATATGTAAGATCATGGAAAGAATTATCATGGATCTGACAAACAATGACATACAAAATCTACTGACAATGGACCCTACACAATTTGGTTTTGTCAAAGGCAAGTCATATCTACTTAACCTGGTAGACTTCTTCAAGAAGGTCTCTAAAGCTCTGGATGAGGCAAAACACTGTGCACTTACTACCTGAAACTACCTAAGGTGTGCAACACAAAACCTCATTTAGGCATTTTAGATAAACTTTCAAAATTAGGCATAAACCCGTATGTCATCCATACCCAGCTGGCTCACTGTCAGGACATAAGTTAGGATAGAGAAATCTACCTCCATAATGAGGCCAGTCACTAGCAGAGTTCTACAGGGTTTGTTGTAGGGGCCTCTCCTTTTTGACATTGCATCTCTGAACTCATGGCAAACATCAAGGGCCTCAGGCTGACCAAGTCTGCAAATTAGGCATGATCAATCAATCCCTTAAAGACACTGATACTCTCCAAGACGGCTTGGCACAAACAAACAACTGGTGCCAGAACAACTGAATAAAATGCAATGTGAAAAAAAACACATAATAATACACATTGGGGCACACCTGGAAATTACCATATTGACAATATGCCCCTAAAAGTAGACCAAGTGGTCAGTGATCTGGGAATGCTTGTTGACAGTAACCTAACCTTTGACCATCACATGTGATGAGAAAAATCATTTTACTTTGCACAATTTATAAGTAAGGGCATGGCATCCTGGTCCAAGTAGGTCAATGTTCTACTTTACTTTACTCTTATCAGACCAGTCATCAAGTACAAAGCACCCTTCAGCATGTACCTCACCAGGCACTTGCAACAATTTAAGAAACTACAAAGGCTCCTCACAAAAAAATACAGGGAGTAAACAACAAGTCTTATATGGCCCATCTCAAAGGCCTAGTCTTGTACTCAGCACTCGGTCTCCTGCAGACTGCTGTGCAGCAATCTATGCCTAGCCTACAAGGCACCCAGTGATCCCACACTGGTGGATTTGTTGAACATCAGCAAAACAAACAGTATCACAAATACCTGTTCTAAGGACCTAACCCCACATCTGCAATGTAAACAGGACATATTGGAGGGACAGGTATGTGTCTCAAAGATTACCCCTTCTCTGAAATAGGCTTTCCATCCATGTGAAGCAAAGCCACCCCTAACCAGTATGGCACCTATGTCCATAATGGACAGGGTTGAGTCTGTGAAAGCTTGAAGTGTACAAGCCTAGATCGTAACATGAAATTAATTGGGGTATTAACACGTTTCAGCAATATTTTAGTACAAAAGAGGAAAATCCCAGGATGCAAAAAACTCCCTCACCAGCCTCAGTAAGAAGCTGAGATCCCTCATAAAATCCTCAAAAGCTAGTTACGAAAATAAAATTGCCAAAGATTCCAAAGACAACCACAAGGCATTCTATAGTTATGTCAAGAATCTAAATGGCAATGCTCAGATCTGCTCTGAGCTTCAACAGAATGGCATTAAATATACTGATCCCAAGGATATTGCCAATATCCTGGCAGATCGATTTAGTGCCAACTTCATCCCCCTCTCACCCCCTAAAGGGCCCATCTCAATACCAAAAGATTGCCAAATTCCGGTAATCATGGCCACACAGGTAGAAACCGCACTCTCCAAAGCTAAGAATACAGCATCCATGGGACCAGATGACATCCCAGGCTGTATACTACATGAACTACAAAATGAACTGGAACCTCACCTAGGTGTCATGTTTAATCATAGCCTCACCTCAGGCTTTGTGCCCACTGAGTGGCGCACAGCTACAGTTATCCCACTCCACAAGGGGGGATCCACCTTGGATCCTGGGAACTACCGCCCCATCAGTCTGACGAGCCTGATCTGCAAGGCCATGGAACATATTATCATGAAACTTATAAACAAAGACATTGGCAACCTTCAAACACTGGATCCCACCCAGTTTGGGTTTGTGAAGGGCCGATCTTGTCTCCTGAACCTGAGTGACTTCTTCAAGTCAGTCTCCAGAGCTGTGGACGTGGGTAAGGCAGTCCACACAGCCTATCTGGACCTCGCCAAGGCCTCTGACACCACCCCCCACTTGGAATCATAGATAAACTTACTAAGCTGGGCATAAATCCCTATGTCACTCGATGGGTTGCCAAGTGGCTTACTGACAGAACCCAGACTGTAAAAGTAGCCGACTCAAAATCCAACTCCAGACAAGTGACAAGTGGAGTACCTTAGGGTTCAGTCCTGGGACCACTCTTGTTTGGCATCTACCTCTCTGAAGTACAGGCCAACACTAAGGACTCTGGCTAACACAGTTTGCAGATGACTGCAAACTGGGAGCCATTACTGAATCCCCAAATGATGTGGATATTCTACAAAAGGGCCTTACAGAAACAGATGCCTGGTGCCAGAGCCATGGGCTCAAGATTAATGCCAAGAAATGTACTGTTATCCCCTTTGGAAAAAAACATGTACCCATGAATTACCACATAGGTGGCAGTACACTAAACACTGAAAGTGTCATGAGAGACTTAGGGACACAGGTGGACAGTGGTCTCACTTTCAATAACCACATTGCCACAACAGTCAGGAAATCCTTCTATGTGGCACACCTCATCACTAAGGGCTTTTCATCCAGAAAAAAGGAGGTCATTGTCCCACTGTATTCATCCCTCATTAGACTCATTATAGAGTATAATGCCCCATTTGGTATGTACCTCACAAGACATCTGCAACAGCTGGAAAGGCCACAGAAATACCTCACTAAAAGAACCACAGGCCTAAAGTAGATGCCATATGCTGACCGTCTAAAAAAACTCCAGCTATACTCTGTGACATATCGTCTACTCATAGGCGATCTCTGCTTAACATACAAGGCCATGTCAAACCCTGAGCTGTTGGACATGCTCCACTTAAAGAAATCCCAATCCTTCAGAGCCACACGCTCCAGGGATCTAAACCTTGTCATCACAATGAACAAAACATGCTGGAGGGATAGGTTCCTGACCTAGAGACTCCCCATACTCTTGAATAGATTGCCCATACATGTCAAGCAGAGCGCCTCCTTGGCCCTCTTCAAATGGAACCTTGATGATTGGATGGGAGATAGGAAATTCACCCCGGGGATCATGTCAGTCGCTCTGCTAGACAGGGGTCCCAGAGAAGTAAATATTGTGGGAAGAAATATCCAGGGAATTGTTATGGCTAGGCTTGTATAGGCCTTAGGGTTGATAGCCTAGTACCAACCTGTGAACCTATAAATTTGAGGTAAGCTTGGTTAGGCTTAAAATGGCTCTTGGGACAATAGTCTAGTAACCACCTATGAAAAGGTTAACTTTGACAGAATATCAGTTAGGAGGTCAAGTAATAATGGAAACATTTGAGTTTACCGATCTGGATAAAAACTTACAGCAAGCCAAATTTTAAAACCTACATTCCAACTTCTGGTTAAGAAGATAGGACTTCAGCAATCTAGACGAGTTCTCTCTTCTCTCGTGTAACAATTGTTGCAATTAATTTATGAGTTGAAACTCTCAAATAGTCTAAATGCCATGACAAAGTATGATAATTAGATTTACTACTTAATCCCACCAAAACAAAAAAGATTAGAGCAAAAGAGACATATTGCCGATTTCTCAACTCCAAGTTGCAAATATCTGTTCTGGGACTGCTTCAAGTGATTTAGAAGTGCGAGTTGTTCATAGGTTCATACTAGGCTATCTGCCCTAGGGCATTTATAAGCCTAGCCAGAGTGTGTTTGGCTTTCGCCACCCATTTTAAATGAATTTTGCTATGCCCTTTTTCGAGGTTAGTATACTGTGCTTCTGTCTAACAGTGACACAGAAGTGATACCTGGGGTAAACCTACGATCTCCCATCCACTCATCAAGATTCCTCTTGAAGAGAGTCAATGAGGGACTCTGCCTAACCTGGACTGGGATTTTATTCCAGAGTGAAGGGAGCCTCTGGGTTATGAAACTGTCCCTCCAGCATGTCCTAATTATTTCAGTGCCGAGGTTCAAGTCTCTCAAGCGTGTAGCTCGATGGGATTTGGATTTTCTGAGGTGCAGCATGTCCATTAATTCCGGGTTGGATATGGCTTTATACGTCAGGTACAGATCGCCTCTGAGCAGGCAGTATGCCACTGAGTAGCACTGGAGTTTCTTTAACCGGGCAGCATATGGCATCTGTTTGAGCCCTTTGATCCTCTTGGTGAAGTACTTTTGGGGTCTTTCCAGTTGCTGCAGGTGTCTGGTAAGGTACATCCCAAAAGGGGCATTGTACTCCATTATGGGCCTGATGAGGGATGAGTAAAGAGGCACGATGACCTCCCCTGATCTAGATGTGAATCCCTTCATGATTAGGTGGGCTATATAAAATGTTTTTCTAACCACTTTGGCCACGTGGTTGTCAAATGAGAGATTACTATCAACTTGGGTCCCCAGGTCCCTAATTACTTCTTCTGTACTTAATGGATTACCACCTATGTGGTAATCTGTGGGCACTGTTTTTGCCAAAGGGATGACTATACACTTTTGGCGTTTAGCTTGAGGCCATGGCTCTGGCACCAGTTGTCTGTTTCTATGAGGCCCTTTTGGAGGATGCTTGTGTCGGCTGGAGAGTCTATTATGGCACCCAGTTTGCAGTCATCTGCAAACTTGGTCAGCCACAGTCCTTCCGTGTTGGCCTGTACCTCCAAGAAATATATACTGAACAAGAGAGGTCCCAGGAATGAGCCTTGTGGGACGCCACTTGTAACTGGTTTGGAGTCTGACATGGCTCCAGCAATTCTAACCATGTGGGTTCTGTCCTTGAGCCAGTTTGCAACCCATCTAGTGACTTAGGGGTTTATATTTAAGCTGGTGAGCTTATCTATAATGCCTGAGTGGGGTATTGTATCGAAGGCTTTTGCGAGGTCCAGGTAGGCTGTGTGGACCAACTTCCCCTCGTCAATGGCCTTGGTGACTGTTTCAAAGAAATCGACCAGGTTTAAGAGGCAGGATCTGCCCTTAACAAAGCCAAACTGGTAGGATCCAGTGTCTGTAGGTCCCCAATATCTTTATTTATGAGGTCCATGATGATCCTTTCCATAGCTTTGCAGACCAAGCTAGTCAGGCTTATGGGGCGATAGTTTACAGGATCTGTTGAGGCACCACCTTTGTGGAGAGGGACCACTGTTGCTGTACGCCACTCTTTGGGTACATATCCTGTAGTAAGGCTGAGATTGAACAGTAGTTTTAGGTTTGAGTTTAGCTCTTCTTGGAGTTCATGTAGGGGCAGCCGGGACACCATCTGGTCCCATTGATGCTGTGTTTTTTGCTTTGGAGAGGGCGGCTCTTACCTGAGCATCTGAGATGTCAGGGGGGGCAGCACTGCTGGGATAGATATTTGCCCTTTTCATGGGGAGGGGGGGGAGTTTGCGCTGAACCTGTCAGCTAGGATGTTGGCAATGTCTGTGGGTTCGGTGTATTTTTTGTCATTTTGGACTAATTCTGAGCATATCTGGGAATTCCCACCCAGGTTCCTAACATAACTAAAGAAAGCCTTGTGATTATCCTTAGTGTCCTGTGCAATGTTCAAGAATTCCTGCAAATCTATGATGGAAGCTGCTGAAATGGATGACAAATTTTCTTGAATTAAGTTGGAGATGCAAAAAGTAACACGATCCTGACACAATATACTGAAAGAACTGAAAGATGCCTAGATGAAGTGGAAAATGTACTATCAGGGCACTCTGATCGCATAACAGAAATATTTATGACAATGGCTGGCATGCTGTAGAGAATAGCTTCTGTGATGATGAAGCCTGAACTCCTTGAAAATCATCAGCAGATCAGCAGGTTTCAGCCCACCATAAGAATTTATCTTTTTTGAATACAGCTAATGTTGTAGAAAGGTGGACTGTTTAACATTCATGCTGGATAGACTGAGTGAGCAGTCTGGCCTACAGAAGGAGGCAATTATATTAGACAGAACCCACAGATTATTTTAAGGTAGATGTTATAGAATCACATGTCTCATTCTAGTTTAGTACCTTTACAATATATAATATCAAGGATAAAGTTTTGTCTTTGTTATGGGCCCCAGGTGAGCAGATAACTTATAAAGACTATAGGATTTACTATGAGCAGGAATATTCTGCAGAAACCCACAAAAAAGACAGGCATTCCATTCTGTTATGGCTTTCTATAAACAGAAGGGGTGGAGGTTTTGACTACTGTACTCTTCAGCTTTAAAGATTTCCCTCTTGTCAGGTGCATTCACTTTACGCAACTTGAATGAGGCTACTATAAGACTTACTAGACACAATGAGCTAACTAATGGTCAAAAGGAGAAAGAGAGAGATAGAGATTGCCATGGGAAAGGAGTGAGAAATGTGTCCAGCATATGGTGCAATAAGGATAATCAGGAAGCACCAGAACTCTTCCTTGTGCTTAGGAGACAAATGGCTGACAGCAAGAAAGCAGCTGTTAACATCACAAAGAAGTGTGGTAACCTAGTTTACTTTTGCAGAATGGCATGACCTGAAGGAAAGTGAATGGCATTTTTATTTAATGCTTTTCCCTTGGTTAAGGAAGGATATGTCTGACATTTAAATTCATTGTCTGTTATTGACTATGGTACTGTTACTATATTTAGGAGGTGACTAGACTGCCCCCCCCCCTCAATGTCTTTCCCAAGTCAGAACTAAAATGATTAATAAGTGAAGGAGATGGATAGAGATTTACACAGATCTACAAGGTTAACTCGACTGATATGAAATTAGTTGAAAAAATACTGCCATAGTAGATAAAGGCAAAGATGGGTATTGACAGACCTACCAGGATGAATATGGCTAAGTTTATTTTTCATTAAATGCTTCTTTCAGCCACTGCTGTTTATTTAGATGTGTATACTTTTCTTATTTTTGTTTTCTTTGTCAACTGTTTACGGTTAGTTCTGCATTTTAACAATGCTGTATGCTTTGCTGTGTGGTAACTAAGCAGTTTTAAATTTATTGGTCCAAATAACATTGTGGAATAAAAAAAACTACATTCCAAAGGCATACAGAGATACCTCTGATACATCAGGGTATTCGCTAAGCCATGTTATTTTTAAAAAGTTCAGGTGTTATCTCATCCCCTTGCTAGCCTAGTGGTAACGTCAAAATAAGTTTGTCCTGTAACACTGCAGTCCCCACACAAGAAAAGGCAGATAAATAGAACAGTGTGAATAAAGGAGATAACAGACTGTAGGAAGTTTGGGATATATAATATGAACAAAGACTTACTGTTAAATCTGTCATTCTGAGTTACAAATGCACACAAGCAGGTGTTAATTAATATACAAAACCTTTATTTATAAATATATTTTAACTGCTGTGAACTAACTAAAATGTGATGGGGTAAGAAGTTACATGACATGATGCAAAAGAATAACTGTAATATAACCAAGGGATAATGTGGCAGACAGTGTGGAACATACACAGCCTAGTGGATTACATTACGATGAAAATGATAACAACTGGTTTAATAGAAGATTTACACATGGAACAATTAAATTATAAAATGTTAAGTGGAAAGCTTTGGCCTTCTCTTTGTCTGGAGTATTTATACTTGCAACGAAATAAGAATTCTAAGTTGGCAAGGTGATGAAGAAAAGAGACTATGCAAAATAAAACATTATGAAGAAGAAGAATTTTATATTTGCCACACAAGAGTGTTTTCAATTTCCTTCTTATCTCATTAATATTAGTCCAACACAAAGGACTTTATATTGCTCAATCGTACTGCTACTTCAAAATTTCTAAAATCAAATGGAGTCAGACAGGTTTGCCTCATAGCTCTGTCTCCATTTATTTTGAGTATGGAATCAGTTTAAGCTTTTATTCAAACTGACAAGCAGATCTTTCCTTTAGTTTCAGATTTTTCACCTTATAAATATTTTACATCTACAGATAATTTACAGTTTCTAATTAACAATGCTTTAATGATAGTTCAAAGGTTTCTAGACCTAATTTCATGGATCCAGAATTTGGTTAGATATACAATAAATAAAAAAATGTAAACTATTTTATCTTGCCATCTATAAAACCTATCCAAATAAACAAGTTTGCACCACTGAAACTCTTAAGTATGTAGAATGTTGCTATCACTCTGAACCTTTGAAAGTTGTCCAAGTTAATCCAACTAAGACACAGAGCAAAAGCAACTAAACACACTTGCCAAAGGTGGAAATTACTTCCTTTTTCATTAAAGCTTGGACTCAGTCTGATAAAAATGATTTTTTTTTTCAAAACAGCTATTTTTTTTTTTATTAAGAACAAATATATTCCTCCTCCACTAGATGTTGATAATAACAGCAATTTGGTGGAATTTTCATTGAAGGAGTTACCTTTGTGTTCCCTAGCACAATTTGGTATCAGGTTTAGGCAATATCACAAACTGAAAAAGCTTTTGGAGTCAGCAAAGGACTGCTGATTTAACCTCTATCCTTTTTTTCCTGTTCAAATGTTTTTGTTTTTAGATAACCATGAACTGAAGTTCAACTTAAGTAGAACTGACTTGTTTAAGGGGCATCAATGAGGCCTTAAGGATATGATCAGTTTTTTCCCGTTATTAGCTCTAAGATTCTTATTAAAGTAAAACAGACATATAATTTCACTCTCCCATAGCAAAGTTGTTCTCAGTTTAATAACCTGTGTACCTTTGGGTTCACATCCATCGTAGGTTACTAGAGACTTAAATCTTTACTAAATAAACAAAATACCAGTACAGTTTATACCAGGAAATTAGGATGAAAGAAATACCGTTCTAGACGTTACATACGGTTACTAATTCCTGTATAACCTTATATCTGCTAGATTTCTTGTTTCCATGAGGATTTACAGTTAGCATATACTTTTACAGAATGGGCAAGACTATTGAATAAACTAAGTCATCTTAAGTCTCCAAGAACTCAAAACTACTCAGATTAATATCTTTATAGGGTTTATTTAGCATCCATAACTTTATCTTGGAGACATCCAGTTTACAGTTTTCATTATCTTTTGTCTTGCTGGCATGAATGTGTAGAAAATGGAACCTGGCTGCATATCCGGTTAGGCTGTGAGGTCATAAAATCTTTGTGGGCAGAAGCCAAAAGATCTTTCACAAAGCCTAGGCAAGCAGTTTCTAATTATTATACAGAATGCCCTACTTTTGGAGTTATCTAAACATCCCTCTGAGGATGAATCTATAATTTATATGTGTTGTAGGACTACAATGAACTGAATTCTCACTTACCAGAACCAACAAACTAGTTCTTTCCTCAAAAAGAATGGTGGAACTTATTAAAGGACATAATGGTTAACAAATAAACTGCTAAATACTACAAAGGTAATAATTTCTCAGCTTGAGTGTGTGTATAAGGGAACTTGGACAGCTTTTCCTATTAGTTCTGTACATAAATGTGTATTTCCACATTTAATTTTAGCAGGCATTATAATGTTTTTCAAAATGTAATGTGTACATTAGCACTGTAATATTGAATTATTTGATTGTGTGCTGTACTCATATTAGAAATCCAATAAAAATTTATATTTTTTAAAAAGGGTAGATTGACAGCCAACAGTGAAAATGGGAAATAAAAGTGGAAAAGACACAACAGTACTAGTCTGACATTTAAAAAATGAGCATCAGCAGTCATTTTTTTCTTAAAAGAGAAGCACTGACATTTAGCAAGACAGGGCAACCTAAGATCAGTTTTGAAAGCTGTACAAGTATAGGATATTTTAATTTTCGGACTACAGACTTTGTCAGGAGTTAATAAATTATTGTTGTTAGATACAGTACTTTTTAACTCCTCACAAACAGTTCCTGTTAGTCAAAAAGGTTGAATAACTGTAAAACTTATGTTCATCAAAGAAAGGGTATCCCATCACCCCTACATTTCACTGTTTTCTGTTTGTAGACCAGCACGGCACTTCAACCCTTGTTTCGGGATACCTGAAATGATTCAAGAACAATGTTCCAAAACAGCAGTGCTGAAGGCAATACATTCTGACTTGGTAGATACCAGAAGACCAAGAAGTAACAAACAAAAAATGTATTTATTTGATTTTCTGACCTGTATTTAGCTGAAACTGAATTTAACACCATAGCTTTGCTGATGTTCAGATCTTCCACATAGCAATTCACTATTTGTTAGAATTCATAATAGAAAATAAACACAGTGGGGATGATCCTCCCTTTCCAAAATACATTTTCATAATCAATTATTAAAGGTGGTACTGCAGCATTTAGTGACATTGGCAACTGTATTGAGGGACCTGCTATCTTGAGAAACTAAGTGCAAGTAAAGTGTTGTCATTCATTTTACTACTTGTGTGTTCAGTTTTCAATGAGATACTAAGTAACCAAAATGGCATTCATTTGATTTGCAAACTCTTATTTAACAGCAATTAACTTTAACATCAACATTTTCTTAACAAACAATTCCCTGACAAGAAAAGTCACCAACTCCAACTGCCAGTTTCATTATATCTTAGACTTAAGCTTAACAATGTATAGTAAAGGGGAGTGTAAAGAAGAGTGTAAAGGGCAAAGCTCCCTGACACCTCTTAATATGCATTATTAAAAATGGATCGCAGCTTTTGGAAATCAGAAACAGTATTCAGTAAATTACCATGTCATGAAACTGAGCATTGGCAAAGTGTTAGCATTAAATTTAATGTTGGCATGTTTGCTTTTGATGAATACGTGGGTAACCAGTAAATACTAAGATCTCAGCAAACATAAAAGTATGTGGTATGTGGACATTAGGACAGGCTCGTACAATTTTTGTGGTACAGAAAATAGCAGACACTAGAAAGTTGTAACTAAACCAAAATGTAGAGAAAATCTGGACAAGCGCAACACACCAAGTATACTGTTAGATAAAAATGAAGATTAATAGTGAATCTAGCAGCACAGTGCTAGAAGAACTCCGGCCTATTATCTTTTTGAGGAGCTGCAGTAAGACAATGGGATCATACAACAATAAAACAGAAAGGAAGATACTTACAGCCACAGTACATCTAGCACCAGAATCCTTATATAGGGCAAGTCCAACTGCTGCTGACCCCTTGATCCTTACGGGATAAGTACTCTATACTAGCCATCTGAGCTCTACATCAAGATGACCGATTAGTAGCAGCATGTGTGAGGGTGTGGTGGGTGTGGCTGTAGGTTTTATAAACAATTATCTGCAGTAACTATGTCATATTTTCACCCAGTATCCTCTTCCAGGTCAGAACTACTGCGGTTTTGGAAGGGGCATGTATAACTGTATTATAGCCAAGACTTTTCAAAAAATAAGAAACACATCCAAAAATGGAAAATATTTCAAAGTCATGTATTCAGAGATAATCTGAAAATAGACAATAAGTGTTTGTAATCTACATCTAAAGGATGGCCTATTGTGTGCTAATTATATTTCATTTTTTTTCAAACCTTTTCAACCCGTACAAAATATTTTATACAGATTTCTTTTTTTTAATTGATTTACTTTACACAGATATTTATGAAAATATTATATATGTTTTTGGTGTGCATGTATTGTACCTCATGGTTCATTTTATGCACATATATTTTGTTTGTTTTGTGTGTGTGTGTGTGTGTGTGTGTGTGTGTGTGTGTGTGTGTGTGTGTGTGTGTGTGTGTGTGTATTCTTGCAATTTAAAACTTTTCCAATAAAGTTATTTGAGAAAAAAAACACTTATTTGAAAGGCATACTTTACCCAAAACACCCTTTTTACCCTGATATTGCTGCAAAACAAACAGTTTACAGCCCCCAATATATGGCTATCCTGGAGTTGATTACACATTGTTACATGAGTGTGGGAATTGTGGACTGTGGACCACAAAACAGATTTTTTTTTTACTATGTGTCTGATGGTGCTTTAGTTAACCAACTGCTAAATCACATGCTGAGGAAGTATAAATTCACCAAGCTCTTCTATACCTGAAACTATACGAGAAATGTCTGCAGAGTACAGAAAGGCAGTTTTTCTGTGTATATTATACTAGATCATCTTCCTCTTCCAGCAGTTTATGCACTAAAGAATGATAGCTCTATCACAGACAAACACTCCTTACAGATTCAACGTATCTCACTCTTTATGACCTTCAATAAGACAACTGCATTGCCATCCCACAAACTAAAAATCCAGAAACAGGCTAGCAAATTTGCTGAAATGTATTATTTAATTCATTAAATTGAACGTTTTGTGGAGATTCAGGAAAAAAAAAACATTTTGATGCAATTCTTATTTTCCTCAATACAAAGAACAAGTTAAGTAAAATTGTTAAGAGCAGTATATATAACATCTTCTGAATGAAATCCAGGCTCTGCGTGAAACATCAAGCCTCACATTTTGAAGTGTGACCTAACATATTCTGTGTGCATCATACATGCCCTAGATACTTTTTTAACAACTGAATTCAACAATTATGGCAGACAAAAAAACTAGGGTCTCCTTCTTTATACAAATGAACTACCAAAAATCAGAAACCTGGGGTTGGCATTATGATTAAATCTTCAAGTAAAGATGTTCTACTAAAGCAGCAAGTTACTGGGGCAGCAGTTTAAACTGGAATGCATGTGATCTCCAAGGGAAGCCATCATCAACAGGTTACTCTGAGAGGTAGACAAATAGACAAAGCAACTCCTTATTCGCAGTCTGCTTTGAGCAAATCTTGGAGCCACTCTTGATAAAGGAGATTTGGTAGGCATACTAAACAGTAACACCAACTGTTACAGAACAGAATAACCCAGCAACAACTCAATTACATGCATCTGCAATGTTTCCTAGATATGTAATATGCAGAGAAGAGACAACCTAACAAACCACCTGCATAATACTTCCAAAAATGTGCTTCTGACTAAATGAATGCACTTTTACTAACATTAAGAACTAGATTCATCATCATACTGAAGATTACTGAAAATCTGAGCTTCACCTTCAAATCGCATATATAAGCAGATATTGATACAAACAGGAACGATTTCTCCTTCTTATGTCAACATAATTCTTACTCTTTGAAATGGTAGTCAGGTCAGTTTCTGGACAATTACCTTAGCAAGACTTCACGAAAGAGTACCATTATGCAAAATAATCCAGAGCATAAGCAAACCAATTTTTCAATTCTTCTGCTATTATCTTTTATCAGAATCTGACTAATGTTTCTTCCATATAGTTTTCCATTCAACTCTGCAACAAAGCTACTCA